>NW_012117677.1:51922-60627 GCF_000951035.1 Colobus angolensis palliatus
GGTGATCCACCTGCCTCGGCCTACCAATGTGCTGGGATTACAGGTGTAAGCCACTACACCAGGCCAGGTCAACATCTTAAGTGAAGTAAGCCAGGTAAGGCTGGGGGCGGTGGCTTGCGCCAGTAATCCCAGCACTTTGGGAGGCCAAGGCGGGTGGATCACCTGAGGTCAGGAGTTCAAGACCAGTCTGGTCAACATGGGGAAACCCTGTCTCTCCTAAAAATACGAAAAAATTAGCCGGGCCTGGTGGCAGGTGCCTTTAATCCCAGCTACTGGGGAGGGTGAGGCAGAAGAATCGCTTGAACTCAGTAAGCGGAGGTTGCAGTGAGATGAAGTCACTCCATTGCACTCCAGACTGAGCAACAAGAGCAAAATTCCATTTCAGAAAAAAAAAGAAATAAGCCAGGCACAGAAAGGCAAACTTTTCATGTTCTCACTCATTTGTGGAAGCTAAAAATTAAAACAATGAAACTCATGGAGATAGATAATAGAAAGATGGCTACCAGAGGCTGCAAATGTTAGTGGGAAGCGGGGAGTAAGGATGGTTGATGGGTACAAAAATATAGTTAAAGATCTAATACTTGATAGCACCAGAGGGTGATTACAGTTAACAATAATTTTTTTTTTTTTTTTTTATTATACTTTAAGTTCTAGGGTACATGTGCATAACGTGCAGGTTTGTTACATATGTATACTTGTGCAATGTTGGTGTGCTGCACCCATCAACTCGTCAAACAATAATTTGTTGTACATTTTAGAATAACTGAGAGAGTACAGTTGGAATGTTCATAACACAAAGAAATGATGAATGTTTGACATGATGGATACCACATTTATCTTGATGTGATTATTACATGTTGTATGTCTGTATCAAAATATCTCATATATACCATAAATATATACATCCACCATATACCCATAAAAATTAAAAATTAAAAAAATTTTAAACTTATTTTTATATACTATAGTACTTGTATGTTAGGTGTGCCTTTCTTCTGATTTTAAAAGTAATACAAGTTATTGAGATTCTATTTACAGAGTAGTTAAAACAATCCATAAAACAGAGACTTTTTCATTGACAAAATGTTGAGGAAGCAGATATACTTAGCTATGAAATACAAATAAATTTATTTATTTTATTCTATTTTATTTTTGAGACAGAGTCTCACTCTATCACCCAGGTTGGAGTGCAGTGGCACAATTTCAGCTCACTGCAACCTCCACCTCCTGGGTTCAAGTGATTCTCCTGCCTCAGTCTCCCAAGCAGCTGGGATTACAGGTGTGCACCACCACACCCAACTAAAAATAAATTTATTTTTGAATCTCTGGTGTGTAAGGCATATTTTGTGACTCATCACAGTGATCAGTCATGGACTTATAGCAAATGAATGTCTCTTCTCATGCACTATTTATTACCAGAGAGGAAGTAAACATGTTGTGACATCTTCATGCAAAATGATATAGGTTCTTTCTATGTCTGACTTCTCAGACATTTCTTCAGTTCTTATTCTCTACTCTCTCCTTTCTCTTTCCTGTATAATGCTAAATTTATAGTCCCCCAATACCGAAGGAATCTGGTTCTCGCAAGTTGGGTATTGCCTCAGTTGCCTTTTGGTGTAAAAAAAATTAATAGCTCAAGACAATGGTTTCTCACAATTCTCACAATTCTGTGTTCTGTTGGTTCTCTAGGATGTTTTTCTTCTGGTCTTATGAGCTCAGTCATCTTGCTGCATCCATCGGATGGGTTGGCTGAAGCTGATGAGTCCAAGAGAGCCTCATCCATATATCTGGGGCTTTGGCAGGACTGAATAGAAAGGTGGGGTCCTCTCTGGCCATGTGGTCTTTCATCATTAAGTCGTCTGTCTGAGCTTCTTTAAATACCAAGTCCCAAGAGTGTGGAGGTACAAGCTGTGCAGGGTCTAGAACTCACAAAATGTTACTTCCACAATATTCTTCTTCTTTTTTTTTTTTTTTTAAGAAGTCAGGGACCCCAAACGGAGGCACCGGCTGGAGCCATGGCAGAGGAACATAAACTGTGAAGACTTCATGGACATTTATCAGTTCCCAAATAATACTTTTATAATTTCTTATGCCTGTCTTTACTTTAATCTCTTAATCCTGTTATCTTCGTAAGCTGAGAATGTACATCACCGCAGGACCACTGTGATAATTGTGTTAACTGTACAAATTGATTGTAAAACATGTGTGTTTGAACAATATGAAATCAGTGCACTTTAAAAAAGAACAGAATAACAGAGATTTTCAGGGAAGGGAAGACAACCATAAAGTCTGACTGCCTGCAGCGTCAGGCGAAAAGAGCCATATTATTCTTCTTGCAGAGCGCCTATAAATGGGTGTGCACATAGGAGAGATATTGCTAAATTCTTTTCCTAGCAAGGAATATTGAGATTAACACTCTGGGGAGGGAATGCATTCCTGGTGGGAGGTCTATAAACGGCTGCTCTGGGAATGTCTATCCTATGCGGTTGAGATAAGGACTGAGATACACCCTGGTCTCCTGCAGTACCCTCAGGCTTACAAGCGTGGGGAAAAACCCTGCCCTCGTAAATTTGTGGTCAGAATGGTTCTCTGCTCTCGAACCCTGTTTTCTGTTGTTTAAGATGTTTATCAAGACAATATGTGCACCACTGAACATAGACCCTTATCAGTAGTTCTGCTTTTGCCCTTTGTCTTGTGATCTTTGTTAGACCCTTATCAGTAGTTCTGCTTTTTGCTCTTTGAAGCATGTAATCCTTGTACCTACTCCCTGTTCTTACACATCCTCCCCTTTTGAAACCCTTAATAAAACTTGCTGGTTTTGAGGCTCAGGAGGGCCTCATGGTCCTACAGATATGTGTAAAATTCCTCTCTTTATACTGTCTCTCAGCCAGCCAACACACATGGAAAATAGAAAGAACCTACATTGAAATTTTGGGGAGTGGGTTCCCCTGACAAAGAAGTATCGTGCTCTGTTGCCCAGGCTGGAGTGCAGTGGTGCAATCTTGGTGCACTGCAGCCTTGACCTTCTAGGCTCAAGTGATCCTCACACCTCAGCCTCCCAAGTAGCTGGGACTACAGCTCAGTGCTGCCACACCCTGCTAATTTTTCTTTCCTTTTTTTGAAAAACAGGGTCTTGCCATGTTGTCCAGGCTAGTCTTGAACTCCTGGCCTCAAGTAATCCTCCCACATCAGCCTTTCAAAGTGCCGGGATTACAGGCATGAGCTACTGTGCCAGATTCCCTTCAAGAATCAACCACACAAAGATGTGAATTCAGGGAGGTGTGATTCATTGGGATCATTTTACAACAATCCATCACAAGTGTGTATATATATATACACACACACATATATATAAGTGTATACATATACACATATATGTATACAGGTGTATATATACACACACAGAGATACATATATATGTGTGTGGATATGTGTGCGTGTGTGTGTGTGTATATATATAGAAAGAGAGGACTATATATATTCCTGCTGGACCTCATCTGAGGCTTGCTTCCCAATGCATCTACGCCTATACAAGGTCAGCCAGTCAACAGATTTTTTTTTGAACAATCACAAGAAACTAAGTAATATAATAGGAATACCTATTACATTTCTTTATTTTTAAAATTTATTATGATGATCATTAGTTTGAGACAGAATCTCTCTCTGTCACCCAGTCTGGAGTGCAGTGGCATGATTTCAGCTCACTGTAGCCTCAAAGTGTCCTGAGTAGCTGGGACCAGAAGTGTGTACCTCCACACCCAGCTAATTTTTTTTTTGGTAGGGACAGGCTCTCCCTATGTTGCCCAAGCGAGTCTCAAACTCCTGGGCTCAAGCAATCCTGCTTTGGCCTCCCAAAGTGTTGAGATTACAGGAATGAGCCTCCTCACTCAGCCAAGAATGTTTCCAAATCCATTTTTTTGTATTGTCTCAAAATCAACCTGTGGAATAGGTAAGGGTGTCTGTTCCTATTTGCAGTAGGCAGGAGAGCTAGGACATATACAATCCTTTTGCTCAACATACACTTCACTTCTTTTTGCACATAGATCCCTCTGAAAAAAATTATTTCATGAATCATAAGTATAAAGGATGAGTTATTTAAATGAGTTGTGCCATCTAAAGAAGCTCAAATAAACTACCTAATGATGAAAGACAATTAAATCTATGGCCAAAAGAAAACAATTGAAGGGTGAGTTCTCGTGATAGCCATATCAGCAGGCAGATTCTCCAGCTGCAGTAGAAATTTCTGGAGAGAATCAAAGCTCTCATAACCAGTCCAAGGAGAAATTTGAGTTGATAGTCATATGTTTATATAGATGCACATATAGCACCACTAAAAATGAGGTATTTAGGCTATCTGAAAACAAACTGAACACCATGACAGCAAACTTAGCTGCTAGTAGTTCCTGGCAAACATTAAAATCAATTCAGAGGCCGAGCACGGTGGCTCACGCCTGTAATTCCAGCACTTTGGGAGGCCGAGTGAACCCAGTGAGTCACTCATCTGCAGTGAGCCCAGATCACGCCACTGCACTCCAGCCTGGGCTGCAGGGTGAGACTCCATCTCAAAAAAAATAAAATTAAATTAAAAAATTAAAAAATAAAAATAAAAGCATTAAAAAAAATCAATTCAGAGACAAGGCACAGTGGCTCACACCTATAATCCCACCACTTTGGGAGGCTGAGGTGGGTGGATCACTTGAGATCAGGAGTTCAAGAACAGCCTGGCCAACATGGTGGAACCCCGTCCCTACTAAAAATACAAAAAAAAATTAGCCAGGCATGATGGCAGGCACCTGTAATCTCAGCTACTTGGGAGGCAGAAGAATTGCCTGAACGAGGCGGAGGTTGCCATGAGCTGTGATTGCGCCACTGTGCTCCAGCCTGGGTGACAGAGCAAGATTCCATATCAAAAAATAAAAATAAATAAAAAATAAAATTAGCCGACTGTGGTGGTGTGCTCCTGTAGTCCCAGCTACTGGGGAGGCTGAGGCAGGAGAATCGCTTGAATGTGGGAGATGGAGCTTGAAATGAGATGACATCATGCTACTGCACTCTAGCCTGAGCAACAGAGTGAGACTCTGTCTTAACATAAATAAATAAAATAAATTTAGAGATGATGTTGGAAATGTTCAGAAAATGAGTTAGCTGAGAAATGTAAAACAAACAAAAAAGGCTTACCAAGTACATCTTTAGTGGCATAAAGTCTGAAAATAGACTGATGTCTTCTAAAAGAACGAATAGGACTCCTTCATTGACCAGTGACAATTACAGGGTAACATCCTGAACTTTAACTTCTATGGTACTTCCAGAACCCCTCACTTGCAGCACCTTGGACAGAGATGCGACCGGCTCATTTGCCTCAGCAGCTCTTAATTGAGATTCTATCATATTACCCACCTCATAAAATGTTTATAAGGAAAGCACCTTGCACCTAGAAAACATTCAAAATATTACTTATTTCCTTTCTCTCTTTTATTTGATAGGATGACAAGGATGAAGAGGCTCTTGATTTGGGTAGTGAGAAGTTGTTTGGATGAGAAAGCTGGGCCGTGCAGATTAAAATTCATATTAGGTCCAGTGGGTCACTATTAAAGTTTGGAGTGGAGCATTTTAGAAAGAACTGCCTGTTGTGACCATGAGGGCTTTGTTCCCTTTCAGAGCTGTTTATATGAAGATGAGTTTAACCGCGTGCGTGAGACGGTATTAGGCACATTCTTTCCAGAGACTGACAAGAATCCCATCAGCACTCTGGCCAGAGAAAAGCAGCTTTGAGCTCAAGTGTAATGGAAAGGAAACGGGCTTTAGAGGTAGACAAATGTCTCGCCCTATCGCTTATTAGTAAATTACTCCAATCTCTCAGAACGTTAGATTTTTCATCTGTGGAATGGGTATAATACTCACCTCATAAAATGTTTATAAGGAAAGCACCTTGTACCTAGAAAACACCCAAAATATTAGTTCTTTCCTTTCTCCCTTTTATCAAAACTTTTAAAGCAGGCCAGGCGCAGTGGCTCACGCCTGTAATCCTAGCACCTTGGGAGGCTGAACCGGGTGGATCACCTGGGGTCAGTAGTTCGAGACCAGCCTGGCCAACATGGCAAAACCTTGTCTCTGCTGAGGGTACGGAAATTAGCTGGGCATGGTGGCAGGTGCCTGTGGTCCCAGCTACTCGGGAGGCTGAGGAGGGAGAATCGCTTGAGCTTGGGGGCTGGAGGTTGCAGTGGGTTAGCATTGTGCCACTTCACTCCAGCCTGGGCAAAAGAGCGAAACTCTATCTGAGAAGAAAAAAACTGAACAAACAAAAAACTGTTAAAGCAAAACATGTGATGCTTGATTTTATATAATAATGTTATGTGGCAACTTAAAAACTGTGTCATTTATAGGCACTCAAGGCACAGAAAAAGTTTTGAATCCTTACTTTTAAAATTGGAATTTTCTATAAAAGTTCAGAACGTTTTAAATTTAAAGTTGTTTTAAGCACAAAGTAATACAATTTATCCATAAAGGTTAAACATTTTAATTTTTATTATTAACTTTTATTTGTAATTGATTTTTACCTTTTAAATTAAATATTTGTTACAAATTTAATTGAGAAGGAGGGGGAGAATGAATGAGTCGATTCTTATCGTTTGAGGGGGTAAGACATCCACTTTTATACTTTTTTTTAGTTTTGTTTTTATTTTTAATTTTTGAGACAGGGTCTTACTCCATTGCCTGGGCTGGAGTGCAGTGATCCCGTCTTGGCTCACTGTAGCCTCAACCTCCCAGGCTCGGGCAATCCTCCCTCCTCGGCCTCCCGAGTAGCTGGGACTGTGGGTGTGCACCACCATGCCCTGGCTGGTTTTTATATTTTTAGTTGAGACGGGGTTTTGCCATGTTGCCCAGGCTGGTCTCAAGCTCCTGGACTCAGGTGATGTGCCCGCCTTAGCCTCCCAGGGAGCTGGGATTATAGGTGTGAGCCACTGTGCCTGGGCTACTTTTTTACTTTAGCTTTTCCAAAATGCTCTTGAAGAGCTGTTATTGCCTTTTACACTTAAAACTCCCAGTTTTGGCCGGGCGCGGTGGCTCAAGCCTGTAATCCCAGCACTTTGGGAGGCCGAGACGGGCGGATCACGAGGTCAGGAGATCGAGACCATCCTGGCTAACATGGTGAAACCCCGTCTCTACTAAAAAATACAAAAACTAGCCGGGCGAGGTGGCGGGCGCTGTAGTCCCAGCTACTCCGGAGGCTGAGGCAGGAGAATGGCGTGAACCCGGGAGGCGGAGCTTGCAGTGAGCTGAGATCTGGCCACTGCACTCCAGTCCGGGCGACAGAGCGAGACTCCGCCTCAAAAAAAAAAAAAAAAAGAAATATTTCCATATTTGAGACACAGGATTAGTATAATCGCTTTCACTGGTTAACTAATCTCCTGACATCCAGCCTCTTCTTACTGCAAATATCCTACGCTACTCTTAATAACACTATAGCCAGACACTCCTCATTCCCTGCTTCAGACTTCTCGCTGCTAACCACAGCCTTCTAGACACTTCCCATAATCCTCATAGGTAGAAAAGCTGCTTTGCTCTTATTTATCCCAAGCCAGCCTTACATTTACTTCCTTTCCTCCTTTGTCATGTACCAGTTGCAAACGAACTCCTTCCAGTAGCAGATGTTGTTGGATATCTACCCAGAAACCACTTTCCTCTTGCTCCGTGCTGGCAGAGCTCTAGTTTTGGCTACATTTTGAATGGTCTAAGCCAGTGGTTCTGAAACTTTTGGTCTCAGGGCCTCCTGACACTCAAAAATGGACAAGAACCTCAAAGAATTTTTGTGGGCTATGCACAGTGGCTCATGCCTGTAATACCAGCAATTTAGGACGTTGACATGGATTACTTGACTTCAGGAGTTTTAGACCAGCCTGAACAACATAGCGAGACCCTGTCTCTACAAAAAATAAAAAAATTAGCCAGAGGTGGTGGAACATACCTATAGACCTAGCTACTCAGGAGGCTGAGGTGTGAGGATCACCTGAGCCCGGGAAGTCAAGGCTGCAGTGAGACATGATTGTACCACTGCACTCCAGCCTGGATGACAGAATGAGACCCTTTCTCAAAAATAACAACAACAACAAAAAATGCAAAAATAAAATAAAATAAAATAATCCAGTGGTGGAGCTGAGGAAATAAATGAAATAAATGAAATAAAATTGGTCATAAGTGGATCAGATTGTTGAAGCTAAGTGAGGGGTACACAGGGGCTTAGTTTTTGTTTTTGTATTTGCTTTACAGGCAGAGTCTCGCTCTGTCACCCAGGTTGATGTGCAGTGGTGTGATCATAGCTCACTGCAACCTCAAACTCCTGAGCTCAAGCAACCCTCCCTCCTCAGCCTCCTGAGTAGTTAAGACTACAGATGTGCACCACTGGGCTAATTTATTTAAAGCTTTTTTTTGGGGTCGGGGGGCTGGGTGCAGTGGCTCGTCCTTATAATCCAAACACTCTGGGAGGCCAAGGTGGACAGATTGTTGGAGCTTAGGAATTCCAGATCAGCCTGAATAACATGACAAAACCCTATCTCTACAAAAAGTACAAAAATTAGCTGGGCATGGTGGTGCACACCTGTAGTCCCAGCTACTTGGGAGGATCATGAGCCTGGGAGGCAGAGGTTGCAGTAAGCCAAGAGCCTGCCACTGCACTCCAGCTTGGGTGACAGACTGATACCCTGTTT
>NW_012117677.1:68068-70790 GCF_000951035.1 Colobus angolensis palliatus
GATACAGAGATACAGAAGATAAAAAGACAGAGGGAAGAAGTCCGTGTGATAATGGAGTCAGGAATTGGAGTAACATGTCTACAAGCCAGGGAAGGTTGTTAGCAGCCACCAGAAGTTAGGGAGAGGCAAGGAAGGCAGAAATATTTTTTTTGAAGGAGTATGGACTTGCTGACACCTTGATTCCAGATTTCTAGCCTCCAGAACTGTCAGGGAATACATTTCTGTTATTTAAACCACCCAGTTTGTTAAGGCAGCTCTGGGAAACTAATATAGACCCCTGTGGTTGGAGAGGTCTTTTGAGCTCCTAAGATCTGCGTACAGGGAGAAGAAAGACAAACCTCAAGTGCTATCCTTCAGTTTGGTCTTTCCACAATCTACCAGCACACCTCTTAATTCTTTTTTTTTTTTTTTTTTTTTGAGACGGAGTCATGCTGTGTCGTCCAGGCTGGAGTGCAGTGGTGTGATCTCGGCTCACTGCAATCTCCACCTGCTGGGTTCAAGAGATCCTCCTGCCTCAGTCTCCTGAGTAGCTGAGATTACAGGTGTACGCACCATGCCTGGCTAATTTTTGTATTCTTTGTAGAGATGATGTCTCCCCGTGTTGCTCAGGCTGGTCTCAAACTCCTGACCTCAAGTGATCTGCCTGCCTCGGCCTCCAAAAGTGCTGGGATTACAGGCGTGAGCTACCATGCCCGGCCCACAGCTCCTAATTCTATGTTTCATTCTGAGTAACAGCCTCACGACTTCCACCCAGTGAAGCAGACCTTAAGTTGATCAATGTACCATATGAATACACACATCCTTGACCAGAGAAACAGCCTCGTGAGCCCACCTCTGGCAAAGCTGCACCACCACTGCCTCGAACTTTCTTAGCCTAGGCTATTGAGACACTCTCAAACATCACTAGTGTGGATTACAGCTGAAGAAACTACACAAAGGCTTCACTTCTGCATCCACCTAGAACCCAGGTCAATGCATCTTACTGAACTGACACCCCAAGACCCATCTCTATGAATAAGTCTTTCCCTATGAAACCTACTCCATAAAATTGGAAGAGGTAAGATTCCACCAGATGTGTAGAAATCAATGTAGGGACATATCAAACATAAAAAAAAAGCAAAGAAACATGACACCTCTAAAAGAACACAGTATTTCTCCAGTAACACACCCCAGTCATAAGGCAATACACAAAGTGCCAGAAAAAGAATTCAAAATAGGCTGGTCAGGGTATCTCATGCCTGAATTCCCAGCACTTTGGGAGGCTGAGATGGGTGGATCACTTGAGGTCAGGAGTTTGAGACCAACCTGGCCAATACAGTGAAACTCCCGTCTCTACTAAAAATACAAAAATTAGCTGGGCATGGTGGTGTAGGCCTGTAGTCTCAGCTACCTTGAGAGGTTGAGGTGGGAGGATCACTTGAGCCCAGGAGGTGAAGGTTGCAGGGAGCAAGATTAAACCACTGCATTGCAGCCTGGGCAATAGAGTGAGACTACGTTTCAAAAAAAAAAAATCAAATTAATAATCTTTAGGAAGCTCAGCAAGATACAAGAAAATAAAGATAGATAATTCAATGAAATCAGGAAATAATTTATGATTTGAATGAGAAATTCAACACAGAGATAGATATAAAAAAAATAAGTGGCCAGGCACGGTGGCTCATGCCTATAATCCCAGCACTTTGGGAGGCCGAGGTGGGTGGATCACCTGAGGTCAGGAGTTCAAGACCAGCCTGGCCAACATGGTGAACCCTCACCTCCACTAAAAATACAAAAATTAGCTGGGCATGGTGGCACATGCCTGTAATCCTTGCTACTCGGGAGGCTGAGGCAGGAGAATCCCTTGAACTTGGGAGGTGCAGGTTGCAGTGAGCTGAGATCGTTCCACTGCATTTCAGCCTGGGCAACAGAGCAAGACTCCATCTTAAAAAAAAGAAAAAAAGAAAAAGAGAAATCTTAGAGGTGAAGAGTTCAATTAAAATGCAAAAAAAAAAAAAAAATGCAATTGAGAGCTTCAACAACACACTACGCCAAGCAGAAGAACGAATTTCTAAACTTGAACACAGGTCTTTTGAAATAACATAGGAAGAATAAATAAATAAATTAATTAATTAAGGCTGGGTGCAGTGGCCTGTAATCTCAGCACTTTGGGAAGCTGAGGCAGGCAGATCACTTGAGGTCAGGAGTTTGAAAAAAGCCTGGCTAACCTAGTGAAACCCTGTCTATACGAAAAATGCAAAAATTAACCAGGCATGGTGACATGTGCTTGTAGTCCCAGATATTCAGGAGACTGAGGCAGGAGAATTGTTTGAACCTGGGAGGTGGAGGTTGCAGTGATCTGAGATCTTGCTACTGCACTCCAGCCTAGGAGATTGAGCAAGACCCTCTCTCAATAAATAAATAAATAAATAAATAAATAAAAAGTAAGAATTTAAAAGAACGGGTCAGCTGTGGTGGCTCACGCCTGTAATCCCAGCACTTTGGGAGGCCGAGGCGGGTGGATCATGAGGTCAGGGGTTCAAGACTAGCCTGGCCAAGATGGTGAAACCCCATCTCTACTAAAAATACAAAAATTAGTTGGGTGCAGTGACAGGCGCCTGTAATCCCAGGTACTTGGGAGGCTGAGGCAGGAGAATCAGTTGAACCTGGGAGGCAGAGGTTGCAGTGAGCTGAGATCACACCACTGCACTTTAGCCTGGGCAACAGAGCAAGACTCCATCTCAAA
>NW_012117677.1:77612-82819 GCF_000951035.1 Colobus angolensis palliatus
TGTGAGACAGAGTCTAGCTCTGTTACCAGGCTGGAGTACAGTGGTGTGATCTCGGCTCATTGCAACCTCTGTCTCCCAGAGGTTGCAAGTGATTCTCCAGCCTCAGGCTCCTGAGTAGCTGGGAGTACAGGCGCATGCCACCCTGCCTGGCTAATTTTTTGTATTTCTAGTAGAGATGGGGTTTCATCGTGTTAGCCAGGATGGTCAGGTTGTACAGGTTGTACAGCCAGGGAGTACAGGTTGCAATCGTTCAAGCGATTCTCCAGCCTCAGCCTCCTGAGTAGCTGGGAGTACAGGCGCGTGCCACCCTGCCTGGCTAATTTTTTGTATTTCTAGTAGAGATGGGGTTTCATCGTGTTAGCCAGGATGGTCTCAATCTCCTGACCCCATAATTCACCTGCCTCGGCCTCCCAAAGTGCTGGGATTACAGGCGTGAGCCACTGCGCCTGGTCCTTCTTTTGTTTCTTTAATACAGAGTCTCATTCTGTCACCCGGGCTAGATTGTGGTGCTCACTGCAGCCTCGAACTCCTGGGCTCTTCTCCTGCCTCAGCCTCCAGAGTACTTGCAACTACAGGCATATGCCACACACCCGACTAATTTAAAAACTTTTTTTTTTTTTGTAGAGATGGGGGTCTCATTATGCTGCTCAGGCTGGTCTTGAACTCTTGGCCTCAAGCAATCCTCCCATCTCGACCTCTGAAAGTGCTGGGATTACAGGTATGAGCAACCATGCCTGGCCTTAAATATGTACAATTTTTACATGTCAATTAAAAATGAAATAAAATGAATTTTAAAAATTTCTCTTTTTCTTATTCTCAGTGCAAAAAAACAAATTTTTAAAAAGTAAATAAATAACAAAACATAATTATGAGGAAGGTGTCATTTCAGCAAACATTGAATTTAACAATGTGTCAGAAATGTGATCTGTGTAAAAGGTCCACTGATGCCCCTCCCAGCTCTGTCATTTCCCAGCAGGGACTGTAAAAAAGTACTTTAATCTTTCTAGATCTTAGTCTCCACATCTGCAACATGAGAATGACAACACTTGCCTTCTGGGGTTTTTGTGGTTTGGTAAAGAACAGAGCTGATATATGATAGGCACCTAGTACAGTGCCTAACACATAGTGTCAATTATAGGAAGTTCTTAATAGCAGTAATAACAAAAATTCAACAAGAAGTTTAGAGACAAGGTAAGATGTAACATTCTTGGGCCATATGGCCAAGGTGGGAGGATCATTTGAGTCCAGGAGTTCAAGACTAGCCTGGGCAACATGGCAAGACCCCCAACTCTATTAAAAAAAAAAAAAAAGCAACATTCTTAAAGTGACATACACATTTAGAACAACTATTTATTTATTTATTTATTTATTTATTTATATTTGAGAGAGGGTCTGGCTCCGTCACATAGGTTGGAGTGCAGTAGTGCCATCTCGCCTCAAGCTATCCTCCCACTTTGGACTCCTGAGTACCTAGGACTACAGGCACACACCACCATGCCCAGCTATTATTTTTGTATTTATATTTGAGAGAGGGTCTGGCTCCGTCACATAGGTTGGAGTGCAGTAGTGCCATCTCACCTCAAGCTATCCTCCCACTTTGGACTCCTGAGTACCTAGGACTACAGGCACACACCACCATGCCCAGCTATTATTTTTGTATTTTTAGTAGAGACAGGGTTTTGCCATGTTGTCAATGCTGGTCTCAAACTCCTGAGCGCTAGCAGTCCACCCACCTGGACCCCCAAAGTGCTAGGATTATAGGCGTGAGCCCACTACACCCCAATATAATAATTTATTTATTTAGCTAGGATTTTTCACCTAGCTAGACTTTTTTTTTCCCCTGACAGTGGCAGGAAGGACTTTACATAAAATACTTGCCATGACTTTACCCTGAAAGGGAGGGAATATTTACACATTTTAAGTTTGGGATCTATAGTTAATTTCCTTGTGTTTCTCACAAATGTATAAAAAGTTCGCATCATTATACCATCTCTGCTAGTAATATGTTCCATAAATGTGGCTGTTTGTAAAGTAGCACTTCTTTTAGCCCTAAATGAACTCTTCCAAGATACAAAATCTTCTTTCATTCTAATATGTCACTAAAATAATTACAAAATGATATATTTAAGCAAAAAAAAAAACTCAAAGGAAAAATAACAGTAAGCTCAGAAGTTAATAAACTATTTCAGTACATTTAATTAAATTGAACATTTTGAGGGTTTTAAAACAATAGTTGGAACAAGAAGAGATGTTCAAACAGTAGTAAAAGCATTGCCATTTTCAGGAGAATAATTAAAATAATGAGTAACTTTAAGCTTTGTTAGAAACATTTATAATTATGTACACTACAAAAGTAAGGATAAGAGATACAACACCAAAAGCACAGTCCAAAAAAGAATACAGGATAAGTTAGACATCATCGAAATGTAGATCATGTGCTCTTCACAATCCACTGCTAAGACAATGAAAAGACAGGGGCTGAGTGCGGTGGCTCACACTTATAATCCCAACATTTTGGAAGGTTGAGGCAGGTGGATTGCTTGAGGCCAGGGGTTTCTGACTAGACTGGCCAACATGGCAAAACCCCATCTCTACTAAAAACTCAAAAAACTAGCTGGGTGTGGTGGCACACGCCTGTAATCCCAGGCGACTGAGGAATGAGAATCTCTTGAACTCGGGAGCTAGAGGTTGCAATGAGCCAAGATTGGGCCACTGCACTCCAGCCTGGGCAACAGAGCAAAACTCCATCTCAAAAAAAAAAAAAAAAAAAAAAAGTATATATAAAGAAAACTCTGACCGGACACAGTGGCTCATGCCTGTAATCCCAGAAATTTAGGAGGCCGAGGCAGGCGGATCACTTGAGTTCAGGAGTTGGAGACCAGCCTGGCCAACATGCGAAACCCTGTCTCCACTGAAAATACAAAAATTAATCGGGCATGGTGGCGGACGCCTGTAATCCCAGCTACTAGGAAGGCTGAGGCAGGGGAATCTCTTGAGCTTGGGAGGTGGAGGTTGCAGTGAGCTGAGATCATGCCACTGCACTCCAGCCTGGGGGACAGAGTGAGACTCCATCTCCAAAAAAAAAAGAAAAAGAAAAGAAAACTCAAGCTGGGCAGGGTGGCTCACACCTGTAGTCTCAGCACTTTAGGCCATGAGTTCAAGACCAGCCTGTGCAACGTAGGGAGAACCCCATCCCTACAAAAAGTAAATAAAAATAATTAGCTGGGCATGGTAGTACGTGCCTGTGGTCCCAGCTACTTAGCAGGCTGAGACGGGAGGATTACAAGAGTTCAGGAATTTGAGGCTACAGTATGCTAAGATTGTGCCACCATACTTCAGCCTGGGCAACACAGGAAGACCTTGTCTCAAAAAATAAAACAATAAAATAGACGTGTATTAGTTCATTTTCACACTGCTATAAAGAATACCTGAGACTGGCCGGGTGCGGTGGCTGACGCCTGTAATCCCAACACTTTGGGAGGCCAAGACGGGTGGATCATGAGGTCAGGAGATGGAGACCATCCTGGCTAACACGGTGAAACCACGTCTCTACTAAAAATACAAAAAATTAGCCGGGCGTGGTGGCGGGCGCCTGTAGTCCCAGCTACTCAGAGGCTGAGGCAGGAGAATGGCGTGAACCCGGGAGGCGGAGCTTGCAGTGAGCTGAGATCGTGCCACTACACTCCAGCCTGGGCGGCAGAGCCAGACTCCGTCTCGAAAAAAAAAAAAAGACGTTTTTACAATTCTGAGAGGTATATCCTCTCCTTTCCTCCTTCCTTCCTTCCTTCCTCCCTCCCTCCCTCCTTCCTTTCTCCTTCCTTCCTTCCTCCCCTCCTTCCCTCCACCCTCCTCCCCTCCCCTTCCCTCGCGTTCCCTTCCCTTCCCTTCCTTCTTTTTTTGACAGGGTCTCCCTCTGTCACCCAGGCTGGAGTACTGCAGTGACACAATCACAACTCACTACAGGCTCTACCTTCCTGGCCTCAGGCGATCGTCCCACCTCCGTCTCCAGCCTAGTTGGGATTACAAGCACCAGCCACCCCCGGCTAATTTTTGTATTCTTTGTAGAGATGATGTCTCCCCGTGTTGCTCAGGCTGGTCTCAAATTTCTGGGCTAAAGCAATCTGCCTCCCTCAGCCTCCCAAAGTGCTGGGATTACAAGTATAAGCCACCACACCTGGCTATCAGGGTATACATTTTATGATATGTAATAACATATATACATCTGTACTTTTATAATATATAATACATATCTACATATGTAATTCTTAGAGGGATAAAGCATTTTAACCAGAGTTGAGGTGGGAATCTTTGTTATTTACAGTCATGGGAAAAAACTGTAAATTGAGAGTATTTGAATGAATGCTAATATCATATAAGGCATCTAAAACTTACCTGCCCTTCTTTAACCAAAGAAACATATAGGCTGGGCGTGGTAGCTCATGCTCGTGATCCCAGCACTTTGGGAGGCCGAGGTGGGCAGTGCTGCGGACCACAATGTCAGGAGTTCGAGACTAGCCTGGCTAACATGGTGAAACCCCGTCTCTACTAAAAATACAAAAATTAGCCAGGCACGGTGGCACGTGCCTGTAGTCCTAGCTAATTGGGAGGCTGAAGCAGGAGAATCACTAGAACCCGGGAGGTGGAGGTTGCAGTGAGCTGAGATCGCACCATTGCACTCCATTCTTGGGGACAGGGCGAGACTTCGTCTCAAAAAAAAAAAGAAAAAAGGATTTTAGATGGAAAAAAATTGTATTTTCTTCTAACACCTGGAGGTGATATTCCTAGTAATCCCTGAGCATGAAAAAAACAGTAAAAATGAGTTTAGTAGACCTTTACTATCAGCTGATAGTTTTGGGAAAGGTTGTGAACATTTTCAACTTATTGTTGACTCTAACAAATTACAGCTACAATATTACATCATGAATGATTGGTTAGCCTTAATTTTTGGCAAGCAGTGAGCTAGTAAGATCATATTCTGCACTGGGTTCTGAATTGAGAAGCTACGTGAAGACCAATGTTATTCACAGATGATAAAATTCATGAAGAATTCCTTAAAGAACATATTATGGGGCTGTGAAAAATATTGTCCAGGCCAGAAGCAGGGGCTCATTTCTGTAATCCAGAACTGTGGGAGGCTGAGGCGGGAGGATTGCTTGAGGCAAGAGTTCAAGACCAGCCTGGGCAACACAGGGAGACCCGTCTTTACA
>NW_012117677.1:85109-87520 GCF_000951035.1 Colobus angolensis palliatus
GGCAAAAGGATGAGACCCTGTTTCATCAGAAGAAGAAGAAAAAGAAAGATAAAGAATCTTACTTAAAATGTCCCCCCCACCTTTTTTTTTTTTTTTGAGATGGAGTCTCGCTCTGTTGTTAGGCTGGAGTGCAATGGCGTAATCTTGGCTCACTGCAACTCCCACCCACCAGGTTCAAGCAATTCTCCTGCCTCACCCTCACAAGTAGCTGGGACTACAGGCATGCGCCACCACACTCAGTTAATTTTTGTATTTTTAGTAGAGATGGGGTTTCGCCATGTTGGCCAGGATGGTCTCAATCTCTTGACCTTGTGATCTGCCCACCTTGGCTCTCTAAATGCTGGGATTACAGGTATGAGCCACTGAGCCCAGCCTAAAATTTCCCTTTTTCAGTGAAATACTCATTTTGTCAAATACCCATTGAACTGGCTTTATTGTTTATTCTTTCGTTGATGAGTTGAGAAAACATCTTTGACATGTGTTCGTTCTCATTTGTGAGCCATATTTTTAAATTTTTGAAAATAATATTGTCATAATTATTTAACCCACAGATAATTTGCTCCTACAGTTAGTTTCCAGTTTGGCTCAGGTTTTTATTTAGAAAATTGTATCTGGTTAGGAAAGATCAGAGCAACTTTTCTTTTCCCCAATCAAAAGAAAATGTAATTCACTTTATTTGAGTTTCACAGTGATGATAACATGTTCTCTCTTTAGTGGCAGGTTATTTCTGTGAGATATTTTGGGTGAGATAAGAAGAAAGAAGTTTTAAAATAGCAGATACCACTGGCTTTTTTTTTTTCCTTTTTTTTTTAAATTTTTTTTATTTTTATTTATTTATTTATTTATTATTATTTTTTGAGACGGAGTCTCCCTCTGTCGCCCAGGCTGGAGCACAGTGGCTCAATCTCAGCTCACTGCAAGCTCCGCCTCCCGGGTTCACGCCATTTTTCCATCTCAGCCTCCCGAGTAGCTGAGACTACAGGCGCCCGCCACTACGCCTGGCTAATTTTTTTACGTATTTTTAGTAGAGACGAGGTTTCACCTGTTAGCCAGGATGGTCTCGATCTCCTGACCGTGTGATCTGCCCGCCTCAGCCTCCCAAAGTGCTGGGATTACAGGTGTGAGCCACCGCGCCCGGCCGAGAAGGTACCTTTTATGAATCAGGAAATGGACCTGGACTCTCATGAGACACTGAATCTGCCAGCGCCTTTGCTTTTGGCTTTCAGTATTCCGAACCATGAAAAACAAGTTTTTGTTGTTTATACTCAGTCTATGGTATTGAGTTATAGCAGTCCAAATGGACTAAGACAGACATTTTTTAACATTGCAATACCATTCTCACACCAACAAATAGTAATAATTTCTTAAAAGAATCTAATATCCAGTCACTATTCAAATATGTCCCAGGTGTCAAGTGTCTTTTCATAAATGATTCAAAACAGGATCTAAACAAAGACTGTGTATTTGGTTGAGTTTGTTTTTTTTTTCTTTGATGGAGTCTTGCTCTCTCACCCAGGCTGGAGTGCCAGTGACATGATCTTGGTTCACTGCAACCTCTGCCTCCCAAGTTCAAGCAATTCTCCTGCCTCAGCCTCTGGAGTAGCTGGCATTACAGGCGCATGCTACCATGCCCAGCTAATTTTTGTACTTTTAGTAGAGATGGGGTTTCGCCATGTTGGCCAGGCTGGTCTCGAACTCCTGGCTTCAAGTGATTCTCCCACCTTGGCCTGCTGAAGTGCTGGGATTACAGGCATGAGCCACCGCTCCCGGACTGATTTTTTTTCTTTTTAAAACATTATTTTTTAAAAAAACAGTTTTAAGGTATAGTTGACGTAAAATAAATGGTACATCTTAACAGTGTGCAATTTGAGAACTTTTGACATATTATTCACCTGATAAATTGTTAACACAACCAAGATGATGAACATATCCGTCACCTCCTTAGTTTTCTCATACCCTGTGGTAATCTCTCTTAATCTCACCATACAATCCTATCCCTAAGCACTTACTGATCTACATTTTACCCTCTGTTGATTGCTTTATGGTAGAATTTGCTTTCTTGTGTTGGCCTGGAGCTGGACCTGCAATATCTCCGAGGGATGCCTGTATGCTGGGCAAAAAAAGCCAGACAAAAAAGGGTATATATTCTATTATTCCATTTTTAGAAAATTTAGAAAAGTAATCTATAGTGACAAAAAGTAGTCAGTAGATCCTATCTCAAGACACCACTTTCTTTGCTCATCCATAGGAAGGAACTCCTCATCTATTCAAGTTTGATCATGAGATTGCAGAAATTCAGTTACATCTTCAGGCTCCACTTTCTTTCTTTCCTTCCTTCCTTCGTTCCTTCCTTCCCTCCCTCCCTCCCTCTCTCTCTCCCTCCCCCCCCTTTCTTTCTTCTCTCTCTCTCT
>NW_012117677.1:88430-89731 GCF_000951035.1 Colobus angolensis palliatus
GCAGCAGAATCACTTGAACCTGGGAGGCAGAGGTTGCAGTGAGCTGAGATTGCGCCACTGCACTCCAGCCCAGGCGACAGTGTGAGACTCCATCTCAAAAAAAAAAAAAGTAGTCATCTTCATCAATGATCTTCATTAGGCCTTCTGGATAACTTGCTGCAGCTTCTACAAGAGTACTTGTTTCACCTTGTACTTTCACTATGTAGATAGATGGCTTCTTTCCTTAAACCTCATGAAACATCCTCTGCCAGCTTCAAACTTTTCTAGCTTCCTTACCTCTCGCAGTCTTCATAGAACTGGAGAGAGTGGCTGGGTGTGGTGGCTCATGCCCGTAATCCCAGCACTTTGGGGGACTGATGTGAGCAGATCGCTTGAGCCCAGGAGTTTGAGACTAGCCTGAGCAACATGGTAAAACCCTGTCTCTAATTTAAATTATTAAAAAGAAAAGAAAAAAAAAAAAGAATTGGCCTTGCTCTGGATTAGGTTTTGGCTTATGGGAACATTGTGGCTGGTTTGATCTTCTGTTTGGACCACTCAGGCTTTCTCCATTTCAGCAATAAGGCTGTTTTGCTTTATGATTCATGTATTTACCGGAGTAGCAATTTTAACTTCCTTCAATAACTTTTCCTTTGCATTCACAATTTGGCTGTGTAATGCAAGGGGCCTAGCTTTTGGCCTATCTCAGCTTTCAACATGCCTTCCTCATTAAGATTAATCATTTCTAGCTTTTGATTTAAAGTGAGAGGCATGTGACTCTTTTCACTTGAACACTTAGGGACACTGTGGTGGTGTTAACTGGCCTAATTTCAATATCGTTGTGTCTCAGGGAATAGGGAAGTCCAAGCAGAGGAAGAGAGATGGGGGAATGGCCAGTTGGTGGAACAATCAGACCACACACAACATTTACTGATTAAGTTCAGTGGTTTATGTGGTGCCTCAAAACAATTACAATAGTAACATGAAAGATCACTGGTCACAGATTACCATGCAGTTATGATAATACTGAAAAGCTTAAAATATTATGAGAATTACCAAAATGTGACATAGAGACATGAAGTGAGTAGACACTGTTGGAAAAATGGCACTGATCAACTTGCTTAATGGAGTGTGGCCACAAACCTTCAATTTGCAAAAAATACAGTATGTCTGCTGCCTGAGAAACATAGTGAGACCCCATCCCTAAAAAGCAAAACAAAATAAGTCACATAATATCTGCAAAGTACAATAAAGCAAAGTGCAGGCCAAGCGCGGTGGCTCAAGCATGTAATCCCAGCACTTTGGGAGGCCGAGGTGGGCAGTGC
>NW_012117677.1:98771-101013 GCF_000951035.1 Colobus angolensis palliatus
GTGATCTGCCTGCTTAGGCCTCCCAAAGTGCTGGGATTACAGGCGTGAGCCACCACACCCAACCCCCAACCACATTTTCAAAATGCTGAGAGTGCAGTGAGAACCTAGGTAGAGAGGAAAGGGCACTGACATAGGAGTCAGATAGGACACAGCTGTTCACTATAGCCCAATTACTTTACTGTTCTGGGTTTCATTTCCCTCATCTGAAAAATGTAGAACTTGTTCTGTGTAATCACTAAGATCTATTTGATGCTTACATGTACACTGATAGCATCATATATATATATAATATAAAAATATTATATATATATTTTTGAGAAATAGAGATGATGTCTTACTGTGTTGCCCAGGCTGGTGTTGAACTTCTGGGCTCAAGCAATCCTCCTGCCTTGGCCTCACAGTAAGCCACCGCACCTGGCCCTGTATCTTTCCTATTGCTAGCTGATGAAACAATAACTGCTAAAAGGTATACAGCCATATCTCCCTCTGCTGGCTGAGTGACATGTCATAAATGCAAACAGAAGATTTTTAATGTTTTCAGTGCAAGAGCTGTCATCTTTTAGGATTTATTGACCACACACAACATGTTGCCAATTGATAAATGTAGACAGCCTTTGTTTCAAAGCTTGGTTACCATTTTCATTTTCACAAATAGATATATATCTATCACAACAAAGTATATTCACATACTCATTATCTAAATTAAATTTAGAAAAGCAGATCAGACTGCACATGAAACTGACATACTGTGTTGATCAAGGGCTTTTGGCTGGAATTATTTGGCTCATTCCGTCAGTCATCTCCAGGGGATAATTATCTCCAAAGAGGGAATTTCCTGTTGGAGTTAACAGACTTTCAAGAAGTATTCAGCTGATCA
Organism: Colobus angolensis palliatus; assembly: GCF_000951035.1. Classification (NCBI taxonomy): domain Eukaryota; kingdom Metazoa; phylum Chordata; class Mammalia; order Primates; family Cercopithecidae; genus Colobus; species Colobus angolensis. The sequence goes on from NW_012117677.1 coordinate 99,649, forward strand.
TTAATCTTTTAATGGCTAAGCCATGAAAAAAATCAGTTAATATTAAATAGTTTTAAAATACTAATGTTACCCCAGCTTCAGACTTCCTACAGCGTGCTATGGACTGAATGCTTGTGTCCTCCAAACTCATATGTTGCAATCTTAATCCCCAGTGTAATGGTGTTTGGAGATGGGGCCTTTGGGAGGTAATTAGGTCATGAGGATGCAGCCCACATGATGGGACTAGTGCCCTTATAAGAAGAGTCATGAGAGAGCTTGCTTTCTGTCTCTCTGCCATCTGAGCACACAGTAAGAATATGGCCACCTGGGCTAGGCAGAGTGGCTTACGTCTGTAATCCCAGCACTTTGCAGATCAACCAAGGCCAGGAGTTCAAGACCAGCCTGGTCAACATGGAGAAACCCTGTCTGTACTAAAAATACAAAAATTAGTCGGGCGTGGTGGCGTGCGCCTGTAATTCCAGCTACTCTGGAGGCTGAGGCAGGAGAATCACTTGAACCCAGTGGGTGGAGATTGCAGTGAGCCCAGATCGTGCCACTGCACTCCAGCCTGGGCAACAGAGTGACACTGTCTCAAAAACAAACAAAATTCAATTAAACAAACAAAACAAACAAACAAAAAGAGACAGCCATCTCCAAATCAGAAAGAGGGCCTTCAGCAGGACCGGACCGTGCTGGCATTCGGATTTTGAACTTTCTCCAGACTGTGAGATAAATTTCTGTTGTTTAAGGCACCCAGTCTATGATATTGTTATAGCAACCCTAACTGATGAAGACAAATGAGTTTCCCTCTTTCCTGAATTAGTCTAATTATTATTACTATTATTATGGTTTGTATTTTTGAAAGGTACTTTAATTGCTTTGGGAAAAAAATAAGTTATGTGTGTATATACATATATATATATATATACACTTTTTTTTTTTTCTGAGACAGAGTCTCACTCTGTCACCCAGGCTAGAGTGCAGTGGTACAATCTCTGCTTACTGAAACCTCTGTCTCCTGACTTCAAGTGATTCTCCTGCCTCAGCCTCCCGAGTAGCTGGGACTACAGATGTGCGCCACCATACCCAGCTAACCTTTGCATTTTGAGTAGAGATGAGGTTTCATCATGTTGGCCAGGCTGGTCTTGAACTCCTGACCTCAAGTGGTCCAGCTGCCTCGACCTCACAAAGTGCTGGGATTACAGGCTTGAGCCACCATGCCCAGCCAAATTCTATATTATTTTAGAGCTATTTTTTAAATTACAGTTATCCATGCAAGGTTAAAAAATAAAGGGGGGGCCGGGCGCGGTGGCTCAAGCCTGTAATCCCAGCACTTTGGGAGGCCGAGACGGGCGGATCACGAGGTCAGGAGATCGAGACCATCCT
>NW_012117677.1:102293-103294 GCF_000951035.1 Colobus angolensis palliatus
CATGTTGAGCAGGCTGGTCTCGAACTCCTGACCTCAGGTGATCCACCCACCTCAGCCTCCCAAAGTGCTGGGATTACAGGTGTCAGCCATTGTGCCTGGCTGACATCACCTATTTCCTAAATTATAAATAACAGATTTTATCTATTGATTTCTCTCTATGAAAATCAGTAAGTTAATGCATTTATTCTTTTCCTTTCTTATCTTTTCTAGACAGGGTTTTCTACTGTTACCCAGGCTAGAGTGCAATGGCATGATCACAGCTCACTGCAGCCTCGACCACCTGGGCTCAAGCCATCCTCCCATCTCAAACTCTGGAGTAGCTGGGACTACAGGCATGTGCTACCATGCTCGGCTTATTTTTTATCTGTTGTAGAGATGGGATCTCACTATGTTTCCAGGTTGGTCTCGAATTCTTGGGCTCAAGCAATCTACCTACCTCTGCCTTCTGAAGTGTTGGAATTACAGGCGTGAGCCATTGCACCTGGCCTGTTTTTATTCTTTTTGCCTCCTCCACATTTTTACTAGTTAAAATATTATCTTACTTTGTCAAGACATCATATTTATATGCTGTATTTATACTTCTGTCTAAAGTACATTTTCTCTTTGCTACTGCAGGCCATGCATGTTTCTGCCTTAGGACCTTTGCGTTTGCTCTTCATGGCTTACTCTTGATTCAGATCTCAGCTCAGATGCTACCTCCCTGAGCAAGTTATCTAAAAAAGTAAATCTTCCTCTCCACCTCATTCATTCCTTTACTGTTTAATTTTCTTTATAGCATTTATCAAGATTTAATATTATATATTCATGATACAATTAATTATAATTTTAAAAAATTCAGCCAGGCATGGTGGCTCATGCCTGCAATCCCAGCACTTCAGCAGACCAAGGTGGGCAGATCACTTGAGGCCAGGAGTTCGAGACCAGCCTGGCCAACATGGCAAAGCCCTGTCTCTACAAAAAATACAAAAATTACCCTGGTGTGGTGGCTCAGGCCTGTAATC
>NW_012117677.1:103948-112083 GCF_000951035.1 Colobus angolensis palliatus
TTTTGAGATGCAGTCTTGTTCTGTCGCCCAGGCTGGAGTCTCACTGTGTTGCCCAGGCTGGAGTGCAGTGGCGTGATCTGGGCTCACTGCAATCTCTGTCTCCCGGGTTCACACCATTCTTCTGCCTCAGCCTCCCAAGTAGCTGGGACTACAAGCGCCCATCACCACGCCGGGCTAATTTTTTTGTAACTTTAGTAGAGACGGGGTTTCACCGTGTTCGCCAGGATGGTCTCGATCTCCTATATATATGTATTTTTTTTGAGACGGAGTCTTGTTCTGTTGCCCAGGCTGGAGTCTCACTGTGTTGCCCAGGCTGGAGTGCAGTGGCGCCCGCCTCGGCCTTCCAAAGTGCTGGGATTACAGGTGTGAGCCACCGCGCCTGGCCAATAATAATAATAAAAAAAAATTGGTCATCATCACACGTTCCTGGCACAGTGCTCCTAAAACCTGTAAAATTTCCTTAGTGAAAAGAGGTAAAAAGAGTGTCTTTGGTAATTCATAAGAAGCCCCTTTCAACTACACCTGAATTTAAGTGAATGAAGTGACTTTGGACAGCCCCTAGATAACCCCAGGATGTGGGCTGGCTGCCAGGAGAACCAGTTATGTGACTAAAAGGCTGAAACTTTCAGCTCGCCCCGCCCTATGCCAAAGGAGAGGAGCCAATGATTTAATCAATCATGCTCCATGAAACCCCAAAAGTATTGAATTCTGAAAGCTTCTGAGCTGGTGAACACATTGAGGTGCTAGGAAGGTGTTCTACCTGGAGGGAGCATGGAGCACCTTCCCCCCAGTCTTGTCCTATGCATTTATTTAGTTGGCTGTTTCTGAGTTGCACCTTTTATAATGAACTGGTAAATATAAGTAAAGTGTTTCCCTGAGTTCTGCAAGCCATTCTAGCAAATTGTCAAACCCATGGATGTCATAGGAAGCTGTGATGTGCAGCAAGTTGGTCAGAAGTGTGGGAAGTCTGGGCTTGCCGTTAGCATCTGAAATCGGGGCAGCTGTGTGAGACTGAACTCTTTAATTTGTGGGTTCTGACATTAACTACAGGTGGATAGAGTCAGAATTGCATTACATTGGAGGACAGCTAGCTGGTCAGAGATTGGCCAGTGTGGAAAAAGATGCACAAATTTGATGTCAGGAGTGTTGTGTACATTTAGGGAACTAGTGTCTCCCCAGAATATTTAAATGTTATCATAGCCTTCTCACTAGAAAGTAAGTCCATGGGGGGGGTTTTGTTGTGTTCATTGAGTATTCCCATTCCCAAGAACAGTTCCTAGCATGTAATAGGTGCTGAGCAAACATTTGTTGAATGAATGAATAAATCCTAAAAGAGGAAAACCAAAGAAATATCATAAAAACTGTGAATATGCAAACATGATTATTATAGAACTAGTGTGCTGGAACAGATTAAAATACACATATATAACCCTAGTTTATATTTTTTTGACATCCTGATTCATAAAACCCTAGTTCGTGAATAGTTGGGCAATCAAAGGAGAACCTTCCTAATACCAATATCTAATGTATCCTTTTTTATTTCTATCATTAATCATATTGTTGTACTTTAATTACGTTTTTCTTTCTTTATTTTTGAGACGGAATTTTACTCTGTCACCCAGGCTGGACTGCAGTGGTGTGATCTCGGCCCACTGTAACCGCTGCCCCCCAGGTTCACGCGATTCTCCCGCTTCAGCCTCCCGAGTAGCTGGGATTACAGATGCGTGCCACCACAACTGGCTGATTTTTGTATTTTTAGTAGAGACGGGGTTGGCCACGCTGGTCTCAAACTCCTGACCTCAGGTGATCCGCCCACCTCAGCCTCCCAAAGTGCTAGGATTACAGGTGTGAGCCACCGCACCCAGCCTTTTCTGTTTTTTTTGTTCATTTGTTTGTTTTTCCTGAGACAAGGTTGATACAGTTTGGCTGTGTCCCCACCCAAATCTAATTTTAAATTGTAGCTCCCATAATCCCCACGTGTCATGGGAGGGAGCCGGTAGGAGGTAATTGAATCATGGGTGTGGTTACCCCCATGTTGCTGTTCTCACTCATGACAGTGAGTGAGTTCTCACAAGATCTGATTCTTTTTTTGTTTGAGACACAGTCTTGCTCTGTCGCCCAGGCTGGAGTGCAGTGGCGCAATCTCAGCTCACTGCAACCTCTGCCTCCTGGGTTCAAGAAACTCTCCTGCCTCAGCCTCCCAAGTAGCTGGGATTACAGGCATGCACCACCATGTCTGGCTAATTATTTTATATTTTTAGTAGAGATGGGGTTTCACCATGTTGATCAGTCTGGTCTCAAACTCCTGAGCTCAAATGATCCACTCGCCTTGGCCTCCCAAAGTGGTGGGATTACAGGTGTGAGCCACCATGCCCAGCTGATTTGATGGTTTTATAAGGGGCTTTTCCCTCTTTTGCTTGGCACTTCTCCTTCCTGCCATCATGTGAAGAAGGACGTGTTTGCTTCCCCTTCTGCCATGATCGTAAGTTTCCTGAGGCCTTCCCAGCCATGTGGAACTACGAGTCAATTAAACTTCTTTCCTCTATCAATTACTCAGTCTTGGGCAGTTCCTTATAGCAGCATGAGAGCAGACTAATATAAAGGTCTGGCTCTGTCACTCAGGCTGGAGGATTGCAGTGGCATGATCTTGGCCCACTGCAGCCTTGACCTCCTGGGTTCAAGGATACTTCCATCTCAGCCTCCAAAGTAGCTGGGACTATAGACATGTGCCACTATGCCTATGTTGTCCAGGTTGGTCTCAAACTCTTGGGCTCAAGCGATCCTCCCTCCTCAGCCTCCAAAATGTTGGGATTACAGGTGTGAGCCACTGTACTTCAATTTCTAGTTGCTACTCCCATGTCCTTTTTGGGATTTGTTTAGATTTTTTTTTTTTTCCAGAAAATCCCCTTAAAAATTTCTCACGAAGGATTAGGCTTTTTTGAATATCTTTATGTCTGAAAATATCTTTATTTTATCTTCACATTTGATGGATGCCTTAGTTAAGCATAGCATTTTAGGTCTAACACTTTTCTCCTCCATCTTTGAAGATGGTTTTCCAGTTCCTTCTGGTACTTGGTGATGAGAAATATGAAAGTAGTCTGAATTTGGAAACTTTGCAAGTGACATGGTTTTTCAACTCCCACTACTGAAGACTTTTGGATTTCTGAAATCTCACTAGAAAGTGTGGACATTTTTAATTAGTCCTGTTTGATACTTGCTGGGTTATTTTTGCCTAAGTTACGGGAAATTTTCTTTTGTTATTTATTTTCCCACTCTGTTGTCTTTGTTCTCTTCTTCTTTACCTTCTTTACCTTAAGATACCTTCCATCTGCTATCTTTCTGATTTATGTTCTGAGATACTTCCTCTACTGTGTCCTCTCAACTATTTGGTTCACAGCTAATCCCCTTGATCATTTTCCCAATCCTTTACAGTATTTTGGCAATCACTCATTCAGTTGTCTGATTAATGTCTTTTCACCGAAGACTTTTTGCACTATGCCATGTATCTTAACACTAATACATGGCATAGTACATTTGCATTCTACCATAGTATACCATGTACACTAATTAGGACAATTTGAAATTCTCTTGTTTTCAGAGGTATTTCTATTTCTGATGGGGGTCTGCTATTCAGTTAGTTCATCTTGGTCCTTTATTTTTGTTTTTGTTTTGTTTTGTTTTGTAGTTGTTTGTTTTTTTGAGACAGGGTCTCACTTCTCTTGCCCAGGCTGAAGTGCAGTGGTGTGAACACAGCTCACAGCAGCCTCAACTTCCCAGGCTCAGATGATTCTCCCACCTCAGCCTCTCAAGCAGTTGGGACCACAGACATGTGCCACCATACTTGGCTAATTTTTTTTTGTATTTTTAGTAGAGACAAGGTTTCACCCTGTTGGCCAGGCTGGTCTTGAACTCCCAGGCTCAAGAGCTCCACCTGCCTCAGCCTCCCAAAGTGAGCCACCATGCCCACCCGGTCCTTTTCTTCCATGCTTCTGTGGCCTTTCCTCCTATTTAACAAGCTCTGACATTCACTCATAAGTAGGAGCAAAGCCCTCCATTGGTTAGTGTGGGCTGAGATGGGCTTGTGTGTTTCTGTATCAGTGATCTGTTTTCCAGCATGCCTCTCCCTGAGGGGAGAGCTGGCAGCTTCCATGTAAGTGGCAGGGCATACTTCACTAAATAAAAGATGTGTGGGTGAGCAGTCTGGGGAACCCCACAATTGCTAAATTCAGGAGGGTTGTATTTCCAATGGAACAGGTTTCATGTGTTTCTGTCCTAGGCAGAGCTGCCTGTCCTGCTCCCAACCCACATCTGCTATGGAGTTCTAAAGGCAGCGCAAGCTCTGCTCTCCTTCACCTGGGCATGAAGCACTTCATTGAGTGCCCTCCTTGGGCCGCCTGTCCACTTACTTTAGAAAACTGTTCATGCGCTTTATCCTGAGGGCAAAACACTCAAAACAGTGCCTAGTGCTTTGCAATGTGCTCAACAAATATTCGTTGAATGAATCATGGTGGAAGAGGAGAAGAGGAGGGAACTGATAGTCCCTGTAATTCCAAGCATGCTTCCTTAATGAATTACCCTAAAGATGGCTTCCTGGCACAGCCCTGCTCTTTTTGTTGACCATGGGTTCACCAGTTGCCAGGATTTCCTTCATTACATACCATGTGTTGGGCTAAGTGCAACTTCCTCTTCTTTTTCTCCGTTGATAGGATTCCACCTGCTGGCTCTTTCCTATAATTCCATAATTCATTGAGATCTTGGGGAGGAAAGAAGATGGAGGTGCATGTTTAGTCTGCCAACTTTTTTTTTTTTTTTTTTTTTGAGATGGAGTCTCATTCTGTCTCCAGGCTGGAGTGCAGTGGCGTGATCTCGGCTCACTGCAATCTCTGCCTCCCGGGTTCAAGCGATTCTCCTGCCTCAGCCTCCAATATAGCTGGGGTTACAGGCACGCACCACTGCACCCAGCTAATTTTTGTATTTTTAGTAGAGACGGGGTTTCGCCATGCTGGCCAGGCTAGTCTTGAACTCCTGACCTCAGGTCCTGCCTCAACCTCTTAAAGTGATGAGATTGCAGGAGTGAGCCACTGCACATCGCATAGTCTGCCATCTTGAATCAGAAATATATCTGAAAGTGTAGCTACCAAAAAAATAATTTTTTTTTTGAGATGGATTTTCGCTCTTGTTTCCCAGGCTAGAGTGCAATGGTGTGATCTCGGCTCACCGCAACCTCCGCCTCCCGGGTTCCAGTGATTCTCCTGCCTCAGCTTCCCTAGTAACTGGGATTACAGGCATGCACCATCACATCCGGCTAATTTTGTATTTTTAGCAGAGACAGGGTTTCTCCATGTTGATCAGGCTGGTCTCCAACTCCTGACCTCAGGTGATCCACCAGCCTTGGCCTCCCAAAGTGCTGGTATTACAGGCGTGAGCCACCACGCCCAGCCCCCAAAAAATGTATTTTAAAACATCTGTTGGCTGGGTGCAGTGGCTCACACCTGTAATCCCAGCACTTCGGGAGCCTGAGGTGGACGGATCACCTGAGGTCAGGAGTTGAAGACCAGTCTGGCCAAAATGTTGAAACTCTGTCTCTACTCAAAATACAAAAATTAGCTGGGCATGGTGTTGGGGGCCTTTACTCCCAGCTACTCAAGAGGCTGAGGCATGAGAATCACTTTAATACAGGAGGCAGAGTTTGCAGTGAGCCAAGATTGCACCACTGTACTCCAGCCTGGGTGACAGAGACAGACTCCGTTTCAAAAACAAAACACACAAACAAAAACGTCTCTTGAACCCTCAAAAGATTTTTCTATTATATGTTAATATTTTATATAGGAATTAGAAAAATAATGACATAAGTTAATTGAATACTTGCTCAGGTGATTAGTGGGAGATGAGTTTTAAAAATAAAGATTTATTTGCCTGTGTTTTAAATAGAATCACAAATTTTCTCTTTTTTTCAAGGACAGGGTCTCACTCTGTTGCTGAGGCTGGAATGCAGTGGCACAATCATAGCTTACTGCAGCCTTACACTCCTGGGCTCAAGTGATCCTCCAGACTCAGCCTCCTGAGTAGGTGAGACTACAGGCATGTGCCACCATGCCTGGCTGGCTTATTTATGCATTTTTGTATTTATTTATTTATTTATTAGAGACAGGGTCTTGCCATGTTGCCCAGACAGGTCTCGAACTCCTGGCCATAAGTGATCCTCCCACCTTGACCTCCCAAAGTGCTAAGATTACAGGTGTACACCACCATGCCTGTCCTAGAATCACAGTTTTTTTTTTTTTTTTTTTTTATCTTTTAAGACAGTCTCGCTCTGTCAACCAGGCTGGAGTGCGGTGGTGGCAATCTTGACTTACTGCAGCCTCTGCCTCGGGGTTTCCAGCGATTCTCCTGCCTCAACCTCCCAAGTAGCTGGAATTACAGGCATGTGCCACCACGCCCAGCTAATTTTGGTATTTTTAGCAGAGACAGAGTTTCACCACGTTGGCCAGGCTGGTGTCAAACTCCTGACCTCAAGTGATCCACTTGCCTCGGCCTCCCAAAGTGCTGGGATTACAGGCATGAGCCACCATGCCCGGCCAAACAAAATTTTATTTATAGATTCAAAGAGTCATCAATCTTTATTGAAGAAGATTAGTAATTATGAATAGATGAAATTTCAAGATTACTGAGGAAAAATAGTTTCATCACTTGAATATAAACATTTGAAATAAATCTAGCTTTTATTTAATTTAATTAATTAATGTTTTTTGGAGACAGAGTCTCGCTCTGTCGCCCAGGCTGGAGTGCAGTGGCGCAATCTCGGCTTACTGCAACCTTCACCTGCAGGGTTCAAGCAATTCTCCGGCCTCCCAGAGTGAGCCACCGTGGAAGTTTCTCACTCTTATGCTTGTCCACATCCAGCCTTTAGCCATTCATCAGTTACCATGTAAATATTCCTGCCAGTGTATGGCTCTGCTCCAGGTAAACTGACCTCATCTATGATTCTCTTTATTCTCCTGTCTCTCCAGATTTTGAGGTGATGCTTTGCCCTGCAACCTCAACTCTCTCATGGGTCCAAGAAAAATTGTTAAAGTCATTGATTTTCAGTTTTTCAGTTTTCTTACTGTAAAGACATGAGTGGCAAATTCTAAGCTCTTTGCATGTCATAAATGAAACTGGAATGTATTGCTTTCAAATATATATGTAATTATATATAATTAGTCTCTTCTAATTGGAATAAATGTCATAATGCTAATGCTTTTCAGTCACCATTATAGTAATCCTAAACCTCCTAAAATATCTTGTGAAGAGTTTGATGTGATTTCTAATTTTTTCTGTATGTTTATGTGTTTCTGTATCTGTATATATTAATATATATACATACACACATATATACATATGTGGATATATATCTATAGATCTATGTGTGCACATATATACATATCTGTATGTGTGTGTATAAATCCACATGTATATTTTTTACATGGGTGTGATGTGTGTATAATGCTATGCTGTAACTTCTTTTCCCGTTTAATATTCTCTATACTGCCTTTTCCTTTAAAAAGTAGATTTAGGGCAGGTGCAGTGGCTCATGCCTGTAATCCCAGCACTTTGGGAGGCCAAGGCAGGTGGATCACTGAGGCCAGAAGTTTGAGACCAGCCTGGCCAACATGGTGAAACCCCGTCTCTACTAGAAATTCAAAAAAAATTTGCCAGGTGCAGTGGTGCATACCTGTAATCCCAGATACTCGTGAGGCTGAGGCAGGAGAATCGCTTGAACCCGGGAAGTGGAGGTTGCAGTGAGCCAAGATCGCACCACTGCACTCCAGCCTGGGCTACAGAAAGTCTTCCTCTAAAAAAAAAAAAATTAAGAAAATTAGCACGGTACAGTATGCACCTGTCATCCTAGCTACTCAGGAGGCTGAGGCAGAAGAATCGCCTGAATCCAGGAGGTGGAAGTTGCAATGAGCCGAGATCGCACCACCGCATTCCAGCCTGGGTGACAGAGCGAGACTCCATCTCAAAAAAATAAAAATAAAATGAAAATAAAAATAAAAATAAGGCTGGGCGCGGTGGCTCAAGCCTGTAATCCCAGCACTTTGGGAGGCCGAGACGGGCGGATCACGAGGTCAGGAGATCGAGACCATCCTGGC
>NW_012117677.1:113593-115024 GCF_000951035.1 Colobus angolensis palliatus
TCCAGTATAGTAATAATAGATTACAGCTGAAGGAGCTGCAAGGTAACGATTCCATTTAAGGAGTTTTTAGAGGAACACAAAGACAACACGAGAGACAAAAACGAGGACACTGGAATAAATTAAAGCCTCCAACACCTACAGCAACAAATTTAAACGCAGTCCAACTCCTAGCCAGATTAACACAAAACCTCACACTATGTGCCTACTTATCTCAGTTCCTCTTACCTGATACATAATGCCCATATTTTTACAAAAAATCACATGGCATACTATGTTTTAAGGCAAGAAAAAAAAAAAAAAAAAAAACAAAGCAAGCATCAGACCAGACTCAGCTAGGTCACAGATTTTGGAACCGAGAATAACTATAATTAATATGTTGAGGGGCCTCATGGAAAAAATAGATTACAGCAAGAACAGATGCATAATGTATGCAGAGAGATGGAAACTCTAAGAAACAACAAAGGGAAACGCTAGAAATTTTAAAAATAACACCATAACAAAAATGAGGAATGTCAGTGGACTGGACACAACCAGTGAGCTTGACGATATATTAACTGAAACTTCCCAAACTGAAATACAAAGAGAAAAAAATAACAAAAAAATAAAACAAGAGGCCGGGCGCGGTGGCTCAAGCCTGTAATCCCAGCACTTTGGGAGGCCGAGACGGGCGGATCACGAGGTCAGGAGATCAAGACCATCCTGGCTAACTCGGTGAAACCCCGTCTCTACTAAAAATACAAAAAACTAGCCAGGCGAGGTGGTGGGCGCCTGTAGTCCCAGCTACTCGGGAGGCTGAGGCAGGAGAATGGCGTAAACCTGGGAGGCGGGGCTTGCAGTGAGCTGAGATCCCTCCACTGCACTCCAGCCTGGGGGACAGAGCAAGACTCTGTCTCAAAAAAATAAAAAATAAAATAAAATAAAATAAAATAAAATAAACAAGAAAACCTGAATGGAATGTCCAAGAACTGCGGGACAATATGAAAAAGTGTGACATACGTATTTTGGAAAACCAGAAGAATAGAGAACAGAAGAAATATTTGAATAATGACTACAAATTTTCCCAAAATTAATGACAGACATCAAATCACATCCAGTGTCTTAGTCATTTTTGTGCAGCTATAAAAGAATATCTGAGACTGTTTAATTTATAATGGATAGAAATTTATTTCTCACAGTTTTAGAGGCTGGGACATTCAAGATCAAAGAGCTGGCAACTGGCAAGGGCCTTCTTGTTAGGTTATCCCATGGCAGAAGGTGGGAGGGCAAGAGAGGATGACAGACAGAGAGAATGCAGATTCCTCTTTTTTTTTTTTTTTCTTTTTTGAGACGGAGTCTCACTCTGTTACCCAGGCTGGAGTGCTGTGGCCGGATCTCACCTCACTGCAAGCTCCGCCTCCCGGGTTCACGCCATTCTCCTGCCTCAGCCTCCCG
>NW_012117677.1:115176-120320 GCF_000951035.1 Colobus angolensis palliatus
TCTCGGCCTCCCAAAGTGCTGGGATTACAGGCTTGAGCCACCGCGCCCGGCCAGATCCCTCTTTTTATAAGGAATTCACTCAGGTGGTAACAAACCCACTCCCCAGGTAATGGCCCTGCCGCTGTGACCTAAGCACCTCTTGAAAGTTAAAGTCCCACCTCCCAACACTGCCACATTGGGGATCAAGTTTCCAATACACGAATTTTGGGGACCCATTCAAACCACTGTATCCAGAATCCCCAGAGAATATTAAGCAGGATAAATATTATAAAAACTATATTTTAGCATATCATATTCAAATTGCAGAAAATCGAAGATAAAATCTTGAAAGAAGCCAGGAAAAAACACCTTACCCATAGAGGAACAAGCACAAGAATTACATTGGTCTTCTCATCAGAAACCATGAAAATATAGAGAGTGGAGTGAAATATTTAAAGTATTGAAGGAAAAAACCCACCAACTTAGAATTCTCTACATCCAGTGAAATTATCTTGCAAATGCGAAGGAGAACGAGACTTTTTCAAAAAACAAAAACTGAGGGAATTTATTGCCAGCAGACCTGCCTTGCAAAAAGTGTTGAAAGAAGTTCCTCAGTGAAAAGGAAAATGATGTAGGTCAGAAATGCTCATGCACATCAAGAAAGGAAGAGAATCTGAGAAGGAATAAAAATAACCTTTTACTTTTCTTATTAACTGATCTAATAGATGACCATCCAAAGTAATAATAGCATGAAGGAATTGCATGATTATAGCCTGGAAATGTGTAATCAATGAAATCCATGTTTCTTTGCTTTAAAAAGCCAGTAGAAAGGAGTTGCAAATACTGTTTTTGTTTGTTTTTATTTTTTGTTTTTTAGGCAGAATCTCCCTCTGTCACCCAGGCTGGAGTACAATGGTGCGATCCCAACTTGGGGTGCCTCCCAGGTAGCAGGAAATACAGGCACCCGCCACTGTACCCGTCTAATTTTTGTGTTTTAGTAGAGATGAGATTTCACCATGTTGGCCAGGCTGGTCTTGAACTCCTGACCTCAAGTGATCCGCTCACCTTGGCCTCCCAAAGTGCTGGCATTATAAGCATGAGCCACTGCGCCTGGCCAGCAAATACTGTTATAAAGTATCTGTACTATCCATGAAGGACCTGTACTACTCATGAAGCAGTATGGTGTTATTTGAAAGTGGACTTGGTTATGAATGTATATTGCAATGTTTTTTTTTTTTTCCTGAGATGGAGTCTCGCTCTGTTGCCCAGGCTGGAGTACATTGGCACAATCTCGGCTCTTTGCAACCTCTGCCTTCTGGGTTCAAGCAATTCTCCTGCCTCAGCCTCCCAAGTAGTTGGGACTACAGGCACCCACCACCACGCCTGGCTAATTTTTGTATTTTTAGTAGAGACGGGGTTTCACCGTGTTGGCCAGGCTGGTCTCAAGTTCCTGACCTCAGGTGATCCACCTACCTCGGCCTCCCAAAGTAGTGGGATTACAGGCGTGAACCACTGCGCCTGGCCAGCCGGTTTTTAAAGTAGTGAAAAATTCATATGCTAAGAGAGGAGAGAAAATGGGTTATTGCTCCAAGCATAGATGACAACTCCTGGAAGAGTGGGCCCAAGTTCTGGAGGGAAGATGAGCCTACTTGGCATCACTTCATCTTCCTACCTCTGTGGACAGCCAATCCCACCCAGATGGGACCATGTACAGCAAATCCCACCCAGATGGGACCATGTACAGCAAATCCCACCTAGATGGGACCATGTACAGCAAATCCCACCTAGATGGGACCGTGTATAGGCTTCTTCCTTAGCCTGCAACAGTGAGAACTGATGGTGCTGTGATGGGTCCACAATGAGACATGTGCAATGGAGTTGATGACAATGTTGTTTAGGGTGATGAGGAGTTAGAGGCGATCTGATGTCCATCCCTGGAGCTCCGTGTTGTCCACATGTGATGGGTGCGCTCCATGGAGTACTCTGCAACAGTTAGCATTGAGGGATTCTCTGGAGAAAGCTGAGGTCCAGAGGAAGGATGTGGATCTCTGAAGGTCTCTGAGCAACAGTCAGTGGCAGGGCCAGGACAGTGCATTTTGACTCCTGGTTTGATGTCCTTTCCTCTTTACCATGGCAGCCTCCGGTGCTTTATTTAATTTTGGATTTTCACTTTTTGGAGTTATCCACATCATGACTTCCTCCTAATTAATGCACCGGGGTCCTAAGAAACCAGGATGGCACAGGAAAGAAACAGACGTTAGCTCCACTTTATTAGACAGATATTATTATTAGAAAAAAGGATCAACTAAGACTCTGTCATCTTTCCAAAGGGATAAGCTAATGGAAGGTAGCTAACTCGTTAAGTGGAATGACTCTGTGTCAGCTTGACGAGCAAGTTTTTTGGTAGTGAAACATTTCCGTCTCGGCCAAAACAGGTAGTAAGATCTTCTATGTTGAAAATTAATTTTGTAAACAGGAAGAGAGAAATGTAGAAAACAGGATGAATGTGGCTAGTAAAGAACAGGCGTGGGTGCTGGGCTAAGGAGAGTTATGTTCCCCATTTGCAGCTCTCAGAGGGTGCAGGTGGAGCTGAACTGAGCTGAAACAAAAGCGCTCCCAAGTGCGCCTGTTTTGTTGTTGTTGTTTGTTTGTTTTGAGACAGAGTCTTGGAGTCCTGCTTCATCACCTAGTCTGGAGTGCAGTGGCGAGATCTTGGCTCACTGCAACCTCTGCCTCCCAGGTTCAAGCAATTCTCATGCCTTAGCCTCGCAAGTAGCTGGGATTACAGACGCCCGCCACCACGCCCGGCTAATTTTTGTGTTTTTAGTAGAGATGGAGTTTCACAATGTTGGCCAGACTAGTCTTCTTCCTGACCTCAAGTGATCCACCTGCCTAGGCCTCCCAAAGTGCTGGGATTACAAGTGTGAGCCACTGCGCCTGGCAGTGCCTATTTTCATCCTATAAAGTTACGGTTGTGAATTCTTGTGCTTAACCCTGAGCCCTCCCAGTCATGAAAATCCATTTCAGATTGTTACTGTGAACACTACAGCAATCTAATTATTATGGACACCATAGAAACTTAGTTTACAAACAAAATCTCAATAAAGAATACCTCCTGCAGACTTTAAAACCCAACCCTCAGCAGACGTGGTGGCTCACACCTGTAATCCCAGCACTTTGGGAGGCCGAGGCAGGTGGATCATGAGGTCAAGAGATCGAGACCATCCTGGCCAACATGGTGAAATCCTGTCTCTACTAAAAATACAAAAATTAGGTGGGCGTGGTGGCATGTGCCTGTGGTCTCAGCTACTCGGGAGGCTGAGGCAGGAGAATTGCTTGAACCTGGGAGGGGGAGGTTGTAGTGAGCCGAAATCACGCCACTGCACTCCAGCCTGGTGACAGAGTGACACTCCAACTAAAAAAACAAAAACCCAGCCCTCAAGAAAGTAAAGCTAGGCCAGGCTTAGTGGCTCAGGCCTATAATCCCAGCACTCTAGGAGGCTGAGGCAGGCAGACGGCTTGAGCTCAGGAGTTCAAGACCAGCCTGGGCAATATGGTGAAACCCCACCTCTACCAAAAATACAAAAATTAGCCTGTAGTGATGTGTGCCTCTAGTCCCAGCTACTTTTGAGCCAGAGAGGTTGAGGCCTCAGTGATCCGTGATCGTGTTACTACACTCCAGCCTGAGCAACAGTGTCTTGTCTCAAAAAAAAAAAAAAAAGAAAGAAAGTAGACAACCCAAGGAATGGGACAAAATATTTGCCAATCATATACCTGATAAAGGATTTGTACCTAGAACATACAAAGAACTCTAGATCTCAACAACATAAAGAAAAATAGCACCCCCCAAATGGGCAAAAGATCTCAATAGATATTTCTCCAAAGAATAGACAAATGGTCAATAAGCATACAAAAAATATTCCACGTAGTCATCAGGGAAATGTAAATCAAAACCATAGTGAGAAACCACTTTATTTTCATTTGTTTAAATTTATTTTTATTTTTGTTTTTGAGATGAAGTCTTGCTCTCTCGCCCAGGCTGGAGTGCAGTGACGCAGTCTTGGCTCACTGCAACCTCTGCCTCCTGGGTTCAACAGTTCTCCTGTCTCAGCCTCCCAAGTAGCTGGGATTACAAGCGTGTGCCACCATGTCTGCCTGATTTTTGTATTTTTAGCAGAGATCGGGTTTCATCATGTTGGCCAGGCTGGTCTTGAACTCCTGACCTCAAGTCATCTGCCCGCCTTGACCTCCTAAAGTGCTGGGATTACAGGTGTGAGCCACCACGCCCAGCTGAGAAACCTCTTCATACCCAAAAGGATGGCTACAATCACAAAGACAGATAGCAACAAGTGTTGACGAGGATGTGGAGAAAATGGAACTGTCATACACTCCTAGTGGGAATGTAACATGGTACAGCTACTTAGGAAAACAGTTTGACAGTTCTTCAAAGATTAAACAGTTTTCGTATGACACAGAAATTCCACTCCTAGCTTTATACTCAAGAGAAATGGAGACATATGACCGTACAAAAACTCACACCGAAATGTTTATAACAGCATTATTCATAAAAGCCAGAAGGTGGAAACAACCCAAACGTCTGTCAATTAATGAACATATATAAAATGTTGTATATTCACAGATGGAGTATCATTCGCCTAAAAAAGGAATAAAGTACTTTTACGTCACAGCTGGATAAACCTTGAAAACATTGCTAAATGAAAGTCAGTCCCGCATATTTATTTCATTTATATCAAATGTCTAGAAGAGACCAATCAACAGAGATTAAAAGTAGCAGCTGCCAGGGGCTGGGGCTGAGGTGATAATGGGAAGTCAATGCTAATGCGTTTGAAGTTTCTTTTTGAGATGACAAAAATGTAAAAATGGGCTGGGCGCGGTGGCTCACGCCTGTAATCTCAGCACTTTGGGAGGTTGAGGCAGACGGATCACAAGGTCAAGAGTTTGAGACCAGCCTGGCCAATATAGTGAAACCCCATCTCTACTAAAAATACAAAAATTAGCCGGGCGTGGTGGCGCACACCTGTAGTCCCAGCTACTTGGGAGGCTAAGGCAGGAGAGCCACTTGAACCTGGGAGGCAGAGGTTGTGGTGAGCTGAGATTGTGCCACTCCAGCCTGGTCAACAGAGTGAGACTATCTCAAAAAAAAA
>NW_012117677.1:120750-121216 GCF_000951035.1 Colobus angolensis palliatus
TAAATAAATAAATAAAATCTAAATAGAGGCTACAGTAAGGATTAGCTTTTCATTATTTATAGGTGAAAGAAAATTGTAGGGTGTTATTTGAATTGCTTGGAAAATTTCAAACACTGAAATATTTTAGAACCTAGTAACAATCATGCTTGTTATGTACTCCTGTAGCGAAAGTATTTATTCGCAATCAGTATAAAACTTAACAATCCAGTAAGCATTTCAAAATCATATTTAACTAGCTGTGCTTCCAACCTACATATTCCCAATTTTAAAAATCCAACCTTAATACTCAAATTTACCATTATACTGTTGACATGCAACAAAGAACAAGTGATCTTTCTGAAGACTCAGCGTCCAGTGTGATAGCCATTGGCCACAAGTGACTATTGAACACTAAAAATACAGCTAGTCCAAACTGATACATATTTTAAGTGTAAAATACACACTGGCTTTCTTTTTCTTTCTTTTT
>NW_012117677.1:121874-144146 GCF_000951035.1 Colobus angolensis palliatus
CTCCTAGTGTTGGGATTACAGGTGTGTGAGCCACTGTGCCTGGCTGTACTAAGTCTTAAGAAGTCATGGCTGGGTATGGTGGCTTTTTTTTGAGACGCCGTCTCAAAAAAAAAAAAAAAAGACTTAGTACAAAAAAGAGAATGTAAAATATCAACTTATATTACTTATAAGTTGAAACGACATTTTGGATATGTTGCTTTATAGAAACTACATCATTAATTTTACTTGTTTTTTTTCATTTTCTTAATAAGGCTACTAGACAATTTCAATTACATATGTGGCTCATGTTATGTTTGTATCGGACAAAGCTGCTCTAAAGATCCATGTAGGACTTTTGAGGGGATTGTAAATATGCCTTAGGAGACAGGGGCTTTGAATAACTTCTACCATCGCAGTTTCATGTTGTCATCTCTTTTTACATACTGGGTACTTTCCAGAAGTCTAGCACAGCTGGATAAGCTGTAACAGAAAATCAACACAGTGTATCTGTAGGACAACACAATAATATGGGCTCTCCAGCCATTCCTGCTTTTTGCAGCTGCTGCTTTCATAAGAAGCTACAACCAAGGAGTTTTTAATTATAACAATTATGACTTTTTTGGGGGGTGGAGGGTAAATTTCCTCTGTGGAGTAACACCACCACAGTGCCTTAAGAATGGTTTGATGAAACCTTTGAGCAAGGGTAGAAAGAAAGAAAAGGCGGGGAGCAGTGACCCACGCCTGTAATCCTAGCACTTTGGGAGGCTGAGACGGGTGCATCACTTGAGCCCAGCAGTTGGAGACCCACCTGGCCAACATGGCGAAACTCCTTCTCTACCAAAAATACAAAAACACTAGTTGGGCATGGTGACACGCACTTGTGGTCCCAGCTACTCAGGAGGCTGAGGTGGGAGGATTGTTTGAATCCAGGAGGCAGGGGTTGCAGTGAGCTGAGATCCCACCACTGCACTCCAGCCTGGGTGACAGAGTGAGACTCCGGCTCAAACAAACAAACAAGGAAAAAAGAATTATTAGTGATCCTGGAGGAAGCCAAAAAATAAGAAGCATGGAAGCGAGTTTAAGGAAGGCTCTTAGCGATCTCAAGTGTGAAATCTTAGATCATCAATATGAGCCTTGGCTCTAATTACAATGTAATCCCTTTTGCACATATATTCATTGTTTGCCTGTAATCATCAGCATCACCATGTGTTGATCGATGCCGGAGGAAGATACGGGGGAGGATCCCAGGAGAATCTTGGACTGGCCTGAGCACTAGGAGAACAAGGTGGAGCCATGGAAGTTCATGCTGCTTGCAGGGGGAAGGAGCCTGTTAGCAGAAACCCCTTGCTTTGCTGAGAGTTTTTCTTTTGCCCATTTTGCCCAATAAATTCTGTTCCCCTCACCCTTCAATGTGT
Source organism: Colobus angolensis palliatus (assembly GCF_000951035.1). Classification (NCBI taxonomy): domain Eukaryota; kingdom Metazoa; phylum Chordata; class Mammalia; order Primates; family Cercopithecidae; genus Colobus; species Colobus angolensis. The sequence goes on from NW_012117677.1 coordinate 123,269, forward strand.
CTGCCTGCCTGGCTTTTCCTGGTCATGATACAAGAACCTGGATTTAGCTGAACTAAGGAGCAGAAATTCTGCAACATTTGCAACTGTATTACTTTTTTTTTTTTTTTTCAGATGGAGTTTCCCTCTGTTGCCTAGGCTGGAGCGCAATGGTGTGATCTTGGCTCACTGCAACCTCCGCCTCCTGGGTTCAAGCAATTCTGTCTCAGCCTCCTGAGTAGCTGGGATTACAGGCATGTGCCACCATGCCTGGCTAATTTTTGTATTTTTAGTAGAGACGGGGTTTCACCATGTTGGCCAGGCTGGTCTCGAACTCCTGACCTCATGATCTGCCCGCCTCGGCCTCCCAAAGTGCTGGGATTACAGGCATGAGCCGCAGCGCCCAGCCTTTTTTTTGTATTTTTAGTAGAGACGGGGTTTCACCATGTTGGCCAGGCTGGTCTCGAACTCCTGACCTCAGGTGATCTGCCCACCTCAGCCTCCCAAAGTATTGGGATTACAGGCATGAGCCGCAGCGCCCAGCCTGTAACAGTATCACATCTGATCAATGTAGATTCTCCTTTGTATCTCAGGTGATTTACTAACTGGGTCAGTGCCGTATACGACAGAGCCACTAGCCACACATTTGGCTATGGAGCAGTTGAAACTGTGACTGAGAAGCTTAAGTCAAGTTTAGCCACATGGCTATTGGCCACTGTGCTGGCCAGTACAGGTCTGGAGCCTGACTGCTTCATGTGTAACAGCAGCACATGTACCCTCTGGGAGTTGGTTAGAAATGCAGTATTTCATATTCTACCTGGAATTTTGAAATACATCCTGCAGTTTAAGAAGATCACCAGGTGGCTCTTAAGTACATTAAAGTTTGGAAAGCACTTACCTAGAGTAGGGGGTCTTATTGAACACATTGAAGCCCCTAAAATTGTATAAAGTTTGCATGAATTTGTGACACACGCACACACATATGGATACACTTTCCCACTTTTCTTCTCCTGGAAGCAATGTCTATACTTCTCCCTCAGATTTTCCAAGGTGTTCATGATCCAAAACTAAGTTCTACCCTACACTAAGTGGGAAAGTAGATTTCATTGAACAAAGAAAGCCTTAAAGTTATCCTTTGCTGAGCAAGCAAATGCTTTTGAATTTACAAAGATGAGAAGCTGGCCACACTCAGCTTTGTCATTCTTCCAGTGTGGTTTCATTTCTTCATATGTCTGAAATAAAAAACTACATGGTACATTCCAGGTCGGCTTTGGTTTCAAAAAGGTCACATGCACATCAGTGCACATTGGTAGCTATAAAACATTTACATGTATTCTATTTTGTATTATACACACACATCCTTATTTAAGTGCAAATTGACCACAAAATGCATTCCAGGGCAAATACCAGTTGATGTTAATTCCTACAGCCTGGAGCAACTGAAGTTTTCAGTATTGATGTACTATTGCAGCTGTTACCAATTTTTTGGTTGATTCAGGAATCAACCAGAAATTTTTAAAACTGGTATAATGGCTGTCTAGTTATTACCTACAACATGAAACCATGAAGATTCAGGAAGCAATCAGGATTGTTTTTATTAGTATAATAGCAGTCTGGTTATTATCTACAACATGAAACCATGAATAAAAACATTGGAAAGAACAATCTTGATTATTTAGCTTCCTTTCCTGTTACGGAACAGTATTGGTTTTACATTATAATAAAAATAATGATCCTTTATTATTTCTTTTAGGCAAAAATTTAGGAAGCAATTATACTTTTACATCGAGGATAAGGTTGCTTTCAGGCTTTGTAAATTTGCCCAAGAGAAACTTCCTCCCTTTCTGAACAACAAAAAATGTTCTGAATTCTATGCTAAGGCAGTGATTTACTCCAGGTTGACTAAGTCCTTAGAGTTAGGTGGTGTGCACCCCCGAGTCTCAAAAAAGCTTGAAGAATCCACCTTGAATCATTATTTATCCACTGGTGTTTATGAAGAGACATGTTCCAACTGGTATTAGTTAATACAGCCAGGAAAATTAACGTATCAGATAGAGCCATGAGTACTTCCCAGATAAAGAAAACACAAGTTTAGCTTCACTTTTGTTTTTGGAATGCAAATTTATACTGGTTGAGCATCCCAAATCTGAAAATCCAAAATCCAAAATGCTCCAAAATCCAAAACTTGCTCATTGGAGCATTCTGGATTTTTGGATTTCAACCAGTAAGCTGAAGTGCAAATCTAAAAAAGACCTGAAAATCCAAAACACTTCTAGTCCTAGGCATTTTGTGTAAGGGATACTCAACCGTAAATGCAGAACTGCTGAGTGCAACTGCAACAGAAACACTAAGATCCCTTCATAAATAATTTTCAGTTGGATGAAGGAGAACTCTAGCTATTACTGGAAGGTACAGACAGGACTACTATACATTTATTACACGTTTAGCTTTTGTAAGACAAAAAAATATATATATATTTGAAACAGGGTCTCACTATGTTGCCCAGGCGGGTCTCAAGCTCCTGGGCTCAGGCAGTCCTCCCACCATGGTCTCCCAAAGTGTACAGGTGTGAGCTACTGTGCCTGACCTAGGACAAAATATTCTTTCAAAACTAGCTAGCTAAAGGGATAATTTACTGGGCTGGGCACGGTGGCTCACGTCTGTAATCCCAGCACTTTGGGAGGCAGCAGTGGGCAGATCACTTTAGGCCAGGAGTTTGAGACCAGCCTAGCTAACATGGCAAAACTCCGCATCTACTAAAAATACAGAATTAGCCAGGCCCGGTGGCGGGTGCCTGTAATCCCAGCTACTCAGGAGGCTGAGGCACCAGAGTCACTTGAACCTGGTAGCGGGAGGTTGCAGTGAGCCAAGATTACACCACAGCACTCCAGCCTGGATGACAGAGCAACACTGTGTCTCAAAAAATAAAATAAAAAATAAAAAAATATAGAATTTACCATGGTATTTCCAATCTTTCTAAAGCCTCGGCAGTGTGGTGGTGGATATGATTAAAACAAAAGGGTTGAAAAACAGTTCTCAATCTCGTTTCTACTACCAGATACAAGACAAATATCATTCACATTCCCAAGGTGCGATGCTCCTGGCATGGTAGTGCTTTTCCACTCCTTTCTTTTCTACTCCATAAAGCACAATGGAAGGTGAGTGAGTGATTCCAATGTAAGAATAACCTGCAGTCCAGACCAACACAGTCAATTATTCATAGCATTTGACTCAGATTATCCTCATACTTCACAGCTGATCACAACACATTTTGGTGTCAACACCACTTCTGATGAGGATCTCTCATTCATTTAGTTCCTTACCTTTAGTCAAGGTCAATATTCTTACCTGCATTCATTATGATATATTTATTTATTTACATAACCAGTAGAAAGGAGATTTTAAAAATATTTATTACATTTGTTTCTAGAAATCATAGAAAATAAAAATTGATACAATTATGATATACAACTTTAGAAAGGCATATTTATCCTTTCACACCAGAGAAGTTTATGCAATGCCAGACATGGAAATACCAAAGCCATTGGTGACAAAGGGGAAACGCTACTGATAGAAGAAGCCCTTGTCCATTTTTATAGTTTTCTTCTCTACCATTATTTATTTTTGAGCAAATACTAGTCCAGTGGAAAGAGTTCTGAACATAAAAGGCACCTAGAGTAAAAATTAGACCCTTAACAAATAAAACAGCTGTACACGTTTACATTAAGAAAAAAAGCCCGGCCAGCACAGCTCACACCCGTAATCCCAGGAGTTAGCCTCGGCAACATGGCAAAACCCCGTCTCTACAAAAAATACAAAAATCACCTAGGCGTGGTGGTGTGCGCCTGTACTCCCAGCCACTCAGGAGGCTGAGGTGGGAGAGTCACTTGAGCCTGGGAGGTCAAGGCTGCAGTGCAAGATTGAGGATTGCAGCATTGCACTGCAATTCAGCCTGCGCTACAGAGTGAGATCCTGTCTCGAAAAAAAAAGAAGAAAGAAAAAGCGCCTATCAATGCATTGTTCCTGCAAGGCACTGATAATATAAATGCAAAAGCCACTGCAACTAAAAAGTCTATAATGCTTGCCTGAATCTAGTACATAAGCAGGATAATGACAATCACTTTTTGTTTATAAATTTGTAGATAATAAATCATTTAAATCAGCATGAGTACTGTATTTATATTTGTGGGTGGTGGCTCTCAAATTATTTATCCATAGTCCAGATTTGTTTAGTTGCATTTGCTCTGAAAATGAATTGTTGTATACTCCATCACAGATGTGTCAAATACTCCTGCTGTCTTTTGAGAGCGTAGCAAAACCTAAACCTGCTACTTTAAATCAAAGTCCTTTTTTTGTTGTAAAGCTGACATTGTACTATGATTTAAGCACCTGAAGTATATTTTGACCAATTTATATTCTGAGCTAAAATTGAGAACCTCAGGATTTGTGTACATGTACAAATACTGCAAATTATTTATTTAAGCTAATAAAAACTTAAAAAAATACAAATAATTTTTTATTACAAAGATTTGAAATCCATATATGAGTCTGAACTAAGACAAAAATGCACAGGGAGCCAGGAAGCAAATACTTGTGTGCATTTTTTAATCTGTGGACAAGGTACTGCTCAGCGAAGCCAGGTTGTATTCAGCTGCGTCTGGTTCTTGATACTGGTATCCATTTTTAGCACTTCTCGAATGGCCATGGTGGCATAAGTAGAAGGGGGTAGAGAAAAATCCATTTTCAGAGCCCTGTATTTGCCTTCTGCCAGGCAAGAAAGAAGAAAACAGTCAGAAAATGAAGGCAGCTGCAGACAGACCGGTGAGAGTCACATAATCTCTAAGCAAATACAAAGAACTGTGCTGCTTTCCTTAGACTCCACTTCCCAGGGGGCCTCAGAGAATGAGACCATGGAAGTAAGAGATCTGTGAGTGTGAACCTGCTGAAAGGTTACAGGAATTCTACCCAGGAACTTTCACAAAAGGGCAGATGACAGAAGAACACAAAAGAGAAATGCATGTAAAGTTAAAATAAATAAATAAATAAATTATGGCCTGGGAAAAAATGGAGAATTTGATGATGAGAATGCCAATTTAATTAATTAATTAATTTTTTTTTTTTTTTTGAGACAGAGTCTCGCGCTCTGTTGCCCAGGCTGGAGTGCAGTGGCGTGATCTCGACTCACCGCAGCCTCCACCTTCCAGGTTCAAGCAGTTCTCCTGCCTCAGCCTCCTGAGTAGCTGGGATTACAGGCACCCACCACCACGCCTGGCTAATTTTTTTGGTATTTTCAGTAGAGATGGGGTTTCCTCATGTTGGTCAGGCGGGTCTGGAACTCCTGACCTCAAGTCAACCTTTCGTCTCAGTCTCCCAACCTGCTGGGATGACAGGTGTGAACCACCACGCCCAGCCACCAATTTAAACTCTTCCTGAATTTTCACTCACCTTTGGTAACTCCCTGTGGGGCATGGGGAGAAACACTCCATCACCTAACATCACAACCATCTATAACATGCATTTGTTTTCAGGAGGATTTACTGGTTTTAATTACTAACTGCCAGTCATAATTGTGAAAGTAAGGTCATAAAACAACAATGAAATCATGGGTGGTGGTAGTGCTTGTAAGAGCAGTTTTCATAAAAAAAATTACATTTTTGTTTAATGAAACATTTCAAAGTCAATAGAGAGCTGATGACTGAGTAAACTTACCAGAAGCAAAAACTGGTGGTGGCTTCCCTTCTAGGTTGTCCACATCTGTGTTGAAAAGTGGAATTTTGGGATCATCATACGCAACGACTTCCCTTCAAAACATACGAATAAAGGTAAGTATGAATGTGAACTTTCATAGAAGGTACTAAGCCATTCATCATCATTTGTTTAGCAAGAAAAACACCTAAGTTTACTGTAAATAACTATAGTTAGGACTCTTGAATAACAGAGCAGGACCAGATTTTATACATAAGTTTTGCATATATATATATATATACACACATACACACACACACATTTTTTTTTTTTTTTTTTTTTTGAGATGGAGTCTCACTCTGTTGCCTAGGCTGGAGTGCAGCCTTGGCTCACTGCAACCTCTGCCTCCCGAGTTCAGGCGATTCTCCTGCCTCAGCCTCCCAAGTAGCTGGAATTACAGGTGCCCGTCACCACGCCCAGCTAATTTTTGTATTTTTAGTAGAGATGGAGTTTCACCATGTTGGCCAGGGGGGTCTCAAACTCCTGACCTCAGGTGACCCACCCACCACAGTCTCCCAAAGTGCTGATTACAGGCGTGAGCCACTGTGCCCAACTCAATCCAATTATATTCTATTAGTTATTTAAAAATGTACAACTGGGGCCAGGCATGGTGGCTTATGCCTCTAATCCCAACACTTTGGGAGGCCGAGGTGGGATGACTGACTAAGCCCAGGAGTTCAAGACCAGCCTGGGCAACATGGCGAAACCCCATCTCTTTATATTAATAATTAAAATTTTAAAAATGTACAACTGACAACCTTTTTTTTTTTAGATGGAGTCTCGCTCTGTCTCCCAGGCTGGAGTGCAGTGGTGCAATCTTGGCTCACTGCAAGCTCCGCCTCCTGAGTTCACGCCATTCTCCTGCCTCAGGCTCCCAAGTAACTGGGACTACAGGTGCCCACCACTATGCCCGGCTAATTTTTTTGTATTTTTAGTAGCGACGGGGTTTCACCGTGTTAGCCGGGACGGTCTCGATCTCCTGACCTTGTGATCCACCCATCTTGCCCTCCCAAAGTGCTGGGATTACAGGCTTGAGCCACCGCGCCCAGATGACAATTCTTTTTAAATTGAGAAGCAGTAAACTTCACTTTGTACAGCTGTGATCAAATTATTATGGCATTTACATTTTCTGCAGAGTAGGTGCCACAACCAACAACAGCTTGTTACTAAGGAGGAACAGTTCTCTGGAGTGGGGAAGACAAAATCCTACCATGTGGACCTCTTGCTTGTAATCCAGAGAGAAGAGGAGGGAAGAGAGATGCAGAAGAGAAGGAAATAGGGAATGAAATAATTTCCTGGCAATAGGCAACTAGTTCAGGATTTCATTTTAAAATCATCAAATAAACCTTTAGATAATACTGGGTATTAAAATTTGTTTTTGAGACAAGGTTTCGTTTTGTCACCCAGGCTGGATGGCAGTGGTGTGATCACAGCTTACTGCAGCCTCGACCTTTCAGGCTCAAGCAATCCTCCCACATCGGCCTCCCAAACAGCTGGGACTACAGGTGTGCACCATCACACCAAGCTAATTTTTGTAATTTTTTGTAGAGAAGGTCTTGCTATGTTGCAGAGGCAGGTCTCAAACTCCTAGGCTCAAGTGATCCTCCCACCTTGGGCTCCCAATAAAGTATTTTTAAACAAATGAATACAAGTATCTTTTCCTCTCTAGAAACATGATATTAAAACAACCAGAGCAGTGTTTGGAACTCACAGTTAATCCTAAGTAAGGTAATTTGCTCAGGGATAGCTCTGTAAGCAAATCTAAATTTTTAGAAATAGGAAAAAAGTTAACTGTGTATACATTTCTTCAATAATTCAGTGATGCCAACAAAATGTAAATGAACTCACTTTCCGTAACTGTTTATATTCAAAACAGCTTCTTTATTTCTTTTCTTTTTTTAGAGACATGGTCTCACTATATTGCCCAGGCTCGTCTCAAACTCCTGACCTCAAGCAGTCCTCCCGCCTCAGTCTCTCCGAGTCTCTGGGCTTACTTATTAGCCACTGTGCCCAGTTTAGCTTCATTTACTTCTTGATAATTTGAAAAATACAAAGTAGTAGCAGTAGTGTTCACAATAGTAATAATAACAATAACTAACACTTATGAAACACTTACATGCTGGTTGTAAGCACCAAAAAATACAGTCATGCAGTGCTTAACAACAGGGACATGTTATAACCCTTGTCAGGCAATTTCATCACCGTATGAACATCACAGAATGTACTTACACAAACACAGATGGTATAGCCTACTACATGCCTTGGTTATAGAGTACAGTCTACTACTCCTAGGCTACAAACCTATACAGCATGTTACTGTATTGAATACAGCAGGCAACCGTAACACAATAGTTAAGTACTTGTGCATCTAAACACAGAAAAGGCACAGGCTGGACATGGTGGCTCATGCCCATAATCCCAATGCTTTGGGAGGCTGAGGTGGGAGGATTGCTTGGGCCCAGGAGTTGGGAGGCTGCAGTAAGCCATGATTATGCCACTGCATTCCAGCCTGGGCGCAGAGAAAGAATCTGTCTCTATTAAGAAAAAAAAAGAAAAGAAAGAAAAGAAAAGAAAAAGAAAAAGAAAGAAAAACAAAAAGAAAAGGGAAAGAAAAAAGAAAAAAGAAAAAAGGTAAGGCCAGGTATGGTGGCTCACGCCTGTAATCCCAGCACTTTGGGAGGCCGAGACAGGAGGATCATCTGAGGTCATGAGTTTGACACCAGCCTGGCCAACAAGGTGAAACCCTGTCTCTACTGAGAATACAAAAATTATCCGGGTGTGGTGGCAGGTGCCTGTAATCCTAGCTACTCTGGAAGCTGAGGCAGAAAAATTGCTTGAACCTGGGAAGCAGAAGTTGCAGTGAGCCAAGATCGCGCCATTGCGCTCCAGCCTAGGTAATGAGTGTAACTCTGTCTCAAAAACAAAAAAAAACAAAAGAAAAAAAGGTAAGTAAAAATATGGTGTTATAATCTTATGGGACCACCATCATATTTGCAATCTGTCATTGACTGAAAATTCTTTGTGCAGTACATGACTCTACATAAAGTGAAGCAAAAGCTTACAACTGATATGGTAATTCAGTTCTATTTCATTCCAGATGATTACTCACCAGCTAACATTCTGAGGACGAATAATGATCTTTCGGTAGGCCCCTGACAAGGAATAATCTCGAATTTTGTGTCTCATGTTGTCAATATCAAGATTGTCAGCTGTGAGCATTTCCCTGTAGGCTTCTTGAACTCATATAAAATACAAAAAGTTAGTTGAAATGCAGCTTGTCAGTCAAGTTATCCTGAACTAGATTATAAATAGAGTAACATGTAAGTTCAGTTAGACTGCCCTAATAAAATTAGTCATCTTAATTTATAATCCAAAATCTGTTCCCTGGAATCAAAATTTAGTGACTTAGTAACTAGGACTACAGGGTGTACTGAGCTTTGGTTTGGCCAATTTGTAAGTTATTTTTGCAACCAGTCACAGGACCTGTGGTGTAAGGTTCCCAAGCCAACTACAAAAGGCCATTTCATCCAAAGTTACTAAACTACATTTTATATGGGCTGAGAGTTGGAAGACACCATATACAGAGACTTCAAACTCTCTCTGGAAGAGGCAGTTATAAATAAATGTATAAAAATAAGAGACCTTGGAAAACCATCTGCCTCACCCGCGCACCTGATGTAGAGTCTTTTTTATAGCATTCAAGAGAGACAGTTTTCCAGCCTCTGCTTGCAGTCAATGGGGAAATACTTCTTTGTGAGGCATGCAATTATTAGAAAGTTCTTCCTATTCCAAGCTGAAATCCATTTTCTTGTAACTTCTGTTGACGCTTTGGAACACAGTGGATTAACTGTCCTCTTTGACATATAGTCATAAGTACTGGATCTTTCAGCCATATCTTCTCTAGACCAAACATTGCTTCCCTTAGCTGTCTCTCCTTTAACATTTCTGTATTTCCCACAAACCTTTTATCTGCCCCAGGGTAACAGGCTCATATACAATAGTAACTCCAGATATTTTAAACTTTTTATACAAACTACTATCAAACTGGGCCTTTTCTACTGGCATTTGATCATTGGGCATAAACGTGGGAATTTACATTTATTCCTATTAAATGCCTTCTGCAGTTCTTTTTTTTTTTTAACATCTTACTAAATTATTTATTGCAAACTTGCCCCTCTATTACAACTTTTGCTAGTCTTCTACTCATTAACTAATGTAAGACATTGAATATGAACTGTCATACATATTGAATAAATTATTGGATGGATAAATGCAAATACATTGAAATTGTGTTTTTAAAATATTACAATAGAATATTATGCAATTCTTAAATACTTATTTTTCATATAATTAATATTGACTATTTTTCACAACTTGTAAATATAACAAGCAAATTTCTTTGTTCAAGTCACTCATAAAAAATATTGGCTAGAACAGGGTCCCTCACCACACACTAAGGACAAAAGGGATCCCTCAATCAAGCACTGTCAGTTACCAGGTGTGCATGTGTTACATACCCAGAAACCTGAAATATCACCCATCCAGTCTACAAATGGCCATCCTGGCTACAGGGTTTTCATGAACGGCTTTGTCAAAGGCATTGCTGAATTTATGTTCTAATAGGTACTGACAAAGTTCCTGATCCCAAAAGGTTTAAGAGAGAAGAGGAAAATAATGTTTTCTTCCTTATGATAGTTGATTTTGGGTGTCAACTTGACTGGGGTAAGGGAGACCCCAACAGCTAGTAAAACATGATTTATTTTCAGTGCTTCAGTAGGCACTGAGTTCAGCCTTCTTCTCAGAGGGAAATCCAGGTGGTGTGGCACTTGATTAGAGCGACCGGACTGTGCCGGGTGAGTTGGTGAGGGTGTTTCTAGAGGAGACTGGCATGTGAGTTGGTGGGCAGAGTGGGGAAGATCTGCCCTCAAGGTAGGTGCACACCTCCAATTGGCTCGGGGCCTGGATGGAACATAAAGGCAGAGGAAGGGTGAATTCTCTCCCTCTCCTTCCCAGAGCCAGATGCCCTTCTTCGCCTATCTCTGGATGTCAACTCCAGATTCTCTGGCCTATGCACTCTAGGACTTATACCAGTGGTTCCCCAGGTCTCAAGTCTTTGACCTCCAACTGAGAGTTACATCACTGGCTTCCCTGGTTCTGAGGCCTTCACACTTGGACTAAACCATGTTGCTGGCTTTCCCAGTTCTCCCATTTGCAGATGGCCTGTAGTGGGACTTCTCAACTCCACAATCAAGTAGGCCAGTTTCCCTAACAAATCTCCCCTTTCCCCCGCCCCCGCTTTTTTTTTTTTTTCTCTGAGACGGAGTCTTGCTCTGTCGCCGAGGCTGGAGTGCAGTGTTGTGATCTTGGCACACCATAACCTCTGCCTGCTGGGCTCAAGCCATCCTCCCACCTCAGCCTCCCAAATAGCTGGGACCTCAGGTGTGCACCATCAGGCCCGGCTAATTTTTGTATTTTTAGTAGAGACAGGGTTTTGCCAGGTTGCCCAGGCTGGTCTTGAATTCTGGAGCTTAAGCAATCCACCCATCTCAGCCTCCCAAAGTGTTGGGATTATAGGCGTGAGGCACCGCGCCTGGCCTATTTATTTTATTTTATAATTTCAACTTTCATTTTAGATTCAGAGGTAGAGTTTCTTAATTTAAATTATCCATGTGAATGCATCCCTTTCTGGGAGACTGTCATAAATAACCAAAGATTATATATGTTTGAAATAGTAGCTTCATTATGTTAAACTTGTTATAACTATTTACCCCATACAGGGAACTTACTTTTATGCTTTGGGTAGATAACATCAAAGCCAGGCAAAGGCATTACTACATCATGGATAGAGTAATTATTAACATCATCTTCCTCAATATAGGAGGCTGTGGCTGTAAATTCACAAGTGAACAACAAATTAAGAAAATAGGCAATATTGTTATGAACTCAATCTTCTAAAATTACACACATCTAAGCAAGTCAGAAGTACAAGTCGGTACAGATTCAGTGGCCTAGAAAGCTTAAAGAAATTATGCTGGGCACGGTGGCTCACTTGGCTGTAATCCCAGTACTTTGGGAGGTCAAGGTGGGTGGATCACCTGAGGTTGGGAGTTCAAGACCAGCCTGACCAACATGGAGAAACCACGTCTCTACTAAAAATACTAAAATTAGCCAGGCGTGGTAGCACATGCCTGTAATCCCAGCTACTCGGGAGGCTGAGACAGGAGAATTGCTTGAACCTGGGAGGCGGAGGTTGTGGTGAGTTGAGATCATGCCATTGCACTCCAGCCTGGGCGGCAAGAGTAAAACTCCTCTCAAAAAAAAAAAAGAAATTAAGCTGGGGCCAGGAGCAGCGGCTGATGCCTGTAATTCTAGCACTCTGGGATGCTGAGGTGGGCAGACTGCTTGAGCCCAGGAGATCCAGACCAGCCTGGACAACATGGAGAAACCCCATATCTACAAAAAATATAAAAATTAGCTGGGTGTGGTGGCAAACACCTGTAGTCCCAGCTACTCGGGAGGCTAAGGCAGGAGGATCACTTGAGTCTGGCAAATTGAGGCTGCAGTGAGCTGTGACTGTACCATGTGCTCCAGTCTCGGTGTTGGAGTGAGACTCTGTCTCAAAGGAAAAAAAAAAAAAGAAGTTAAGTTTGGATATATATCCTTCTGTCTTTTCCACTCTACCCAAGAAATAAAAATCAAGGACTTAGAATAAGTAAAAGAAATTGTTTTTTGTTTTTTGAGACAGGGTCTTGCTCTGCCACTCAGGCTAGAGTGCAGTGGTATGATTAAGGTTCACTGCAGCCTCAATCTCCTGGGCTCAAGTGATCCCCCTGTCTCAGCCTCCCGAGAAGCTGGGACTGTAAGTGTGTGCTACTATGCCTGGCTAGTTTTTTTAATTTTTTGTAGAGATGGGTCTTACTTTGTTGCCCTGGCTGGTCTTCAACTCTTGGGCTCAAGTGATTCTGCTGCCCTGGCCTCCCAAAGTACTGAGATTACACGTGTGAGCTACTGCACCAAATCTAAAGTAAAAATTTCAATGAAAATGGCCGGGCGCGGTGGCTCACGCCTGTAATCCCAGCACTTTGGGAGGCCGAGGCGAGCAGATCACGAGGTCAGGAGATCGAGACCATCCTGGCTAACACGGTGAAACCCCGTCTCTACTAAAAATACAAAAATTAGCCGGGTGTGGTGGTGGGCGCCTGTAGTCCCAGCTACTCAGGAGGCTGAGGCAGGAGAATGGCGGAAACCCGAGAGGCGGAGCTTGCAGTGAGCTGAGATACCGCCACTGCACTCCAGCCTGGGCGACACAGCGAGACTCCGTCTCAAAAAAAAAAGAATTTCAATGAAAATTTAAAAACATTTATCACTGAGCTGCATCCACATTTTTTTCAATGCCTGCTATTTAAAATCAGTTCCTCTATCCTTCCTAAATAATGTTAAGAAAACACTATGAAAAGCCACCATACTACAAAATCGTATTTGCAGTGGCATCATAAATGGATGCATTTCGCTAAAAAAACAAACAAAAAACAAACTTAGGAGGATGAAACACAGCAGCACCCAGGACATCAAAATACACTGGATGTGACCAACATGGCATGAGGGAAAAAAGCTAAATCAGGAAAAATAATTTAAAATTTCTGAACAGAGTTAGAACCTTAGTGGGTTTGTTTATAGGGTCTGCCTGCAGATAAGCCCACCATGTATTCAGTTAATAGATGGTAGCCTAGTATGCCAGACACACATAGAGTTTGGAATCAGATAGATTGAACTCTGAATCCCAGTTTCTTCTGTTTTTTTTTTTTAACTAGCTGTGGAACCTTGGGCAAGTGACTAAACCTCATCTGAAAAAGCAGAGAAAATACTTCACAGTAACACTGGGGCTTTAAAAGACACAGGTACAGGGCTTAGTGCCAAGGCCTGGCACACAGAACAGGCTTCACGGCAGATGGGGTATTAGGACTGTCTTGGGAACATTTTGGGCACAGCATATACTAAATGCCTATTCTATGTGAGTTTGAAGAAACTTTTTTTGTTGTTTTTGAGACAGAGTCTCCCACTGTCACCCAGGCTGGAGTGCAGTGGTGTGATCTCGGCTCACTGCAAGCTCCGCCTCCCCGGTTCACACCATTCTCCTGCCTCAACCTCCTGAGTAGCTGGGACTACAGGCGCCGCCACCACACCCAGCTAATTTTTTTTGTATTTTTAGTAGAGATGGGGTTTCACTGCGTTAGCCAGGATGGTCTCAATCTCCTGATTTTGTGATCCGTCCGCCTTGGCCTCCCAAAGTGCTGGGATTATAGGCATGAGCCACTGTGCCTGGCGACTTGAAGAAACTCTTTAAGGCTGGCTAACAAGAAACATCCAGAGGTGTACTTATTTGCTAGACCTAGAATGAAGTTTTGAAAGAGATTTCAGCCATCATTTAGCCCAAATACTATTTGAGTTGAGAGAAGGAAGGCCCAAAGAGAGGTGCTTACTCAGGCCAGGCACGGTGGCTCACACTTGTAATCCCAGCACTTTGGGAGGCCAAGGTGGGCGGATCACCTGAGGTGGGGAGTTTGAGTTCGAGGTGCTTACTCAAACCAGATGTACATTTTTTCTTTAAAGATACAGAAACAAACTAACCAATATAAGTTTGCATGGTCCCTTCATCTCAAGCTTACTAGACATCTTTTTTTTTTTTTAAGATGCAGTCTCACTGTGTCACCCAGGCTGGAGTGCAGTGGCACTATCTTGGCTCACTGCAACGTCTGCCTCCTGGGTTCAAGCGATTCTCCTGCCTCAGCCTCCCAAGTAGCTGGGATTATAGGCATGCACCACCGCACCCAGTTAATTTTTGTATTTTCAGTAGAAACAGGGTTTCTTCATATTGGCCAGACTGGTCTTGACCTCCTGACCTCAGGTGATCCACCCACCTTGGCCGCCCAAAGTGTTAGGATTATGGGCACGCCTCACCACATCTCTCTTTCTTAATTAGTAGCCAGAATGGACTTTAAAACCACTAGTGGCAACTAACTGAACCCTAGCTTGGTTGAGTAACGAAGACATTTGCCTTTTTACCTCCTTTGAGAACGAGGTCCCCCGGAACAGGTTTTAGTCCATAGTCTTCTATCCTCTTGCTTACCATGTTATTCCACACATAGCTTTGGTAGCTATGAATATACATTAAGCGATTATTTCTGGGTATCTGGAGGGAAGGAAAAAAAACAGGCAAGAAAACATATTCTAAATATAAAAAGTGCTGTACTTTTTTTTTTTGAGATGGGGTCTCGCTCTGTCGCCCAGGCTGGAGTGCAGTGGCACGATCTTGGCTCACTGCAGCCTCCACCTCCCAAGTTCAAGCAATTCTCCCACCTCAGCCTACCGAGTAGCTGGGATTACAGGGGTGCACCACCATGCCTGTCTAATTTTTGTATTTTTAGCAGAGACAGTGTTTCACCATGTTGGCCAGCCTCCACCTCCCAAGTTCAAGCAATTCTCCCACCTCAGCCTACCAAGTAGCTGGGATTACAGGGGTGCACCACCATGCCTGTCTAATTTTTGTATTTTTAGCAGAGACAGTGTTTCACCATGTTGGCCAGGCTGGTCTCGAACTCCGGACCTCAGGTGATCCGCCCAACTTGGCCTCCCAAAGTGCTGGGATTACAGGCGTGAGCCACTACACCCAGCCAAAAAGTGCTGTACTTTCTAAGATATCTTGCTTGTTAGTGGTAATCCTAGTATAAGAAACTTCTACTGTATTTATTTATTTACTTTTATGTATTTATTTTTGAGGCAGGTTTTCATTCTGTCGCCCAGGCTGGAGTGCAGTGGTGTGACCATGGCTCACTGTAGCATCAAACTCCCAGGCTCAGGTGATTCTCCCACCTCAGCCTCTTGAGTAGCTGTGACTACAGGTGTGCACCACCATGCCAGGCTAATTCTTTGAGTTTTCTTTCTAGAGACAGGGTTTTGCCATGTTGCCCAGGCTGGTCACAAATTCCTAGGTTCAAGCTATCCACCAGCCTCAGCCTCCCAAAGTGCTGGAATTACAGGCATGAGCCACTGTGCCCAGCCAAAACTTCTACTTTAATCTCTCATTTTTTCTTTTTCTTTTTAATCTCTCATTTTTATTTTTTTCTCCTTCTACTTTAATCTTTTTTTTTTTTTGATAAAAAGTCTCACTCCGTCACCTAGGCTGGAGTGCAATGACACGATCTCAGTTCACTGCAACTTCCGCCTCCCAGGTTCAAGTGATTCTCCCACCTCAGCCTTCTGAGTAGCCGGGACTACAGGTGCGCACCACTATGTCCGGATAATAATTTTATTTATTTATTTTGAGACAGAGTCTCGCTTTGTTGCCCAGGCTGGAGTGCAATGGCGCGATCCCGGCTCAATGCAACCTCTGCCTCTTGGGTTCAAGTGATTCTCCTGCCTCAGTCTCTCAAGTAGTTGGGATTACAGGCATCTGCCACTACGCCTGGCTATTTTTTGTATTTTTAGTAGAGACAGGGTTTCACCATGCTGGCCAGGCTGGTCTTGAACTCCAGACCTCAGGTGATCTGCCCGCCTTGGCCTCCCAAAGTGCTGGGATTACAGGCATGAGCCACCACACTAGGCCATAATATTTTAGGAAAAATTTACAAATTTGTATCGGGCCACATTCAAAGTTGTCCTGGGCTGCATGTGGCCCGCAGGCTGCAAGTTGGACAAGCCTGCCTTACATCAATGGCACAGTCTTCAAACTGAAGGAATTTACACACCAATTTTCAAGCTAACAGTGTTTTTTCTCCTGTAATTCCATGGATAAAGAGAGAACCTAAACGACTGAACTGACAACTAATTCCATGCGCCAAGAATTCTGCTTTGTTTGTGCATCTAGGAAAAGTAAAACTTAGGTTTAAGGGTTAAACTTTAACATTTGTTACGTTTAACTTTGTTGCCCGGGCTGGAGTGCATGGAGTCCTGGATTATACATATCCAAATACTGGTATAGGCTACTCTTGAATCACCATGATGAAACCAGACTAAAATGCAACTATTTAGACTGCTTACTGTTCAACACTTTTACTAAGGCAGTTTACAGTTCTGGTGATGGAATGATCAAGAAATGACTATACGATAGATTCTGAATTTCTCAAATACCAAGAGACTTAATGTAAACAGAATTTCCACTGAAGATTATGTTTTCCACATTGATGCTTTTCTTGTGCCCTCAATAAGTAATGCCCACATCCACCCCCTCATCACCACTCAGGGTCTGAACAAAGATTACTCAGGTGAAATACCTCAGAGATCACCTAAGGATCCTTATTTACCTTCTGCTCTTTCAAAACTTGGTAAAATCTTTCAGGATGAAATTTAAAAAGCATTACAACACCTTGAGCCATTGCCTGACTTCACAAATTGCACTCACTATGCCAAATGCAGAGACTATATTCTTCATTCCATATTTTGAAAGTCCTCGAAGCAGCTGCCCTTCCACACACCTTTTGACAGGTAGTTTTCTGAGGGCAGCAGCTGGGTCTTTGGTCTTTGCCCATTCTTCTCTGCATTTAACCAAGTAGCCCTTTTCAGCTGTGGGGGAAAAAAGCTAGGGTTAAATGACTTACCCAATAGACTTCCACAACTTAAAGTACACTTCACAGAGAACACAAAATTAGAAAATGTCATTTGAAATATAGGTGCTGTTTATAGCTTCCACTCATCCGAGGAAGTGTAAAGATAGGAAATATAGAAAGTTTACAGAACTATTTGGCTTTGTCAACGTACGATCACCAAAAGTAAAAGCTATTTAACTGTTAATTATCATAGCTGATTCAACATGACAAAAACACGGTAGTACTTTCTCCTCTCTTTTTCCATTGTAATGTCAAGTTTAACGGGTTACTTTCCTTTTTTTTTTTTTTTTTTTGAGATGGAGTCTTGCTCTGTGGCCCAGGCTGGAGTGCAGTGGCCGGATCTCAGCTCACTGCAAGCTCCGCCTCCCGGGTTCATGCCATTCTCCTGCCTCAGCCTCCTGAGTAGCCGGGACTACAGGTGCCCGCCACCTCGCCCGGCTAGTTTTTTTGTATTTTTTTAGTAGAGACGGGGTTTCACCGTGTTAGCCAGGATGGTCTCGATCTCCTGACCTCGTCCCGTCTCGGCCTCCCAAAGTGCTGGGATTACAGGCTTGAGCCACCGCGCCCGGCCTACTTTCCTTAAAATTAGATAATTTTATCTCTTTATAGTTTGCAAATGAACTACCCAAAGTGAGCATAAGTATTTTGACAATCAGTAGTTTAATCCTCTTCATTCAAGATGATTTTAGAGATACTTTTTGGAAAGTTTTGGTGACTTCTTCACACTGCAAATCCTCAAGGTGTTTTTGCCAAGTTCTTATATTCCATTACACTATGTTTTTAGTAAAATAACCACAAGTGAAATGTCTTAGATTCTTATACACTCAGATTTAATGAGTGAAGAAAAACATACATATTCATTTAAAAAATATATTTGTATTCAGTTACAAATTAATACACTGAACAAGCTAAAGAGCTAAAATAGAGGTTGGGTGTGGTGGCTCACGCCTGTAACCCTAACTCTGGGAGGCTGAGGTGGGCAGATCACCTGAGGTCAGGAGTTCGAGACCAGGCTGGCCAACATGGTGAAACCCTATCTCTACTAAAAACACAAAATGAGCCAGGCATGGTGATGCATGCCTATAATCCCAGCTACTCAGGAGGCCGAGGCAGGAGAATCACTTGAACCCAGGAGGCGGAGGTTGCAGTGAGCTGAGATGATGCCATTGCACTCCAGCCTGGGAAACAAGACTAAAACTCCACCTCAAAAAAAAAAAAAAAGCTAAACTAGGATATAAATTATAAATCTTAAATATACACATAAAACTGTTGAAAAATATAAACTTATACTTTTATTGTAAAAACAAGTAAAATACTGAAATAACGACCTCAATTTGCACAAATGCTTTTATTCAAAGCAATTTCATGAATACCTAGCCATACATTCTATTTATTTTCTTAACATGAATTTTATTCTCACCTCCAGAGCGGGGTTTCAATATTAAATCCATGACTTCTGTCCAGGAATTCTGTAGTATTGCTCTAAAATTAAATGACATTTATTTTACTAAATTTTGCATGAAGATAAACTTTATATGCACAAATCTTTGAAGAGTCAACAAATCATATTAACCATACACTGAAGCCTTGACCTCCCAGGCTCTAGCCTAGTGATTCTCCCACCTCAGCTTTCCCACCATCCCAACAGATGGCTGGGACTACAGATGCACACCACCATACCTGGCTAAGTTTTTAACTTATTGTAGAGATGGGGTCTCACTATTAGTCTTAAACTTTTGGGCTCAAGTGATCGTCCCAGCTTGGTCTCCCAAAGTGTTGGGATTACAGGCATGAGCCACTACACCTGGTCCAACATTATCTTATTAAACTTAAAAGTAAGCAGAAAATCTAGTATGATACAGATTTCAAATGTAAAAGAACTTAAAGTGCCAAAAGAACTTTTAAAAAAGAGAAAATGGAAAACACAATGCTTACCTGTAACATTTAATATCATTTCAGTTTAAAAATGTGATAATAGTATAAATACTACCTAGTCATGCTTTAAGTAGTTACACATGGTATTATTTATTGATTGAGGTGGAGTCTCACTCTGTTGCCCAGGCTGGAGTGCAATGGTGTGATCTCGGCTCACTACAACCTCTGCCTCCTGGGTTCACGCCATTCTCCTGCCTCAGCCTCCTGAGTAGCTGGGACTACAGGCAACTGCCACCATGCCCAAATAATTTTTGTATTTTTTTTAGTAGAGATGGGGTTTCACCATATTGGTCAGGCTGGTCTCGAACTCCTGACCTTGTGACCCACCCGCCTTGGCCTCCCCAAGTGCTGTGATTACAGGCGTGAGCCCCTGTGCCCAGCTCACATGGTATTATTTATATAAATCACAGTTAAGTCTTTATGTGTGAAAACTTGTTTGAAACTTCTCAAAAGATTTCTCCACGTTAATACCTTCTTGCCCAGGCAAACAGAAAGAATAAATACGATTTACTCTTCTTTATTATTCTTGTCAAAATGGAAATATCTATATATTTGATGATTATAAAAGTTATATGCTTTTTAAAAATTTATTTGTTGAGACAGTCTCGCTCTGTCGTCTAGGCTGGAATGCAGTGGCGTGATCTTGGCTCGCTGCAACCTCTGCCTCTTGGGCTTAAGCAACTCTCCTGTATCATCCTCCTGTGCAGCTGGGACTACAGGCTGCGTCAGCATGCCCGGTTATTTTTTTTTTTTGAGATGGAGTCTCATTCTGCTGCCCAGGCTGGAGTGCACTGGCACGATCTCAGCTCACTGTAACTTCTGCCTCCCGGGTTCAAGCGATTCTTGTGCCTCAGTCTCCCAAGTAGCTGAGATTACAGGTTGGAGCCACCATGCCTGGCCAATTTTTGTATTTTTAGTAGAGATGGGGTTGTGCCATGTTGGCCAGGCTGGTCTGAATATTTGGCCTCACGTGATCTGCCTGCCTCGGCCTCCCAAAGTGCTGGGATTACAGGCACAAACCACTGTGCCTGGCCAATTTTTGTATTTTTAGTAGAGACGTGGTGCCTATGTTGCCCGGGCTGGTCTTGAACTCCTGGCCTCAAGCAATCCTCCCACCTTGGCCTCCCAAAGTGCTGGGATTACAGGCACAAACCACTGTGCCTGGCCAATTTTTGTATTTTTAGTAGAGACGAGGTTTCACCGTGTTGGCCTGGATGGTCTCGAAATCCTAGCCTCAAGTGATCAGCCCACCTTGGCCTCACAAAGTGCAGGGATTATAGGCATGAGCCACCATGCCTGGCCTATACATGCTTTCAAAAAACCAAACGGTACGTAAGAAAGGTTACGTGTTATTCAATCTCTAGGAAATTAAACACTGTTAACAGAGTATATTTTTGTTGGCGAATCTTTAAGTGTATGTAATTCTTCCTTTAATTTTTACTATACTATTGCTGTACAGAAATTATATTTTGTGTATTATATCTATTTCTCATCTTGGAGTCATGTTTAGAAGGACCCTTCCCTATCAAAAGAATATAGGAATCCCCTTCTGGCCGGGCGCGGTGGCTCAAGCCTGTAATCCCAGCACTTTGGGAGGCCAAGACGGGCGGATCACGAGG
>NW_012117677.1:145016-145314 GCF_000951035.1 Colobus angolensis palliatus
ACCTGGATTTTCAATCCAATAATGTAATTACATCAACAGATTTCCTATTGCTGGCCACCTTCACAGTCCTGGAACAAGCCATGTTGTATCAGTCCTTAAATATAGTCCTGGGGTGATATATTATTTACTTGGATAATCTTTTAGCCAATACTGACAAAAACAGTATAGCACTAATTGGTGCTAGGGACTGGTCTGACAGATAGAATAGACACAGAATTTTTTTTTTTTTTTGAGACGCAGTCTCGCTCTGTCCCCCAGGCTGGAGTGCAGTGGCGTGATCTCGGCTCACTGCAAGCTC
>NW_012117677.1:145667-148581 GCF_000951035.1 Colobus angolensis palliatus
GAGGTGGCGGGCGCCTGTAGTCCCAGCTACTCGGGAGGCTGAGGCAGGAGAATGGTGTGAACCTGGGAGGCGGAGCTTGCAGCGAGCCGAGATCCCTCCACTGCACTCCAGCCTGGGTGACAGAGCGAGACTCCGTCTCAAAACAAAACAAAAATAGCCGGGCATGGTGGCACGTACCTGTAGTCCCAGCTACTTGAGAGACTGAGGCAGGAGAACTGCTTAACCCAGGAGGTGGAGTTTGCAGTAAGCCAAGATGGCGCCACTGCACTCCAGCCTGGGCGACAGAGCAAGACTGCATCTCATAAACAAAACACAAAAAAACAAACAAAAAAAAACCTTTGTTAAATATCAATTACAGCCTGCAGGCCCAATCTGGTTGTCCACCTAATTCTGTTGTTTTATTGGAAAACAGCCGTGCTCACTGCTTTGCATATTGTCCATGGTTGCTTTTGCAGTATAACTCCAGAGTTTAGCACCTGCAACAAACATTGAATGGCCCACAAAGCCTAAAATATTAACTGTTCCTCTACAGAAACCCTTTGCCAACACCTGATATAACATATTAAACAGTTCCTTAACTGTAGGACTTTTCAATGCCTTTAACATGCTACCATATACTGCAAAGGTTCAGCATACAATGCCGTATTAATTATATACAGATCTTGTTTAAAACAGGCCGTATTACCTAGCACTCTACACATTAAGACGTTTTGTACTTTTCTTTTTTTTTTTTTTTTGAGACGGAGTCTCGCTCTGTCACCCAGGCTGAAGTGCAGTGGCATGATATCGGCTCACTGCAAGCTCAGCCTCCTGGGCTCACACCATTCTCCTGCCTCAGCCTCCCAAGTAGCTGGGACTACAGGCACCTGCCACCACGCTCGGCTAATTTTTTTGCATTTTTTTAGTAGAGACGGGATTTCACTGTTAGCCAGGTCCACCCAGCCCCCTAACCCCTGGTAGCCACCCTTCTACTTTCTGTCTATGGCTCTGACTACTCTAGAAATCCCATATAAGAGAAATCATACCATATTTGTTCTTTTGTTACTGGCTTATGTCAGGTAACATAAAGTTTCCAACGCTTATCCATGGGATAGCACGAGTCAAAATTTCCCTCCTTTTGAATCGCTTGAGCCCGGGAGGTGGAGGTTACAGTGGGTCAAGATGGCGCCACTGTACTCCAGCCTGGGCGACAGAGCAAGACTCCGTCTAAAAAAAAAAAAAAAAAAAAAAAAACTTTGAAAGGCTTCCATATTCCATTGTATGTATGTGCCACATTTTGTTTGGATAAACACTTGGGTTGCTTGGGTAGCTCCTCCTTTTTGGCTATTGTGAATGGTGCTATTATGAACATAGTGTACAAATATCTGGTGAGTTCCCACTGTCATTTCTTTTAGGTATATACTGAGAAGTGGAATTGTTGGATAACGTAATTTATATTTAATTTCTTTTTTTCTTTTGAGACAGAGCCTTGCTCTGTCGCCAGGCTGGAGTGCAGTGCTGCCATCTCGGCTTACTGCAACCTCCGCTTTCTGAGTTCAAGTGATTCTCCTGTCTACGCCTCCTGAGCAGCTGGGACTACAGGTGTGTGCCACCGTGCCCAGCTAATTTTTTGTATTTTTAGTAGAGACGGTCTTCACCATGTTGGTCAGGCTGGTCTCAATCTCTTGACCTCGTGATCCACCCGCCTCAGCCTCCTAAAGTGCTGGGATTACAGGCGTGGGCCACCGCACCCAGCCTACATTTAATTTCTTAAGAAATCATCATACTGTTCTCTACAATGGCTATACTATTTTACACCCCCACCAGCAAAGCCCAGGTTTCTAATTTCTCTGTACCCTTAACAACACTTGTTATTTGTTTTGTTTTGTGATAATAGCCTTCCCAATGGATATGAAGTGGTACCTCATGGTGATTTCTATTTGCTTCTCCCTAATGACTAGTGATGTTGAACACCAGTATGTATGTCTTTGGAAACACATTTACTGAAATCCTTTGTCCATTTTTGAATTGGTTTTTCTTTGGTGGTTGTTGAGTTGTAGGAGTTCTTTATATATTCTAGATTTAAGTCTCTTATCAAATGTATGATTGAAATATTTTCTTCTGTGTATTATCTTTTCATTCTGTTGATAGCGTCCTTTGATGCATGTTTTTCATTTTGATAAAGTCCAAACTTACCTATTTTTTCTTTTGTTGCCTGTGCTTTTGGTGTCATATCCAAGAAACCACTGACAAATCCAAGCATGAAGTTTTCGCCCGTTTTCTTCTAAGAGTTTGCGTAAGTGTAGCTCTTATGTTTAGATCTTTGGTCCATTTTGAGTTTATTTTATTTTATTATTATTTTTTTGAGACAGAGTTTCACTCTGTCACCCAGGCTGGAGTGCAGTGGTGCAATCTTGGCTCACTGCAACGTCTGTCTCCCGGGCTAAAGCAATTCTCCTGCCTCAGCCTCCCGAGTAGCTGGGATTACAGGTGTGCACGTCACCACACTCAGATAATTTTTGTATTTTTAGTAGACACAGGGTTTCACTATGTTGGCCAGGTTGATCTCGAACTCCTGACCTCAAGCAATCTGCTGCCCACCTCGGCCTCCCAAAGTGCTAGGATTATGGGCATGAGCCACTGTGCCCGGCTCACTTTCTTTTTTTAAAAGTTTTTATTGAGATATTCAATAATTTACATACCATGTAATTCACCCATGTAAGTATGCAATTCAATGGCTTTTAGTATTTTAAAAGAATTGTGAGGCCGGGCGCGGTGGCTCAAGCCTGTAATCCCAGCACTTTGAGAGTCCGAGACGGGTGGATCACGAGGTCAGGAGATCAAGACCATCCAGGCTAACACGGTGAAACCCCGTCTCTACTAAAAAATACAAAAAACTAGCCGGGCGAGGTGGTGGGCGCCTGTAGTCCCAGCT
>NW_012117677.1:149426-155126 GCF_000951035.1 Colobus angolensis palliatus
TCTCAAAAAAAAAAAAAAAGAAATGCAACTTCTGGGTCACAGGCTAACTTTATAAGCTTTTGAGGAACTGTTGGGCTATTTTCCAAAATGGCTATGCCATTTTACATTCCACCAGGGATGTGTAAGGGTTCCAATTTCTCCAATCCTAACACTTGTTATTTTCTGCCTTTTTAAATTTTAGCTATCCTAGTGGGTATGAAGTGGCATCTCATTGTGGTTTTGATTTGCATTTCCTAAAGATTAGTGATAAACATATTTTTGTGTGCTTATTGGCCATTTGTTTACGTTATTTAAAGAAAGGTCTGTTCAGACCCTTTGCCAAGTTTTAGAATGGGTTGTCTTTCTGTTCTTGAGTTGTAAGAGTTTTTAATATTTTGGATACAAGTCATTTTTCCACCTATACAATATAAACTGAAAGTCTGTTTTTACCCTCGGGAAATTCTCTGGTGTTAACAGTGGGTTTCTTTGAAAGCAGGAAATATTCTTATGTTGTAAAAATGAATGATTTGGAATTTTGAGCTGACTGTACTGACCTTTGGACACACTCTGTAATCTTTGTTGTGGGATAAATTTGATCTGATTTTAGTTATTTACATTTATTTACATTATCTTTGGCGTACACAACATGTAAGATTTCATGGCTGTCCTTCTGCCAAATTAATTACAAATTTATAGGTTGATACAGCCCTGCCTTAAATATTCTGCCCATAATACAATTAGCATTTTTACTATTTTTATCAATGTCCTCTGACCATTAGCAAGGTTGAAAAACATGTTAGCAATCACTATATTCTCAGCATAAAAACAGATGTGGCATAAACATCATTTCACTTCATTTTCACCACCCTGTGAATTGATATCATTATCTTCATTCTATGGATGAATAATTTGAGGCTCAGAACTCAAGTCTGTTTTCACCTGAGCTTTTTAACTTCCTCAAAGAGGCAGAGGAAACAGAGATTTTTATCATTTTGCACTTTTAAAATCACAAAAATGAATGCAACTTCATAGTTTAGATGCTGAAACAATGGACTGGAAGCCTGAAAAACTCTATTCCCAAACTACAGTCAAGCAACTGATGAGTTCAGGCAGACCTCTCTAAGTCTAAGTTTGCTAACATGAAGGCTCTGAAAGACAAGGAAGAACATGAACGCTCAGATCATTTCCAGCTTGTAAATACCACAATTCTAACTCCCACATGAATAGTTTACGTAACAGAGTCTCTGCTGGGCAACAGGATTCCAGAAGTAGATTTATGAACCCAACTATTTATTGATGGATTCCCACTGTAGGTTACGCTGGAGGGGTTCTTAATTGTTTAAAAGTAAATGACAGGCCAGGTGTGGTGGCTCACGCCTGTAATCCCAACACTTTGGGAGGCCAAGGCGGGCAGATGACCAGGTCAGGAGATTGAGACCATCCTGGCTAATACAGTGAAATCCCGTCTCTACTAAAAAATACAAAAAATTAGCCGGGCATGGTGGCGGGCGCCTGTAGTTCCAGCTACTCGCGAGGCTGAGGCAGGAGAATGGGGTGAACCCAGGAGGCGGAGCTTGCAGTGAGCCAAGATCGCGCCACTGCACTCCAGCCTGGGAGACAGAGCGAGACTCCGTCTCAAAAACAAAACAAAACAAAAAGTAAATGACAGTTCTTAAATTCCATGTCACTACTTTTATCATTTATTCCCTTCTTTAAAGAGTGAGGAAAGGGGCCCAGGCACAGTGGCTCACGCCTGTAATCCCAGCACTTTGGGAGGCCAAGGCAGGCAGATCACTGGAGGTCAGGAGTTCCAGACCAGCCTGGCCAACATGACAAAACCTCGGCTCTACTAAAAACACAAAAATTTGCTGGGTGTGGTGGTGCACGCCTGTAATCCCAGCTACTCAGGAGGCTGAGGTGGGAGAATCATTGAACCTGGGAGGCGGAGGTTACAGTGAGCCAAGATGGCGTCACTGCACTACAGCCTGGGCAACAGAGCGAGACTTCATTTCAAAAAATAAAAATAAAAATAAAATAAAATTAAGAGTGAGGGAAGGGCAGATCAAAGTTTAACAAATGTGTTAACATAGATCAGAAAATATATCATCTCTGCCTGGCTACTTTAGGTCTCAGTTACCCAAATGATTACTGTTGAATTACTTACTGAGTCAAGACTTACCCATTACAAAATAAAAATAAAAATAGGGCTGGGCGCAGTGGCTCACACTTGAAATCCCAATACTTTGGGAGGCTGAGGTGGGCAGATCATTTGAGGTCAGGAGTTCAAGACCAGCCTGGCCAAAATGGTGAAATTCCCGTCACTTCTTTTTTTTTTTTTTTGAGATGGAGTCTCGGCTCTGTCGCCCAGGCTAGAGTGCAGTGGCCGGATCTCAGCTCACTGCAAGCTCCGCCTCCCGGGTTCACGCCATTCTCCTGCCTCAGCCTCCCGAGTAGCTGGGACTACAGGCGCCCGCCACCTCGCCCGGCTAGTTTTTTGTATTTTTGTGTTAGCCAGGATGGTCTCGATGTCCTGACCTCGTGATGCGCCCGTCTCGGCCTCCCAAAGTGCTGGGATTACAGGCTTGAGCCACCGCGCCCGGCCAATTCCCGTCACTTCTAAAAATACAACAAAGTTAGCTGGGTGTGGTGGCAAGAGTCTGTAATCTCAGCTACTCGGGATGCTGAGGCAGGAGGAGAATTGCTTGAACCTGGGAGCAGAAGTTGCAGTGAGCCAAAATCACACCACTGCATTTCAGCCTGAGCAAGAGAAAGATTCCGTCTCAAAAAATAAAAAATAAATAAAAAATAAAAAAATAGCTGGGCGTGGAGGCTCGTGCCTGTAATCCCAGCACTTTGGGAGGCCGAGGTGGGTGGATCACCCGAGCTCGGGAGTTCAAGACCAGCCTGACCAACATGGAGAAACCCCATCTCTCCTAAAAATACAAAATTCGCCAGTCGTGGTGGTGCATGCCTGTAATCCCAGTGACTTGGGAGGCTGAGACAGGAGAATCACTTGAACCCGGGAGGTGGAGGATGTGGTGAGCCGAGATCGTGCTATTGCACTCCAGCCTGGGCAAAAAGGGCAAAACTCTGTCTCAAAATAAATAAATAAAATACAATAAAAAAATAAAAATAGAACCCCTGGATGGGTTACCAAGAGTGGTAGGAAAGCTCACTTTTCAGGTCAAATCCTTTTGAACACCGATTTTTTACCTTGTGCATTCATTAACTTAAAACAAAAATCATGAGACTGTGGTTCATTGGCCCCAGACATGAGAGAATGTAGAAATAATTAAAAACACCACCACCAACAAACCCTGTTTCTTTTATGAGAAAGCTCTTTGTGACAAAATAAATTAAACACCAACCTTCCAACCTGATACGTAGGGACAGCTGTGGTTCCAAATCTTTGCATTCCATAGTAGTTAATAAATCCAATCTCCTTGAGAGAGTTCATAGCTTGCTGTACTTGGTCATCAGTTCCTGTTATATTTCTACAGGGACCCAAATTATCCAGAGAAAAAAAGTTACGGTCAAACAGTCAGGGATGCAGATCATAAATGACTACGGCCTGGCTTCCACGTCTTTTGTTCACTCTCCTGCAGCTTTCTCTCTACCTCCCAAGGGCTCTTTCTCTTTTTAAGTTGTGGTAAAATATTTATAATGTCAAATTTACTATTTTAGCCATTTTAAAGTGTGCAATTCGGCGGTATTCACCCATTTATGGCAGGGGTTGCAACTTTTTGAATTTTTGCAATCAGACCTTGGCGATGACCTTGAGCAGTAGGATATAAATACTTCCCACATGCTTAGCATTCCAATAATGGAACACTAGCACACATGGGTTAATTACATTCACAATGTTGGGCAACCTTCACCACTATCTACTTCCCAAAGTTTTACCTGTTCCCAAAATGAAACTCTGTACCCACTAAACAGTAACTTTCCATTACCCCTACCCTTTTCCCCACTATTCTACTTTCTGTGTCTATGAATTTGCTTATTCTAGGTGCTTTAAGTGGCATCACCGGCTCGGTGTCTTTTACCACAGCATTTGAAGGAGATGATGCCTTTCCAAAGGCTGAGCTAGGTTTTCGAGTGGCAACGTGTCCATACAAATCCTACAGAGCTATGTGCTCTCCCAGCTCTGCCAGGTCCTGCTCTGCCCTCCCTTGCTCTCACTCCTGTTCTGTTAGTACCAGCTCACCAGGACCTTACGACCAACCGTGAGTAACAGACTCAACATGCCCTGGCCAGACCCTCTGGTCTACATTCCTACCTGCAGTTCTTTACCTGAGCACAACAGTGAAGTGGTTTCCTTGAAGCTCTCCCAATTTCAGAGGGTTTTTTTGATAGCTGAAATTCCCTAGCTTAAAGTTCATCAAGCACTTATTCAGGTGGGCAAGTCTTTGTGCAGTTATTCTTAAAAACAAAAAAGTGACAAAACAAAAAAAGAGTAGAAAGAGGGTCATGAGATATTGATTGTCTGCCTTGAACAGTACAGAAAACAAGATACAACACAGCTATGACCTCCCGAAAGGAAAAGGCACTGCAGCAGGTAAGGTGGGAGCGTCCTTCTCTTCTCTCTGCATTCTTCCTTCAGTGTAATGGTACGTGCTCCTGTTGAAATTGCATACTCCTGGCCATATTTTATACACTTAAAGCCTCTTGTTATTTATATGCTGATGAGTAACAGACAATAATATCTGTGGAATTTTCTATTTTTTTTGTGGGGAGAGAGGTGAGAAAAGGGATAGGGACAGAAACAAATCCCATATAAAGAATGGTATCAAGCATTTAAAAAAAAGTCATTATTTTTGTCTACCAGAAAAATATTATAAACTCATTATAGAAAAACTGGAAAATATAAAAAAGAGAAAAGGAAAAGAAATTCATACTTTCATTGAAAAATATTTCCACTGACATCTAACTTTTTATTTCCTCCCTTTCTTTTTTAAAGACATGTTATATATAGCTGGAATTCTACCCAAATCTGTACCATGCTGCTATCATTTCATATATAGAAATTTTCATTAGAAATTCCTTGCCTTCTTCAATAGGAAATATATGTAGAGAAACAGAGTACTGAAAAGCCTTTCTCCCCTTTATATCTCTAGTGTCACCACTAGCAGCCAATGTTGTTTCCTTTCCTATCCTTTCCTTCCCTTCCCTTTCCTTCTTTTTGAGACACTCTCACTCTGCTGCCCAGGCTACAGTGCAGTGGCATGATCTCAGCTCACTCTGCCTCCCAGGCTCAAGCGGTTCTCCTGCCTCAGCCTCCCGAGTAGCTGGGATTATAGGCGCACACCACCATACCGACTAATTTTTGTAGTTTTAGTAGAAATGGGGCTTCACCATGTTGGCCAGGCTTATCTTGAACTCCTGACTTCAGGTGATCTGCCCTGAGATTACAGGTGTAAGCCACCGCGCCCAGCTAATTTTTATTTTTTTTATTTATTTTTTTTGAGACGGAGTTTTGCTCTGTTGCCCAGGCTAGAGTGCAGTGTTGTGATCTCGGCTCACTGCAATCTCCATCTCCTGGGTTCACGCCATTCTCTTACCTCAGCCTCCCGAGTAGCTGGGACTACAGGTGCTCACCACCACACCCAGCTAATTTTTTGTGTTTTTAGTAGAGACGAAGTTTCACCATGTTAGCCAGGATGGTCTCAATCTCCTGCCCTAATGACCCGCCCGCCTCGGCCTCCCAAAGTGCTGGGATTA
>NW_012117677.1:155750-164664 GCF_000951035.1 Colobus angolensis palliatus
TCACACCTGTAATTCCAACACTTTGGGAGACTGAGGTGGACGAATCACTTGAGGTCAGAAGTTCGTGACCTGGTTGGCCAACATGGTGAAACCCCATCTCTACTAAAAATACAAAAATTAGCTGGGCGTGGTGGTGTGTGCCTGTAGTCCCAGCTACTCGGGAGGCTGAGACGGGGGAATTGTTTGAACCGGGGGTGGGGTAGAGCTTGCAGTGAGCCGAGATCTGGCCACTGCACTCCAGCCTGGGCAACAGAGCAAGACTCCGTCTCAAAAAAAAAAAAACATTACTTAGGTGATACGGCCCTTTTCAATGCATCAAATCAAAAGGCAGTTACTGAGTTTGTCCACCACTGGTAATAGCTTTAATCATTTAATTAGGATAGTATTTACTAGATTTTTATACTCTAAGAGTCTCTTTGCCTTTGCTTTTAATTAGTGAGGAAATACTTTTGAAATTGTGTAAAAATCTTGTTCCCCTGAAGTCTTTTACCCAATTATTTACGTACCCAAGCATGATTGTTGGCTGAATTGAATATTACTGTGTTGACTGAAACTGTGTTTCTATATTTGTTGGCATTCTTCTGTAAATAAAAACTATGCAGGGGCCAGGCATGGTGGCTCACGCCTGTAATCCTAGTACTTTAGGAGGCCTAGACGGGCAGATCTCTTGAGCCCAGGAGTTCAAGACCAGCCTGGCCAACAGAGCAAGATCTCTAAAATTAAAACAAACAACTATATAGATAAATTTTAGTTAAATTCATGAATCTTTTTTTCTTAAAAAAAAAAAAAAATTGCTCTGAGGCCAGGTGTGGTGGTTCACACCTGTAATCCCAGCACTTTGGGAGACCGAGGCAGGTGGATTACCTGAGGTCAAGAATTCAAGACCAGCCTGGCCAATATGGTGAAACTCCGTCTCTACTAAAAATACAAAACTTAATGCCAGGCGTGGTGGCTCACGCCTGTAATTCCAACTACTCAGGAGAATGAGGAAGGAGAATTGCTTGAGCTTGGGAGGTGGACGTTGCAGTGAGCTGAGATTGTGCCATTGCACTCCAGCCTGGCCAACAGAGAGACTCTGTCTCCAAAAAAAAAAAAAAAAAAAAAAAAAAAAGCTCTGAGATTTAAGTCATACTTAGGATGTTGCCAGAGATTTTTTTTTTATTTTTTAAGACGGGAGACTTGCTCTGTGTTGCCCAGGCTGGAGTGCAGTGGCACGATCTCAGCTCACTGCTACCTCTGGCTCCTGAATTCAAGGAATTATCCTGCCTTCGTTTCCTGAGTAGCTGGGGCTACAGGCACACACTACCATGCCTGGCCAATTTTCATATTTTTAGCAGAGATGTAGTTTCATCAGGTTGGCCAGGCTGGTCTCAAACTCCTGGCCTCAAGTGATCCACCCGCCTCGGCCCCCCAAAGTGCTGGGATTACAGCGGTCAGCCACCAATCTCAAATTTAAGTACAGTACTGTTTTTCCTTTTTCTTTAGATGGAGTTTTGCTTTTGTTTTCCAGGCTGGAGTGCAATGGTGCGATCTCGGCTCACCACAACCTCCACTTCCCGGGTTCAGGCGATTCTCCTGCCTCAACCTCCCGAGTAGCTAGGATTACAGTCATGTAGCACCATGCCTGGCTAATTTTATATTTTTAGTAGAGACAGCATTTCTCCATGTTGGTCAGGCTGGTCTCAAATTCCCGACCTCAGGTGATCCACCTGCCTCAGCCTCCCAAAGTGCTGGGATTACAGGCATGAGCCACCATGCCCAGTCTAAGCAGAGTACTTTTACAGTTGCATTTTAATGTTCAAATTTATGATCTACCTGGAATTTATTTAGCAAAGGGAAATGAGGTAGGGGAGGCACACTTACAGTTTTTAGATGGTTACCCAGTTATCCAACGTTTTTTGAATCAACCATTTTTTTCTCCACTAATCTTAAATGATACTCTGAATACGTACTAAATCCTTGGATGTATCCGGGTCTATGATTACTCTATTCTACCTAGTCATGTTCTAGCATGAAATTGCTTTAAGTGCTATACCTCTTTTTTGTTTTTGAGACAGAGTCTCACTCTGTCACCTAGACTGGAGCGCAGTGGCGCAATCTAAGCTTACTGCAACCTCTGCTTCCTGGGCTTAAGCAAGTCTCCTGCCTTAGCCTCCTGAGAAGCTGGGACTACAGGCATGCACCAACATGCCCAACCACCCTGGCCTCCCAAAATGCTAGGATTAGCGGCGTGAACCACTGCACCCGTCCAGGTGCTATATTTCCCTCTCTCCTTCCCTCCCTCCCTTCCTCCCTTTCTTTCCTTCTTTCCTTTCTTTCTTTCCTTCTTTCTTCTTTCTCTTTTTGTTTTCAAGACAGAGTCTGCTCTGTCACCCAGGTTGGAGTATACTGGTGTGATCTAGGCTCACTGTTGCCTCTGCCTCTTGGGTTAAAGCAATTCTCCTGCCCCCAGCCTCTAAAGTAGCTGGGATTACAGGCGCCTGCCACCATGCCCAGCTAAGTTTTTTAATTTTAGCAGAGATGGGGTTTCACCATGTTGGCAAGGCTGGGTCTGGAACTCCTGACTTCAAGTAATCTGCACGCCTTAGCCTCCCAAAGTGCTGGGATTACAGGCATGAGCCACCGCATCTGGCTGTGTATATTGATTTTTTTAACATTTTCTTATCTTATGTAACTTTTTCTTTCTTTTTTAGAGACAGGGAATTTCTCTGCCACCCAGGAGGGAGTACAGTGGTGCAATCATAGCTCACTGTAATCCTGAATTCCTGGACTATGTATGGGGGCAATGGGAGCACGAATTAACCCAGGAACTGTATCCCAAGGAACCTAGAAGCAGAGGATCAGTATGAACGCAGTGAGGAACAGGGAGACAGAACTCCACTTCAGGCAGTAACTACTGCTGTAGAAACTGACAGAACAATTCAGGGTTAGGAGCTGTCCTAGAGAGAGTGTTCCGGAGACTGCTTCCTAATGGTGCCACAGAAGTGCCTGATAGCTCTATTTTTTTTTTTTTTTTTAAAGTTGAGACAAAGTTAATATAAAATTCACAAGGCTGGGCATGGTGGCTCACACCTGTAATCTCAGCACTTTGGGAGGCTGAGGCAGCTGAATTGCTTGAGATGAGGAGTTTGACACCAGCCTGGTCATCCTGGTGAAACCCCGTGTCTACTAAAAATACAAAAATTAGCCAGGCGTGGTGGTGCATGCCTGTTATCCCAGCTACTCGGGAGGCGGAGGCAGGAGGATTACTTGAACCTGGGAGGCAGATGTTGCAGTGAGCCGAGATTGTGCCACCGCACTCCAGCCTGGGTGACAGAACGAGACCCTGCATCAAAAAAATAAAATAAAAAATATATAATTTACCATTTTAACTGCTGTAAAGTATATATGTCAGTGATTTTTAGTATATTCACAACAATGTGAAACCATCACCACTATATACTTACAGAACATTTCCATCACTTGAAAAAGAAACCCTGTACCTATTCAGCAGTCACTCCCGTTTCCTCTCCCTGCAGACCTTGGCAACCATTAATCTACTTTCTGCCTCTAAAGATTTTCCTATTTTGGACACATCATATAAACAGAATCATACAATATCTGGCCTTGTGCGCCTGACTTCTTAGTGGAATGTTTTTAAGGTTTATCCATATTTAAATATATATCAGTATTTTGTTTCATTCTTTTTTGTGACTGAATAGTAGTATCAATTCTTGAATATACGATAGACATCTATCTCTAGATTCCAGCAGAGCAAAAAGCAAGAAGTATACTCAGCTCTGGTTGGTGTGGGTGCTCCCTGAGAAATGGAATGAAGCTGACAATGTCTTCATGATACAATTCAGTGTTTTAATTATGATGATCTCACATCAAGCTCTTTGGATGCAAATTTACAGCAAATTCAGTGAGTAACTAGGGAATATGAAAATCTTGCTTTTAAACATCAGGAACCAATTAAGCAACATGTTGCACAGAAAACCTTAATTAACAAAGCCAGGGAAATACTGGCCCAAGTTCAGAAAGGAGACTGGCAGGAACGGGCAGGAAAAGAAACAAATCATTCTGAATGAGACTGTTCCTGCCTGAGACCCTGCTAAAACTACTAGGTGGCTTTAGAGTTTCATGAAGCTGAAAAGACGCGCTGCTTATCCCCAGGACTGATCAATCCAGCAATCATTCAAATGCTTGTGTGGCAGAGTGGGTTTCTCCTGTCCATGAGTTCCCACGGGAAAGGCCAATCTGCCTGGCCCCATGTATCCATTAAGCAAACTAATGTAGCCTGTATCCGCAAGATAAGTGCTGTGTGCTTTCAGAGGGCCAACATTTAGGTGTCTAACACAGTTTCTTACTAAGTCAACAGGAAGATGATAAAGGCAGCAAAAATCTGAGGATAGAGCAGTGTCCTGATGAAGTGTGACACCTGCTGGCTGATCAAGAAAAAAAAGAAATATTCTTGGTCTTCAACTATTCAGACTTCACATCAGAAAACGCAAAATAAAATAACAAGATGCCATTTTTTGACCCTCAAATTAGCAAATGACTCCCCGCCCCCATCATAACACCATGCTGAGGAAGATTCTAGGGAACTAGAATAAAGGTGGTAAATTGGTACCACTTTTTTGCAGGACAATTAGGCTTTGCTATTCAAAAAAGAAAGAGAGAATTTCTGTGTTTTGACCAGCAGATGGACAGAAAAAAGACAAACCACGTTAAAATGTCATATTCCCTTTAAGTCAGTAATCTCACTGCTAAGTTTATCTTAATGAAGTTATCACAGATGTGTGCCAAGATTTAGCTACAAATATAATAGCATTATTATATTTGGGTTATAATAGTAAGTTATAATAGCAAGAAAGAGGAAACAACGTAACATTCAAAAATAGAGTAATAGTTTAAATTAGGATATATCCATACATTTAAATATATTTTGCTACATACCTACAGGAAATAGGTATACTACCTATTGTTCAAAACAAGAATATGTAAGTATTGTTGTTTAAAAAGGAAAAAAAGTCCCTCAAAAAATATATACCATGTTGCGAATAAGGTGATCTCAGAGGAAATACAGTTATGGCAGGCCTTTCATTTTCTACCTAGTTCTTTCTATGTTGAAAACAAAATAGGCAGAGCGCGGTAGCTCACACCTCTAATCCCAGCACCTTGAGAGGCCGAGGTGGGTGAACTGCTTGAGATGAGGAGTTCAAGACCAGCCTGGCCATCATGGTGACACCCCATGTCTCCTAAAAATACAAAAAAATTAGCTAGGCATGGTGGAGCACGCCTGTAATCCCAGCTACTTGGGAGGCTGAGGCATGAGAATCACCTGAACCCGGGGAGGTGGAGGTTGTAGTGGGTTGAGATCGTGTCACTGCATTCCAGACTGGGCAACAGAGTGAGACTCCATCTCAAATTAAAAAAAAAAAAGAAAGTGGCTGGGTGTGGTGGCTCACGCCTGTAATCCCAGCACTTTGGGAGGCCGAAGCGGGCGGATCACGAGGTCAGGAGATCGAGACCATCTTGGCTAAAACGGTGAAACCCTGTCTCTACTATAAATACAAAAAATTAGCTGGGTGTGGTGGTGGGCACCTGTAATCCCAGCCACTCGGGAAGCTGAGGCAGGAGAATGGCATGAACCCAGGAGGCGGAGCTTGCAGTAAGCCGATATGGCGCCACTGCACTCCAGCCTGGGTGACAGAGTGAGACTCTGTCTCCAAAAAAAAAAGAAAAGAAAAGAAAAAGAGAAAGAAACAAAATAAACCAACTTTTTTTTTATCAGAAGCAAAATTCACAGAGCCAGCTAGAAATCATAGGAAGTGACTAGGTATTTTAGATATCAAAGAGAAGGCAAAAACCTTCTGTTGTGACCTCTATCCACAAAGGATGAGAAAGCCTGAGCCTTCAAACCCCTGTCCCCCTACCCCCATTCTTTTGAGTTTCTGGGGAGCCCCTGGCCCATTACTCACAGAGATTATTTCAGATCTTCACTCTCTTTCAAGCTCCCTTACCCACTCCTGCTCCTTCATTCTTACATTCTATATGCCATAGGGAGAAAATGAAACCAAGCCACCAGATAGGAACACCATCATCTTTATGTATTTACTCCTGCTCTCTTTCAAATGCTTCAATATTTGTACACACCACCAGTAAAAGCAATGGTGAGATGACTGCTTTTATGACATCATGCCACTGTCCCAAGGTCAAGGAAGAAAAAGAAATGGAATAAATATTAGGATGCAACCAGTTCAACAACTACATTATTTCAGGCGAATCAGAAAAGTGGTGGGAAAGAAGCCCAATTGTAGGGGACTATGGAGTAAACAGGAGATATCACCACAAATTCTTTATAAAAAGAAGAGGAAATTCAAAATAAATATCTGGGCTGGGTATGGTGGCTGATGCCTGTAATCCCAACACTTTGGGAGGCTGAGGTGGGTGGATCACCTGAGGTCAGGAGTTCAAGACCAGCCTAGCCAACATGGCGAAACCCCATCTCTACTAAAAATATAAAAATCAGCCAGGTGCACTGGTACATGCCTGTAATCCCAGCTACTTGGGAGGCTGAGGCAGAAGAATCACTTGAACTGGGAAGGCGGAGGTTGCAGTGAGCCAAGATCCCACCATTGCACTCCAGCCTGGATGACAGACCAAGACTCTGTCTTAAAAAAAAAAAAAATCCGAGAAACCAAAACAAATACATGTATTTAAGTAGAGGTAGCAAACATAGCATACTTCATTTTTAATTGCAGTATGACTGACATAAACCGTACACATTTAAAATGTACAAGTTTTGACATGTGTATAAGCCCATGAAACCATTACCATATTAAAGACAATGAATGCATCCACCACCTCCAGAAGTTTCCTTGCCCCTATGTTATTTTTCTCTCCCACCATTCCTTGCCTCTGGAGGTATACTAATATGACAGCCTAAATGTGTCTGACACAGTACAGCTATTAAATTCATCCTTTCTCTTTTATCTTCACTGTGACTAACTGGGCTCAGACTCTTATTCTCCCTCCCCAGAATATGACAAAAACCCTGGTCTCTAGTTTCCCACATCTTGCTCCACCCGCGATCCGTAATCCAGCCTCTATACATCACTCCCCATTTAGATTAAGGTCGAGGCAAAGATCCTCAACCTGACCTAATAGGCTCTTCAGGACGTATGTCCTGCCTAACTCCTAGATCCTTATTTCTTGCTATGCTCCTCAAAAACTAAAGTACATGCCAGGTACCAAATATGCTTTCCAACGTCTTTTCTTAAACTGCTTTTTTGGTTGGGAAAAAACAACCCTAAATCCTACCCAGTCCCAGGAAATCTCTACTCATCCTTCTAGAATCTAGACCAGTGTTTCTCAATGAGGGGCAATTCTGGCCCTCAGGGAATATCTGACAATGTCTAGAGACATTCTTTGCTACCATAACTGGGCAAGGAGTTGCTACTGCTACATAGTGGGTAGAGGCTAGGGATGCTGCAAAACATCCTGCAACGCACAGGACAGTCACCACAACAAAGAATTATCTAGCCCCAAAGGGCAACACTGCAGAGGAGAAGCCTTGAACTAAATTAAAACTCAGTATCCCATTTTCTATGAAAGCTTTTCTGTGTTCCCTCCACATCAAGTCCTATGCTTGTTGACAGGCATACATTAACATCCAAAGTATATCTCTATTTCAG
Source organism: Colobus angolensis palliatus (assembly GCF_000951035.1). Taxonomy (NCBI): domain Eukaryota; kingdom Metazoa; phylum Chordata; class Mammalia; order Primates; family Cercopithecidae; genus Colobus; species Colobus angolensis. The sequence goes on from NW_012117677.1 coordinate 163,430, forward strand.
CATTTATCTCACTGCAGGAGAAGTTCTGATTTACATGTCTGCCTATTCCACTAATTATAATTGCTTCAAAAACACAGACCATCATTTTGATCTGCAGATCTCGAGTGTACAACAAAACAGCAATGTTCACTGTTTTGTAATTTTAAATAACAGCTATATTTAACAATGAACGAACAAAAGAGAGATAGAAGCATTTATTCTCCTGGCTTTACCAAAAAAAATTCTTTAAAAATTACAGGCCAGGCGTGGTGGCTCATGCCTATAATCCCAGCACTTTGGGAGGCTGAGGCAGGTGGATCACCTGAGGTCGGGAGTTCAAGATCAGCCTGACCAACATGGAGAAACCCCGTCTCTACTAAAAATACAAAATTAGCCGGGGTGGTGGCGCATGCCTGTAATCCCAGCTACTCAGGAGGCTGAGGCAGGAGAATCGCTTGAACCCGGGAGGTTGCGGTGAGCCGAGATCATGCCATTGCACTCCAGCCTGGGCAAAAAGAGCAAAACTCTGTCTCAAAAAAAATAAATAAATAAAATAAAAATTATACAAATAATACACGTTTCATAGATAAGAAGAAGAGATAAACAAAATGAAAAGTAATTTTTAAACAGGCAGAAGCACCATCTAAAGTTGAAAGAGAGAAACCCCAAAGTAAATTTGAGAATTCTGAAAAGCAGTGCCAGGATTTTTATAGTATGAATCCTGTTACATGCTCTCTACTTACTTGAGAACAGCAATCTCTTGAACTGTTATAGCCCTTTTATCTTTGGTTCCCATGTAGGAGAATATATTTGGCTTGACTCTGGCAAGAGAGAAACAAGATCATCTGAAGTCACATACCATAATATCAAAAGGAAACCCTAATTCTCATAATTTAAGTTTTAATATAAACATACTTAAAATCATAACACAGTAAGAGAAGAACGAAGAGAAACTTTATTTTAACATGAATCCAGGGAGGCTAGGCGCAGGGGCTCATGTCTATAATTCCAGCACTTTTTTAGAGGCCAAAGCAGGTGGATCACCCGAGGTTAAGAGTTCAAAACCAGCCTGACCAATATGGTGGAACCCCATCTCTACTAAAAATACAAAAATTAGCTGGGCGTGGTGGTGTGTGCCTGTAGTCCCAGCTACTCGGGAGGCTGAGACGGGGGAATCACTTGAACTCAGGAGGCTGAGGTTGCAGTGAGCCGAGATCACACCGCTGCACTCCGGCCTGGGCCACAGAGTGAGACTC
>NW_012117677.1:165409-174622 GCF_000951035.1 Colobus angolensis palliatus
TTTTTGTATTTTTAATAGAGACAGGGTTTCACCATGCTGGCCAGGCTGGTCTTGAACACCTGACCTCACGTGATCCACCCGCCTCGGCCTCCCAAAGTGCTGGGATTACAGGGGTGAGCCACCGCACCCAGCCAATAATTCCTTTCTTAGCAGTGTAAACATTTGTAGCTATTAGTAAATAACTGATGTTTTTCAAAGACTTGGCTAGCCAGCAACAAAAAAGGCCACAATGCACTTCCTACCCGTCACCTGCAATTCATTACATAAGACAGTGAAAACAAAGAAAAATGCATTCTAGAGGTATAATGTACCACTATGAAAATTCATCTTCAATTTTTAAAAAGTTACTGTGTGAATTTTCCTAAAATGCTGCTATTGCTTTGTATTAAAAAATGAAAAAAGCCAAATGAAATGCTAAAGCTGGGATCTGAATAGTTTTGATATGAAGATGTAAGTAACCTAGTTAACTAAGAAGTATTTTATAAGCTTAACTGTTCCATATGAGAAGGAAAAAGTCAGGAAGGATTTCTTAATCTGTGAGCAATCCTCAACTCCTGACCTCGGCGGAACTCCCTCCCCACCTATCCATTCCTGTCAAGAATAGTCTGTTCTCTTTGGCTCAGGTACAGGCATAGTATCACAGACTCTCTCCCAGGGAGTTAATAAATACAGCAAAATAAATGTTACTTAATTGGGCACTGTGTATTATGGGCTGAACTGTGTCTCCCCCAAAATTAGTATGTTGAAGCTCTGACCCCCCCAGGACCTCAGAATGTGACTGTATTTGGAGATAGGGCCTTCAAAGAGGTGATTCAGTTAAAATGAGGCCATTTAGGGTGGGCCCTAATCCAATCTGACTGGTGTCCTCATAAGAGGAAATGTGGACACACAGAGATACCAGGGTGTGCGTGCACAGGGAAAATGCCACATGAGGACACAGTGCCATCTGTGAGCCAAGGAGAGAGGCTTCCGGAAAAAAAAACAAACTTGCCGACACCTTGAGCTTGGGACTGCTAGCCTTGAGAAGCATATGAAAATTAATTTCTGTTAAGCCACCTGGTCTGTGGTATTTTGTTATGGAAGTCCTAGCAAACTAATACACTGTGTTACCATATTTAAAATGAGTTAAATATATATTGGAGACCAAATTTCCACAGCATACAGATTTGCTGTGCTGTGTAGCCACTTCCATTTTTAAGAAAAGCTTTGGCACCTTGCCGATCCCCAGAGATCCAGTCTCCGCTATATTTACATTCCTGTGAGAAAATCAGACCGGTCTCAGGTTTAGTCAGTCTCCAGGAATTGAGAGCTACCAGTCTGGCAAAACCAACCTCTGCAACCACGTCAAAGATAAGTATAGGCTTTCAAAAGAGAAAGTTAATATTTATTTTCAGCCACATGGATTGGTAACTCTCAACTGCATGCGAATCATTTACTTATGGAATTTTCATCTTGAATTATTGGCACTATGCATGTGGTGGTCAAAAAAATTAATTCATCGATTGCCTAAGAAAACTATCCTCATGGCCTGGCACAGTGGCTCGTGCCTGGAGGAAACAAGGCACCTCCTATCCGTGATCGGTGATTTTTTTTTTGAGACGGAGTCTTGCTCTGTTGCCAGGCTGGAGTGCAATGGCGCGATCTCAGCTCACTGCAACCTGCCTCCCGGATTCAAGCAGTTCTCCTGCCTCAGCCTCCTGAGCAGCTGGGACTACAGGCGCACGCCACCACGCCCAGCTATTTTTTGTATTTTTAGTAGAGACGGGGTTTCACCATGTTGGCCAGGATAGTCTCGATCTCTTGACCTGTTCACGATCTGCTGCCTCGGCCTCCCAAAGTGCTGGAATTACAGGTGTGAGCCACTGCGCCTGGCCAATCGGCGATTCTTTGGGAGGCTGAAGTGTGAGGACTGCTTGAGCACAGGAGTTCGAGACCAGTCTGGGCAATATAGTGAGACTCTGTCTCTAAAACCTAATAAATTTTTTTTTGAGACGGAGTCTGGCTCTGTCGCCCAGGCTGGAGTGCAGTGGCCGGATCTCAGCTCACTGCAAGCTCCGCCTCCCGGGTTTACGCCATTCTCCTGCCTCAGCCTCCGGAGTAGCTGGGACTACAGGCGCCCGCCACCTCGCCCGGCTAGGTTTTTGTATTTTGTACTAGAGACGGGGTTTCACCGTGTTAGCCAGGATGGTCTCGATCTCCTGACCTCGTGATCCGCCCGTCTCGGCCTCCCAAAGTGCTGGGATTACAGGCTTGAGCCACCACGCCCAGCTAAAACCTAATAAAATTAACCTGGCATTATGGCACATGCCTGTAATCCCAGCTACTCAGGAGGCTAAGGGGGGAGGAACGCCTGAGCTCAGGAAGTCAAGGCTGCAGTGAGCCATGATCATACCATCATTCACTCCAGTCTGAGTGATAGTGTGAGACTGTCTAAAAAAAAAAAAGAAAGAAAAACTGTCATTGGGAGGAGCGTTTGCTTCTGTGCTCCTCCTGCTCCTTTTTCCATTAGTATGGAAAAAGGAATATACATTTCTGTTGCTTTGATTTAGTATAGGCATAACAACAGTAACTCACCTTAAGTATCTGGAGAGTACATTAATAGCATCCATGGTATCTTTGTTTTCCTTGTATAGCACAAAGTGGCAGTAACTTCCCCTAGATTTTGGCCAAGAATGTTTTCTTGGATCTTGAAAGCAAAAAAATTAACGTTATATATACCATAGTAAAAGTTATGTGTAAGAGCTCATTTTTCGCTATAGAACCTTTGAGTGGGAAATCAGTTCTAGTCTGATAAAGAAATATAGGTTAAGTGGTTATAGCTGTGTGGACTAGAGGTATTACATTTCCTATAATTGGACACTTAATATTATCTATCACATTAAAAATAAAAAGCTAAAATGTGGCTGGGCACGGTGGCTCACATCTGTAATCTCAGGACTTTGGGACGCCAAGACGGACAGATGGCTTGAGCTCAGGAGTTCAAGACTGGCCTGGGCAACATGGCAAGACCCATCTCCACTAAAAATAGCCAGGCATGGTGGTGCACACCTGTGGTCCCAACTACTCAGATGGCTGAGGTGGGAGGATCACTTGAGCCCAGCGGGCGGAGGCTGCAGTGAACCGAGATCATGCTATGGCCCTCCAGCCTGGGTGATACAGCAAGACCCTGTCTCAAAAAATAAATAAAAGAAAAATATTTTTAATTAAAAAACAGAACATAAAAAAATTAAGCCAGGTTAAATGCTAACTTCTGAGCAGCTAGTGTTACTTCAGCTGTTCAATCCTGTGTTAAAAAATCTAAGATTTAGGCTGAGTGCGGTGGTTCATGCCTGTAATCGCAGCACTTCGGGAGGCTGAGACAGGCGGATCACCTGAGATCAGGAGTTTGAAACCAGCCCGGCCAACATGGTAAAACTCTGTCTCTACTAAAAATACAAAAATTAGCTGGGCGTTGTGGCGGGTGCCTGTAATCTCAGCTACTTTGGAGGCTGAAGCAAAAGAACTGCTTGAACCTGGGAGGCGGAGGTTACAGTGAGCCGAGATCGTGCCATTGCACTCCAGCCTGGGTAACAAGAGCGAGACTCCGTCTCAAAAAAAAAAAAAAGTGTGTGTGTGTGTATATACGTATGTATATATATGTATGTATATACGTATATACACACACACACATATATAGACACACACACACACACATATACATATGATTTAGATTTAAGCTGCTCCAAGTGTGTGTATTTTATTAAGTACTTTGGGAAAAATATGTAAGCTCAAACTGCACTTTACAGACACTGTACAGTAACATTCATGAGTCTTTTGTGGCATAGAGCTGCAGTTGTTATTTAAACAATACATCTAGTTCATCTGATTACTGTAACTCCACGAAAGAAAAGCTGAAAAAATGTTTCATACAACAATTCCTAGAAAGAGTCCTCTTCTTAAAAATAATCCTTTCTCATGAACTCATGAATCCTTTATCTTCAGAGGCTTAAGATACTGCTGGTACTGAAGTTGGTACTTGGATACCTGGCTTTGTCAAGGCAAAAGCACTGTTTGGTAAGTTAGTGATTTAAGCTACAATGAAAAGAACAAAAGAATCCATAAACCATTTCAGAAAACTGCCATAGCATGTATGCCTAGTGAATCACCCTTCCTTCTTGATAAATATGTGAGTTTTTTCTGTCTTGGACAGAAAAGTATTACAAGTATTTCTTTAGTTCTTGGTGTGAATTCCTCACAAGTTCTTCAGAAAACTGTTGAGTAGGAATATCATTTTCGGTTTTCCTTCCAGCTCACTATCAGTTAAGCAAAGTTGTCTATACTTAGTACTTGTGACAAAATCTTTGGCATTTCACTTTTTCTACATGAAACGCCAAATGCTCTTACCTGCTGCAGTTCTGACCTCTGTCCAAATGCACAGCATAAAGAGCACAAAAGAGCAATGTTTAATTGATAATATTAAAGTGCTTTAGAGGTGAACATGCAAATGATCGCATGGTAAGTTTACACTGAGGACTTCTACAGCACCCGGTAGTTATACGGTGGGTTAACAGCCATTTAGACATTAACAATGGAATGTTTTAGAGGCAAACAGTGAACAAGTAGAAAACTCTCCTACAGGTACAGCCTCCTTGTCTCAATCCCTTCACAACGGGCATGTTAGTTCATCCTCAGAGCTGCACTCTCTGTACCCATGGGCTGAAGCAAAAGGTTTAAGGATAGTAAACGCTTCCCCAAAAAGAGATTTGTTTTCTTAAATATGGGAGGACATGTACCAAAATGCTATTTGTGAGTATCTTTTCTTTTGATAGTGAGACTACAAGTAATTATTGCTTTGCTTTGTACTTTTCCGGGTTTCATGAATTTCTTGCATTGAATTATAAAGGCTTTTAAATTTGAAAAATGTTAAATATTATAGAAAACAGCTAAGTTCTTTATAGATTAAAAAAGCTTTAAGAGATGACTTAAGAGGCTTATCAATGAGTGCAATGTTCTGACCTTGTTTTTAACATTCTTTGAACAAGCCATCTGTATGTAAGAGAGACATTTTTGAGATACAGCAAAACCAAATATGCAATAGGTATGTGATAGGAAGAAATTATTGTTGATGTTTTTGGATGTGTTAATAGTTTGGGGTTTCAGTCCTCATCTGGCAAATACGTACTTAAATATTTATGAGTGAAAAGCCATGCTATGTAGAATTTCCTTTAAAATGCTCCAGCAAGAAAAAAAAGTAGGAAGAATAGATCAATAAAACAACAGAATGTTGATAATCTTTAAGATGGTTTATGGGTACATAGGTTCCATATACTATTTCCTCTATTTGTCTGCAAGTTTGAAAATGTCCATAATAAAAACTTTAAAACCACTTGTGATAAAAGCTGAGGAAGTGTAGCTACATTTTTCTCAACTAACTCTTCAGAGTATTCATAATAAGTATAATGGCAAGAAATAAATGAAGCCACAAGACTCAAAAACTAAATGCTGCTATACCTTAAGAGAAACCATGACAACAGAATATGAGTTTTGGCTCACAAGCATGCATCTTCTATTTAGCAAATCCAAGCACTGAGCATGCATACAATTATCTCCTTTGCAAACAACAGATACAAGTATGCATTCTTTTTCTAAGTGCACTCAATATACAAAATAGTGAAGTATATGCATTGATTAACTGGAAATATTATAAATAACAGAAAAAACAATGAGTCTCCATTTATTTTGGGCAATTTGTGTGACTTTATAAAATTCCACCCCCTAAGAATGCTAAGCAGCATATACTTAGCTTTATAATTTGAGTGAATTTAAAATAACTTGCAGACATTTTTGAGACATTGATTTATACTGCAAATGCACAGAATTCCCAGGCTGGGTAATATGGTTCCTATTTGAAGAAGGCTGCTTCCAGGTTCTGAGGGCCTGACAAGGCAGTCCCAGTCTAGCAGAAATGGAAACCAGATAAAAGGGAAACCAAGTTCAGGAAGTTTCATTTATTGAACACGGAGATCTCCATGAATAAGGAAGGAAAAATGTTTCTAGCTGAGAAAGATGAAGATGGGGTAGCATGCGGAACATTCTTTCCTTCTTATTCAAGGTCATTCCCACCATCACACCCCTGCACACCAACCTTCAGTTTTTTCAGGGATTCTACTCCACCCATTATCTTTAGTTTGTTATTCTCCTCCCTGAATTTTCACCTTCCCTCTCCGTTGTCTCTTTCTTTTTTGAAAACATGTATTTTTCTTTTTATACAGATGAGGTTTTGCCATGTTGGCCAGGCTGGTCTGGAACTCCAGGCCTCAAGTGATCCGCCCGCCTCCCAAAGTGCTGGGATTATAGGCGTGAGCCACCGCGCCCGGCCCTCCATTGTCTCCCTTGCATATATAAATAACTCACAGCTCTTCCATCTTAAAAGCCTAACCTACGTTCCTCTCTCCTTAATCATGTTCCCTTCTTCTCCTCTTTACAGGTTATTCGAAAAAGCAGTCTGTATAAACTCCCTTCCATCTCAACCTACTGTGTAAACTGGTTTCCAACCTCATCATTCCACTAGAATGCTCTGCTGAAAAAGCACCAACAACTTCCATGTTGCTAAACTGATAGACAGGTTTCAGAGCAATTATCTTGCTGGATCTACCTGTAGCATTTTCCATTGCTACAGGAATGGAAGCAGTGATAGTCCACTGACCACTCTGATTATTGGGATTCCCTATTCCTGTGGATTCTATAATACCAGTCTTTCCCAGAGAGCTTCTTTGTACCTGTCTGGCTCTTCCTTCTGAGTCTCTATGGATTCCTAGACACAGGGATTCCCTCCTGGGGACAATTCAATTCAGAAAGTATAGAGAACTTATACATATCACATAGCAGAATTTTCTTTTTTTATGTAAGTCTTTAACAACTATGTTCTTAGGGGCATTTGGAATGTATACTATCTGTCTCAAAATATAAATTATCAGTAATGTTATAATAGTTTAGATAGTATTTTCAAAAAAATGCCATATATACACTTTGATAGGTAAAGCAATGTGCCCTATCAGACTGGCTGTACACATAATGTCTGAGTTTAAATAGTTGGTAATTTGTGGTGTTTGGGCACCATGATTTAGAATCTACCACATCTATGTTTTAGGATGCACAGTTCTATCTGAGAAAAGTTCAGGTTGAGAATATTGTGAATCTGCTAGATAATGTATAACCACCAATAACAATTTATATCAGGATCTGGTAGTAATACAGCTAAAAAAAAAAACCTGTAAATTACAAAGCTTTGTAATGATACTTTAAAAGCTAAATCATTCAAATGCTAGGCAAGACGGCTCAGGAGGACAAGCTGTCACTGGTAGAGGGCCATGAACAATAATCTTTGGATACCAGCTCTTATTCCTTTCCTAGGGGTGTTCACTTTAGGCCACTCTCAGCTTGAGAAGAGTGGGGTCTGTAAAAGATGAATGCAGGCCAGGGGTGGCCTTCCATGAGGAGGTAGGAGAGAACAGCTCAGATGGCAGAGATTTAGTCCATCTTTGAATAAATGCCACACCACCACAAGCCCAAGAAGTGTGGTTCTCTATACAAGGGGGGTTGATCCAATCTGACTTCCTTCTTGCTTCTTTTTAAAGTGAGAAATTCCTATCTTACTGAAGGTGCCCAAAGGAAAATGGGGAAGGGTGGTTCACATGACACAGCTCTACAGCTCAGCACTTCACTTGTAAAATCTTAAGGAAACTTTGTAACAACAAAAAATGAAAGACAGGTGTGACATAAGCAAAGAAAACTTGGATAAAAATACAACATGAGAGACCTGGCACCATGTTTAATGAAGGGGATGGGTAGAAAGACTGTAATGGCTGCTTTGGTCTGAAAATGTCCTCCATCCTCTCACAAAACCTAGCATCCTAAGAAATGATTATCACTTCCAAGAAGCCACCTGTCAAAAAAAAAAAGTTTTTGCTTTTTCCAACCTGCTTCCTCACGACCACACCAAGCAGAATAAGACCTTGCCTTGTCTTCCTGCCTTCATAATGGGCAGCACTGCTGACCAATGTGGGCTGCTTCTTGACAAAAAATAACTCCCTAGCAGCCTTCCCAACTGGGTTCCCTGACAGAATTAGGACCAAGTGTCCCAAGGCATCGCTGTCTGTAGCAAGCCACCTCTCCTCTCCATCTAGAGTAATTACTACCTATACACTATCCTTGGGAGAACTGAACCAACAGTGGCTCAAATCACTTTCCACTGGGCTTACTCCTCTTTGAACAACCTTGGCTGAAGAAAGGCTGCTCCAGTGATATTTTACACCATGACCCAGACATTAAAGAAACATACAGCAACCACATCATTGTTTGTGAAGTAAAAAGTAATTGAGAACTCATGCCCCAAGCAGTTCCAGGACACATCATCTGGCTTTTCTTTTCAGTGTTCACTGAAAACTGGCCTCTGATCTCCACCTCTTCCTCTGGAACTGCTCAGGTATCTCATTCTATAGCACTATCCAGACTTGCTGACTTGACTAGATTATTTCTTCCGGCACAGCTAAGCTTTCCTGTTGTTCTCTTTTTTGTTACACCCTCTCATTTCACTAGAAACATGCTTATAAGCAATTAAGGCTTCATCCATCACAGTATTAACTGTTGAATTAACCTAAAAGAATACTGACAGAGCCCTAATAAATAAACAGTTTTTCATCATATGGTCTTAGAATTTTGCCCCAACATATATATCTGGGAATAACTGTTCATTAATACAGGTCACCACTGGTAGGAGAGGAGGGTAAGGAAATAACTTTTTCTTGTAATTTTCATTTAAATTTTATCTGTCAATTTGGTAGGTAAAAGAAAAAAATTACCTAATTTTCCTGAAAGGTTATATGCAAATAGAAACTTTTGTGGCTATAGAAAACACAGATATTTATTAGAACATAAATATCGGTCACTCATTGGGAATATGCCCATTTCAAATGAATGATAGACAACAAAAGATGGGCTGAGACAAAAGGGTGTCTTTCTATATATTCCGTATTTTTTATGTGTGACTGAAGAAGATACAGTTGGAAAGCAAAAGCTCTTTCAATATAGGGGCCTGGCAAAAAATAAGCCTCTTTCAATATAGGGGCCTTGACTGGGAATGGTGGCTTACGCATGTAATCCTAGCACTTTGGGAGGCCAAGGTGGGCGGATCACGAGGTCAGGAGATTGAGACCATCCTGGCTAATACAGTGA
>NW_012117677.1:175142-176932 GCF_000951035.1 Colobus angolensis palliatus
CCAAAGTGCTGGGATTACAGGCTTGAGCCACCGCGCCCGGCCGGTGACAAGCATTTTTTGTTCATCTGAAAGCTTTCTTTCCTCCATGAAGAACACAGAATGAGCAATAATGCTTCTATTTTCTTCTTGAATTGTCACTCAGTATGCTCTGCTCTTCAGGGAACATATCAAATCCCTAAGACTCTCTCTCAGGCACTACTATAATTTCAGCAAATCTTTACTCACATAGAAGACCTAATGCCCCTTGCCAGGCAGGCTGCTGGGCTGCGCTGGCATCCGAAGTGACAATACAATACTCACCCTCTCTGAAGGAGGGACATGATCAATATTGTTCTCTGAGCAGCACTACAGTACCCCTTGAACATGAACAGGCAAGGCTAACGAGGAGCCGGGCCTGCCGCTCACGGCTGCCTGGCAGGAGGAAGCCGCCCATAGACACCTACTTGCCAAAGCCTTTTTCCCAGCTGCGTGGTAGGCTACAATGTATTTCTTCCCCTCCCTATCCTCTGTTTTTGTCTCTAATCCTGGAAACAGAGATTTGATAGCCTGATGGATGACGGTTCTTTTCTCTTTGGTGTCCTCGATAACCTATTAAAAAAACAGACAGCAACACCACTAAGTTAACAAACATTAAATAGGGAAGTAATACAGTGAATTAGTTAAAAACACTGCTCACCTTATTAACTACTCAAAATAACAAAAGTGCCTGCGTACAATTTCAAAAATCTTTTATTTTTATTTTTTGACAGTCTTGCTCTGTCGCTCAAGCTGGAGTGGAGTGATCTCAGCTCACTGCAACCTCTGCCTTCTGGGTTCAAGGGATTCTCCTGCCTCAGCCTCCTGAGTAGCTGGGATTACAGGCATGAGACACCACGCCTGGCTAGTTTTTGTATTTTTAGTAGAGATGGGGTTTCACCATGTTGGTCTCAAACTTCTGGCCTCAAGTGATCCATCTGTCTCGGCCTTCCAAAGTGCTGAGATTACAGGCATGAGCCACCATGCCCAGTCTCAGAAATATTTCAGAGCTTCCCAATATTGCAAATCCTGGGAGCCTATTGATGGAGCACATCCATCTGCCAGACACTGTACAAAGTACTTCGGTTATCATTTTATTTAACCTTTGTAATCTCTCCATCATAACACCACTACATCTATTTAGAAGTGAGGAATTGTGTCTACGGCTATATAGCTGGAAGGTGGTAGAGATGGATTTGAAATCCAGGCTGTCAAACCCAGGGGCCACTAACCCAGATGCTCCCTCTCAGAGTCTCTGCTGGTCAGACACCTTAGGGCTCCTACGTGAAAATGCAGGCAAAGCTAGGCCTTTTGGTATGTCAGAAGCTCAGTCCTTTGAACAATCCAACCTACAGCTGCTTCCTATTGAATTCTATTCTAAATTATTTTATAATGAAGTTCTAGCACATGGGTTCACAGTAAAATCAACATGATATAAACTCACTAGTTACATATTTTCAGTTTGTGAGTGCATCTCATACTGAGACATTTTCCCTCTTTACTAAACATAACCATAAATGTGTGTGTATATGCCTATTTTAAGAACCGAAAAAAAAAATCACAAAACAAGATTCTTTCTTACTATTTGCAATGCACAAATATTTCAAATATTTTCCATTTTATTGTTATTATTATATATATTTTTTGAGACACGGTCTGGCTCTGTCACCCAGGATGGAATGCAGTGATGTGACCTTGGCTCACTGCAACCTCTGCCTCCCAGGCTCAAGCCATCCTCCTATCTCAGCCTCTCGAGTAGCTGGGACTACAGGCAT
>NW_012117677.1:177252-185108 GCF_000951035.1 Colobus angolensis palliatus
CCTCGTGATCCGCCCGTCTCGGCCTCCCAAAGTGCTGGGATTACAGGCTCAAGCCACCGCGCCCGGCCCCAGCTAATTTTTTTATGTTTTGTATAGATGGCGTTTTGCCATGTTGCCCAGGCTGGTCTCGATCTCCTGAATTCAAGCGATCTGCCCACCTCAGCTTCCCAAAGTGCTGGAATTCCACGCCTGAGCCACTGTGCCCAGCCCTTATTTTATTTCATTTTTTTAAAATGCTGGTTGAGATCCACTACTAAACTGATTTCATGACCCATTAATGGATTGTAACCTGCAAGCTGAAAACATCGAGATACACTGCAACTGCTACTAGCTAAACTTGATGAAACTTTTTTTTTTTCGAGACGGAGTTTCGCTCTTGTTACCCAGGCTGGAGTGCAATGGCACAATCTTGGGTCACTGCAACCTCCACCTCCAGGGTTCAAGTGATTCTCCTGCCTCAGCTTCCTGAGTAGCTGGGATTACAGGCACACGCCACCACGCCCGGATAATTTTTTGTATTTTTAGTAGAGATGGGGGGGTCTCTCCATGTTGGTCAGGCTGATCTCGAACTCCTGACCTTAGATGATACACCTGCCTCGGCCTCCCAAAGTGTTGGGATTACAGGCATGAGCCACCGCGCCCAGCAACTTGACGATACTTCAAGAAAATAAAAAATGAAAAAAACTCATCAAACTACATTACAATTACAGGTAAATGACTTCTTCAGAGCAAAAAGTGAGTCTAGATCTAAAATTACTGATAGCAAGAAGAATGATAGTTTGTGTATATGAATACATGTTTAGATCTCAAAAACTCAGAAAGTCCTTCATCTTCATTTTACAAATGAGGAAACTTGCCCATAGTTTATGCCTTTTAAACGTAAAGACTTTCAGTAGATGGGAAAACCTCAGTTTTTAAGACAATAGTAAATATTACCACATGTATACAAAAATACATATTATAAGCCTAAGATAAACCTCTGCATTGTTCAAGCAAAGGAAACCTGGACCATCCTTCTGCATTGCTCTAGAAATCTGCCAGGAATTTTCTTCTTGGCATTGCCTAAAGGTTTTGTCTAAAGATTTTGTCAGTAATTGAAGATTTCTAACATTGCAATACCACACACTTTTGGAAAGCTCAGGTGGGGAGGGAGACAAGGGGCAATAATGAATTCTGAAAAGTTGTAGTATACTTACTAAGTAGGAGTGATGGCAGGGGAAATTTCAGACAATCAAAAACCCCATAACTCATTAAAATGTACAAAATTAATTTAACGTAATTTTTTTTTGATACGGAGTCTCGCTCTGTTGCCCATGCTGGAGTGCAGTGGTACGATCTCCGCTCACTGCAATCTTTGTCTCCTAGGTTCAAATGATTCTTTTGCCTCACCCTCCCAAGTAGCTGGGACTACAGACCCGCGCTACCACACCCGGCTAATTTTTTTGTATTTTTAGTAGAGATGGGGTTTTGCCATGTTGGCCAGGTTGGTCTCAAACTCCGGACCTCAAGTGATCCGCCCACCTTGGCCTCCCAAAGTGCTGGGATTACAAATGTGAGTCACCGTGCCCAGCAAACAAAAGTTTTAGCAACAACATTTACTATTCTATTTAGTAGCTGAGCTCTTCTTTTCTTCAACAGCAGAATCGACCCAGGATGAGCAAATAAATGCTCCCCTACTTCCTTTCCCCATTTTCTCCCCTTCCCAGAGTCCCAACTGAGACCAAGAAGCCGTTGAAGCCAGAATCTGACCTGGGTCACATACCTGACAGGCAGCAAATGGTGGTCCTGTTACAACAGACATGGTACAATTGTTACTCTGTGATTCTAAACAACATATGTCGTTGTTAATTTGTGGTCCCTAAATTTTTTTTCAGAGATGGTGTCTCACTATGTTGTCCAGGCTAGTATTCAATTCCTGGGCTCAAATAAACCTCTGGCTTCAGCCTTCAGAGTAGCTAGGACTTCAGAGTAGCATGTAACACTGTACCCAAATAAAAATGTTTTTAAACAAAAATGTAACTTTTGGGGGCCTACAGTTTATCTGGGATGCTAGTTATTTGCCCCAAAAAAAAAAGTTTTTAGGGTAATACCCTTTAGATCCAATAGAGCAAAGTCACCCTTTGTTAACCATTGTAATTTTTTCCATAAACACTTAACATCCACCCAAAAAGCAACTGAAATCCTAAAAAATTTTTCATATATTTTTGCATTATTTACCTCGATGGCAACACTGGTTTCCTTATTTTTGAAGAGCTGGAGCTCTTCCAATCGCTGCTTTTCTTCAGCTGTCAAAACTGTAAATATGTCTTCTGAAGGGTCCTTTAAAAGAACCATGAGAACTCACAATGAATCATACACAGAATTCAAGCTTAGTAAAACTCTAAATTTCTAAATCTCTAGGAAGTGCTATTTTTATACAGAAGGTGACATTTGCTAAAGAGCTACTTCTACCTCCTCATCCACTGGAATGGACAAGTCATTCAAATGGCTGATCCGTCCATCTTTTCCTATTTCATGAACAACGAAGTCGGAGTATCTGATGAAAAGAAAACATGAATTTTCAGATAATTAACATCCTGTTTTCTATTAATTTTACGATAAACTTGATCCACATAAGTAAGCCTTACTATTGTGCAAAACAAGGAATTTAAAAAAAACTTCAGTGCAAAATCACATGGAGTTATTTTTTCTGGGGTGTGTTTTCTTTGTTTTGAGATGGAATCTTGCTCTGTTGCCCGGGCTGGAGGGCAGTGGCTCGATCTCTGCTCATTGCAGCCTCTGCCTCCTGGGTTCAAGTGATTCTCCTGCCTCAGCCTACTGACTAGCTGGGATTACAGGCACGTGCCACCATGCCCAGCTAATTTTTATATTTTTAGTAGAAATGGGGTTTCACCATTTTGGCCAGGCTGGTCTCAAATTCCTGACCTCAACTGATCCTCCCGCCTTGGCCTCCCAAAGTGCTGGGATTATAGGCATGAACCACCACACCTGGCCGTTTCTGGTTTCTTAATGAATGCTGAACCACACCTTGGCTCAAGTTTTATACGAGAACTTAAAGAAAAGATCCTCTTAGCTTGTAGAATATTCTTCCAGAGAAATGCAAAAACAAAAGCTTATTAACATTACCCTATGACTATTCAGACAGTCCACACTACATTAAATTACAAAATATGGTGTATGGTTAATTCAATCAGAACCCAGTAAGTCTACCATGAACTAGCCTGAAGCTTACCTTTATGTTAAATATTTTATATGCATTATTCAAAATCCTCAACAACCCCAATGTGGTAATATGATCCATTTTAAAATTTTATTTTATTTTATTTATTTATTTTTTTAATTTTTATTTATTGATTTTTTAGATGGATTCTCGCTCTGTCGCCCAGGCTGGAGGGCAGTGGCTTGATCTTGGCTTACTGCAAGCTCCGCCTCCAGGGGTCATGCCATTCTCCTGCCTCAAACTCCCGAGTAGCTGGGACTGCAGGCGCCTGCCACCATGCCCGGCTAATTTTTTTGTATTTTTAGTAGAGACGGGGTTTTACTGTGTTAGCCAGGATGGTCTCGATCTCCTGACCTAGTGATCCACCTGCCTCAGCCTCCCAAAGTGCTGGGATTACAGGCGTGAGCCACTGCGCCTGGCCCTATTTTTTTTTTTTTTTTGAGACAGTCTTGCTTTGTTGCCCAGGCTGGAATGCACTGGCTCGATTCAGCTCACTGCAACCTCCGCCTCCTGGGTTCAAGTGATTCTCCTGCCTCAGCCCACCAACTAGCTGGAGTTACAGGCGTGTGCCACCATGTCAGGCTAATTTTTGTACTATTAGTAAAGACGGGGTTTCGCCATGTTGGCCAGGCTGGTCTTGAACTCCTGACCTCAAGTGATCTGCCTGCCTCGGCCTCCCAAAGTGCTGGGCTCACAGGCGTTAGCCACCATGCCTAGCCTGATCCATTTTTTAAATGAGGATGCTGAGGTTCAGAGAGGCTAAGTAACTATTAAGTAGCGAACTTCACACTGGGATCCACCTGGCCCCAAAGACTACCTTCCTCTACCATAGTTGTGGCACATTCAAATGAAAAAAGATTTTAAGATTATAAAACAAACTCAGGAGAAAACCTGAAACCACTTAATGAATTTATTTATTTATTTATTTATTTATTTATTTATTTTTTGAGATGGAGTCTTGCTCTGTTGCCCAGGCTGGAATGCAGTGGTGTGATCTCAGCTCACCGCAACCTCCACCTCCCAGGGTTCAGGCAATTCTGTTGCCTCAGCCTCCCGAGTAGCTGGGACCACAGGTGCCCATCACCACGCCCAGCTATTTTTTGTATTTTTAGTATAGATGTGGTTTCACCACGTTGACCAGGCTGGTCTCAAACTCCTGACCTCAAGTGATCCACCCACCTCAGCCTCCCAAAGTGCTGGGATAACAGGCGTGACCCACTGTGCCTGATGAATGAATTTATTTGAAGCATGATCGTGCCACTGCATGTCAGCCTGGGATCTCAAAAAAAGGGAAAAAATTAATTAATTAAAATTTAAAAATCCAAGGCTATTTATTCAGGTAGGTTTCCTTCATCCTATCCATTCCTTTTGACCAGCAGTATAAACAATCCTTGGAGATAGAAAGCTAAGAGAAAGAATATAAAGTTAATTTCTTTCTAAAGAAATCTAATACAATCAAAATAACTTTACACATAAACTAAATGTACCTTTCTTTTAAGATTCCCGAGAACCCTTGATGAGAACTCACAAACTTGGTGATGCCTACATCAGCTTCAGTGAGTCCATGCTTCATCATGTCTGCAAAACTCTCTGATTCCTCCTCCTCGCACTCCTCTGAAAGTCCATCTTCCTCCTCCTCCTCCTCCTCGTCTTCCAACTGAGCCTCAGAATTCTTTCCACCTTTCCCGGTACTGACAGTGTCAGGAGGCCCAGGCACGTCTTCACTGATGGACAGAAAGTCATTCTGTAGCCCAACTTGACCTTTGGTTAGACTGCATTCCGACAGCTTCTGTTTTTTTGTCTCCTCAGCTGGGACCCCACTGTCATTATCTTCGACAACCAGGGCCCCACGTTTCAGCGACACACCAGTCATTTCTGTCATCTCCATCTTTAAGGCTCCAAGAAAACATTTAAGAAAACCTGTTAGGGAAGAGTAGAAAGTAACAATTACCTATAAAAAAGCTGGTTTCAGGCCAGGTGCAGTGGCTCAAACCTGTAATCCCAGCACTTTGGGGAAGGTTAAGGCAGGCAGATCACTTGAGGTCACAAGTTCAAGATCAGCCTGGCCAACATGGTGAAATCTCGTCTCTACTAAAAATTAGTTGGGTGTGGTGGTAGGCACCTATAGTCCCAGCTACTTGGGAGGCTGAGGCAGGGGAATCGCTTGAACCTGGGAGGCAGAGGTAGCAGTGAGTTGAGATCGAGTCACTGCACTCCAGCCTGGGTGACAGAGTGAGACATCGTCTTAAAAAAAAAAAAAGAAAAAGAAAAAGGAAAGAAGTTAGTTTCAGCAGATAAAGGCATAGTTGATGTTGTTCATAGGATCCTAAAAATCATTTATAGAAATAATTCTTCCTGATGTTAGCATATACTTTTTGTGGGACAGAAACCCGCCATAATACTTTCCGCATGGAATTTGACACTGTGCATCACAAGCCTCAAAAATATGTATGCTGGGGCCAGGCACGGTGGCTCACACCTGTAATCCCAGTACTTTGGGAGGCTGAGGCGGGCAGATCACAAGGTCAAGATATCGAGACCATCCTGGCCAACATGGTGAAACCCCGTCTCTACTAAAAATACAGAAACTAGCTGGGTGTGGTGGCACCTGCCTGTAGTCCCAGCTACTCGCAGGAGAATCGCTTGAACCCAGGAGGAGGAGGTTGCAGCGAGCAGAGATCACACCATTGCACTCCAGCCTGGTGACAGAGGAAAACTCCGTCTCAAAAAAAAAAAAAAAAATGCATGCTCACCGGGCGTGGCGGCTCACGCCTGTAATCCCAGCACTTTGGGAGGCCAAGGCGGGTGGATCACCTGAGATCAGAAGTTCAAGACCAGCCTGGTCAACATGATGAAACTCCATCTCCACTAAATATACACAAATTAGCCAGGCATGGTGACAGGCACCTGTAATCCCAGCTACTCAGGAGGCTGAGGCAGGAGAATCACTTGAACCCAGGAGGCAGAGGTTGCAGTGAGCCGAGATCGCGACACTGCAGTCCAGCTTGGCAACAAAAGTGAAACTTCATTCCAAAATATATATATATATGTATGCTCTTTGACCCAGTAATACTACTTTTAGGGATTTATCTTAAGAAAATAATTAAGAAAGTGCTTACAGTTTTAGCTCTAAGGATATTCATCTCCATACCTTTTTCTTTTTTCCAGAGACAAGGTCTGGCTCTTTCACCCAGTCTGGTGTGCAGTGGCATGATCACAGCTCACTGCAAACTCCAACTCCTGGGCTCAAGCAATCTTCCTGCCTCAGCCTCTCCAGCAGCTGGGACTACAGCAGCATGCCACCAAACCTGGCTAGTTTTTTAATTTTTATTTTTCTGTAAAGACTAGGTCTCGCTATTATTGCTCAGGCTGGTCTTGAACTCCTCGGCTCAAGCAATGCTCTCACTTCAGCCTCCCAAAGTGTTGGGAATATAGGTGTGAGCCACCGTGCCTGGCCACAGTGCTTTTATATTAGCAAAACATTAAGAGCAACGAAGCTTGGGTACATAAACTGAACAATATGTAGCAACATTGACAAGAAACTGGGAAAGGTAGTTACCTCTAAGAGAGGGTCTAGAAGTGGTGGCTGGGGACAGAGGTGGGAAATTTACTGTTCTCACTCATTAACATAGTTGTATCATTTGAAGCTTGTTTGACATATATGTATTATCTTTTCGAAAAACTGTTTAAATATTGTGGCCAGGAGCAGGGGCACACGCCTGTAATCCCAACACTTTGGGAGGCTGAGGCAGGCAGATCACCTGAGGTCGGGAGTTCGAGACCAGCCTGATCAACATGGAAAAACTCTGTCTCTACCAAAAATACAAAATTAGCCGGGCATGGTGGCACATGCCTGTAATCCCAGCTACTCAGGAGACTGAGAAAGGAAAATCACTTGAAACCAGGAATGGAGGTTGCGGTGAGCCAAGATTGCGCCTTTGCACTCCAGCCTGGGCAACAAGAGTAAAACTGCATCTCAAAAAAAAAAATAGTAATAATAATAAAATAAAATATTGTATAACCACTCTTACTGACATGAAAGCTATACCTATGCCATACCACATTAAAAAAAGGAACGGGGAGGTGTCATACAGGGGTTATAGAGATATACTTCTGCAAGATGAAAAGTTCTGGATAGTAATTGCCTAACAATGTGAATATACTTAACACTACTGAACTGTACACGTGGTTAAAATGGCAAATTTTAATTTTATTTTTGAGACAGGGTCTCATTCTGTTGCCCAGGCTTGAGAGCAGTGGCACGATCTCAGCTCACTGCAACCTCTGCATCCTGGGCTCAAGCGATCCTCCCACCTCAGCCTCCCGGGTAGCTGGGATCATAGGCATGTACCACCATGCCTGGCTAATTTTTGTAATTTTTGGTAGAGACAGGGGTTCACCATGTTGGCCAGGCTGCTCTCGAACTCCTGACCTCAAGTGACCTCCCCACACTGGGCTCCCAAAGTGCTGGGATTTTAGGTGTGAGCCACCATGTCTGGCCTAAGTTGATGCTCTTGGTAAAATAAGGATAAACACTTTTTCTTTTTTTTTTTCTTGAAACGGAGTCTCGCTCTGTCGCCCAGGCTGGAGTGCAGTGGCCGGATCTCAGCTCACTGCAAGCTCCGCCTCCCGGGTT
>NW_012117677.1:186955-188310 GCF_000951035.1 Colobus angolensis palliatus
AAAAAAAAAAAAAACAAAAATTTCCTTTGAAAGACAAGAAATTAAATACAGAAAATGGAAAAAACTGAAACTGGAATAGAAGCAGACCCCAACTGTAGTTACAGAAAAGTATACTTAATTCAAAGAAGAAAGCACTTACTCTTTGTCCTGAACAGGTGTAGTCAAAAAAACAATGCTGGTTTATGAAATGCTGATATGATTTCACTCTCACCTTATAGCAACAAAACTACCCTCAGAGGTTTTGTACAAGTGAAGGAGACAAAAATGGACCAGGGCTTACGCAAGGACCAGGAGAACACGCCGAACACAAAACCTAACCAAAGACTACAACGCCTGGGTCAAATTTTGAGGCATGAGGAAGAGGAAGGAAAAGCAGGAGAAGGGCATTTGGGGTCACAGGTACAGTATGTGCAAAGGTATGGGGGCGTGGGAGCTCACAGAGTGCTGGAAGAGCAAAAGAACTCATCGCCCACTTTGGGGGTTAGACATACAAAGAGAGTCTGGAGTTACAGCTCGGAAGGGGCGGAGGCCACAAGAGGCTACAAGGAGGAAGTACATCCTGAAAACCAGACCAGCACTGGATTTGTAATTTACTAAGATTCTGTGGCACCCCTTTGAAGAGAAACTGGGGTTAGGCAGTAAGACCAGGTAAGGGGGTACAGCTGTAATCTAGACAAGAAATTCATATAATCTGATCTAAGGCTGAAGCAAGGGAGATAGAAAAAGGCAACTTTCAAGAACATTTAGAAAGTAGTAGCAGGGACAGGAGAATGTGACAATGGGGGAGGAAAGGACTTCAGGATGACTCAAGTTTCCATCCTTGGGGACAGTGGTGGTCTTCTGATATAAAGGCCCCAGAAGGAAGAGCAGGTGTTGGAAGATGAGCCCACCTATAGTCCTGAGGTGTCGCAGGTGCCTGGGGAGACATCCCAGTGGAGATGACCTGTGGGCACTCATCACACTGTGTCACACACACCCTTACCAAAAACCTGCAATGGTTCCCCAAAGACCATACACATTTCCCAGCTGGCATCACATCTCTACCAGGAAATCCTGATGCCCTTCCAGAGGCCAGAACTCTCAGTAAGGAAGAAAGAGTGGCCAATAACAGCCATTCACACAGCATGGCACAGGGAATTCACAGCAAAATATTCACCTCCTTCCCTTATGCAGAAAAAACATCAGGCCTCCCCCTCTCAACAATCTTGGAGCAAGATCTAGGTTTTGCCATTTACTAAGTGGGTGACTTAACCTCTCAAAGCCTGTTTCTTTTCTCTGTGAAAGTAAAATATGATGACTTGGCCAAAGGTCTGTAATAGCTCCTCTTATTCAACTGTTAGTCCTTAATAGTTATT
>NW_012117677.1:199615-206518 GCF_000951035.1 Colobus angolensis palliatus
ACTAAAAATTCTTAATTAACGACCCTTGTTATAGAAACTTTCCCTTTGGTGTCCTGCTTATGCTCAAACCATATGACAGAAAGCCCATAACTATTACACCTTCCCCAATGTACTCTCCCCAAAAAGACACACTGCCTATAACCAATCAAATTGCAGTAACCATGTGCCAACCCTATATGAAAAATGTTGTAATCCTGCTAAAAACTCCTGTCTCTGCCTATACAAAACCGAAACTTCCCTATTTCAGAACTTTGACTCTATTATTTTAGAACTGCTGGCCGGGCGCGGTGGCTCAAGCCTGTAATCCCAGCACTTTGGGAGGCCGAGACGGGCGGATCACGAGGTCAGGAGATCGAGACCATCCTGGCTAACACGGTGAAACCCCGTCTCTACTAAAAAATACAAAAAAAAAAGCTAGCCGGGCAAGGTGGCGGCGCCTGTAGTCCCAGCTACTCGGGAGGCTGAGGCAGGAGAATGGCGTGAACCCGGGAGGCGGAGCTTGCAGTGAGCTGAGATCCGGCCACAGCACTCCAGCCTGGGTGACAGAGCGAGACTCCGTCTCACAAAAAAAAAAAAAAAAAAAAAGAACTGCTGTTTCCAGGTGGGACATCCTCAAACTGTGCACTTGAAAAATTTCTCTTTATACTAGATTCTGACGCTTTTAATTATTTTAGGTTGACAACAGGCCTTTAATTGCCAGTCTTTTTCTTGATATTTGTGGACATTTGTCTGATCTCTTTTTCTTGACATATCTAACTGTAAAGACAAGATCATTAACTAAACTCACTTTTAAATTTCAAATGAAATTACATTTTTCATTATTTAAGTCAATGGCCCTACCATAGACAAATTAATTTTTTTTGACAGAGAGTCTTGCTGTTGCCCAGGCTGGAGTGCAGTGGCACAATCTCAGCTCACTGCAACCGCCAACTCCTGAGTTCAAGCAACTTTCACACCTCAGCCTCCTGAGTAGCTGGGCCCGGCTAACTATTTTATTTTATTTTTATTTATTTATTTATTGAGACAGGGTCTCACTCTGTCGCCCAGGCTGGAGTGCAGTGGTGTGTTCTGCAACCTCCACTTCCTGGGTTCAAACGATTCTCCTGCCTCAGCCTCCTGAGTAGCTGGGATTATAGGTGCCTGCCACCAACTTTTTGTATTTTCAGTAGAGACGGGGTTTCAACACATTGGTTAGGCTGGTCTCAAACTCCTGACCTGGTGATCCGCCCACCTCAGCCTCGTAAAGCGCTGGGATTACAGGCGTGAGCCACTGCACCTGGCCTAATTTTTGTATTTTTAGTGAAGACAAGGTTTTACCAGGTTGGCCAGGCTAGTCTCAAACTCCTGCCCTCAAGTGATCCACCCACCTTGGCCTCCCAAAGTGTTGCGATTACAGGCGTTAGCCACCGTGACTAACCCAAATTAATAATTAAAGCATATACAGTACCAATGATTTTTAAATCACTTAATATCTATTTTTCTAAGTTCTATCCTATAGGCCTAAAAGCTGAGAGCATATTTACCAGAAGAACTGTTCAAAGTTCTGGACTAGGAAAGGCAAAACTCAAACTAGTGTCATTTTCGTAAAGGGAAGCTGAAATGGAATATAACTTTTTTTTTTTTTCATTTTCGTAAAGGGAAGCTGAAATGGAATATAACTTTTTTTTTTTTTCTGAGACGGAGTTTCGCTCTTGTTGCCTAAGCTGGAGTGCAATGGCGCGATCTCAGCTCACAGCAACCTCTGCCTCCCGGGTTCAAGTGGTTCTCCTGCCTCAGCCACCACACCCAGGTGCCGACCACCACACCCAGCTAATTTTTGTATTTTTAGTAGAGACAGGGTTTCACCATGTTGGTCAGGCTAGTCTTGAACTCCTGATCTCAGGTGATCCGTCCACCTCGACCTCCCAAAGTGCTGGGATTACAGGACTGAGCCACTGCGCCCAGCCTGGAATATAATTTTTAAATTGAGGGTTGGAGAGAGGAGAGAGAGATGATGTTATGAACACAGAAGAGGTCTGAGAGAATTAAATTGGAAAGATAAAACAATCCTGACTACCCCAAGGTGAGAGGTCCAAGGAAATCAGTTTTGCAGTCAGGAAAGCCCAAACATTCTACCTTGAATGAAGACGTAAAGTTACTACATGTGAAAAGTGGGGAAGAGGGCAGTTTTATGAGTTTTTTTTGACATATTTAAAAGAAAAAATTGTAAGAAAATATGCTGCACAAACACACTATCCATGATAGTAATGATGGTATCTTAACAGTCAAGTAAAATTCCATAGATCAAAAGCCTGATGCTATAACCAGGAAGAGAATGAACTCCTCTGATACTTTCTTAAAATCCTTGGCCGGGCGCGGTGGCTCAAGCCTGTAATCCCAGCACTTTGGGAGGCCGAGACGGGTGGATCACCTGAGTTCAGAAGTTTGAGACCAGACTGGCCAACACGGTGAAACCCCGTCTCTACTAAAAAAATACAAAAAACTAGCCGGGCGAGGTGGCGGGCGCCTGTAGTCCCAGCTACTCGGGAGGCTGAGGCCGGAGAATGGCGTGAACCTGGGAGGCGGAGCTTGCAGTGAGCTGAGATCCGGCCACTGCACTCCAGCCCGGGAGACAGAGCGAAACTCCATCTCAAAAAAAAAAAAAAAAAAAAAAAAATCCTTGACATTTCTTCTTTTTTGAGATAGAGTCTTACTCTGTTACCTAGGCTGGAGTGCAGTGATGTGATCTCTGCTCACTGCAACCTCCACCTCCTGGGTTCAAATGATCCTCCCGCCTCACCTCCGAAGTAGCTGGGAGTACAGGCATGCGCCACCACGCCTGGCTAATTTTTGTATTTTTAGTAGAGATAGGGTTTCTATCATGTTGGCCAGGCTGGTCTTGAACTCTTGACCTCAGGTGATCTGCCCGCCTAGACCTCCCAAAGTGATGGGATCACAGGCATGAGCCACCACGCCCGGCCAATCCTTCACATTTCTTCGGAGGGAATGCTAAAATAATGTTTTGTTTCCTCTGTACTCCAAATGAGACAAGTGAGAATACAAATAGTATAATTTTAACAATATTTTAAAACACTTTTCATTAAAATACTAGATTCACCAACTAAGCTTTAAAAAGTACTCTTAGCTGGGCATGTGTGCATGTAGTCCCACCTAACAGGGCGGCTGAGGCAGGAGGATTGTGTGAGACCAGTTTAAGGCTGTAGTAAGTTATGATCACACCACTGCACTCCAGTCTGGGCAACAGAGGGAGACCTCATCTCTGAAAAAATGCAGGCAGGCAGGTGGCTTGAGACCAAGAATTTGAGACCAGCATGGACAACACAGTGTGACCCTGTCTCTGCAAAAAATTAAAAACTTAGCCAGGCGGCCGGGTATGGTGTCTCACGCCTGTAATCCCAGCGCTTTGGGAGGCTGAGATGGGCATATCACAAGGTCAAGAATTCAAGACCAGCCTGGCCAGCATGGAGAAACCCCATCTCTACTAAAAATACAAAAATTAGCCAGGCATGGTGGTGCGCCCCTGTAATCCCAGCTACTCGGGAGGCTGAGACAGCAGAATCACCTGAACTGGGGAGGTGGAGGTTGCAGTGAGCCAAGATTGTGCCACTGCACTCCAGCATGGGTGACAGAGGGAGATTCTGTCACAAAAAATAAATAAATAAAAATAAGCTGGGCAAGGTGGCATGCACCTGTAGTCCCAGTTACTTGCGATGCTGAGGTGGGAGGATCCATTGCGCCCAGGAGGTCCAGGCTGCAGTAAGCTACGATGGTGCCACCACACTTCAGCCTGGGTGACAGAGGGACCCTGTCTCAAAAAATAAATAAATAAAATCCTCTATACCTATACTAAAAATTAAGTTTAGCATTTTCAAAATTTTAATATAACACTAACAACAGTCTCTTGTATGTTTGTTTATTTATTTATTTTTGAGACAGGGTCTCACTCTGTTACCCAGGCTGGAGTGCAGTGGTGTGATCTTGGCTCAGTGCAGCCTCAACCTCCCAGCTCAAGCGATCCTCCCACTTCAGACACCCAAGTAACTGGGACTACAGGCATGTGCCACCAAGCCCAGTTAATTTGTGTATTTTTTGTAGAGACAGGGTTTTGCCATGTTGCCCACGGGTCTCAAACTCCTAAGCTCAAGCGATCCACCTGCCTCAGCTGGGATTACAGATGTGTGCCACTGCCCAGGTCAAACAGTCCCTTATTAATTAATTCTTCCAAAAAAAAATCAGAAAAACAGTCATTAGTCTTTTTTTAAATTATTATTTATTTATTTATTTTTTGAGACACAGTCTCACTCTGTTGCCCAAGCTGGAGTGCAGTGGCGCAATCTCGGCTCACTACAACCTCTGCCTCTCGGGTACACAAGATTCTTCTGCCTTAGCCTCCTGAGTAGCTGGGATTACAGGCACCCACCACCAAGCCAGGCTAATGTTTTGTATTTTTAGTAGAGATGGGGTTTCACCGTGTCAGCCAGGATTGTCTCGAACTCCTGACCTCGTGATTCACCTGCCTCAGTCTCCCAAAGTGCTGGGATTACAGGCCTGAGCCACTGCACCCAGCCTACAAAAACAGCCATTAGTCTTAATTCTATCATATTATCTTTGAAAACCATCCACAACTTTCATTTTCTAAATACATCTTTCCCCCATCCCCTGCAAATTATCAGTAATCTCTATAGCTCTCACAATAGTGAGCATTTTCTTTAGGGCCAGAGCACAGAGAACACACTAATTTTTTTTTTTGGAGACAGAGCTTTCCTCTGTCGCCCAGGCAGGAGTGCAGTGGTGCAATCTTGGCTCACTGCAATCTCCGCTTCCAGGGTTCCAGCAATTCTCCTACCTCAGCCTCCCAAGTAGCTGGGATTACAGGCGTGGGCTAAAATTACCACATCCAGCTAATTTTTGTATTTTTAGTAGAGAGGGGGTTTCACCATGTTGGCCAGGATGGTCTCAAACTTCTGACCTGACCTCAAACAAGTTGCCCGCCTCGCCTCCCAGAGTGCTGAGATTACAGGCATGATGTCACCAGGCCTGGCAGACACACTGCATTCTAATATGCAAAATCATTAAGTCTATGAGGGTCATTCATTCTGCAAAAATTTACTGAGCAAGTGTCCTATGTGTCTGGCATTGTTGTAGGCATTGGAGGAAAAGGGTAAATTTCCTGTCCTCACGGAGCTTACAATGTATTTGAAAATACATTTGGGAACAAAATAAAATTAATCTCAGGACATGCAAGCTCCAAAGAATTAAAGCAAGGTAAGGGAATTAAAGCAGGGTAAGGGGCTGAGGGTAAGAGGGGTGCTCTTCAGTGATGTCTCGTCTAAGGAGGAGACTTCTGAGCAAAGACAAGGAAGAACCAGACAGGAAAAGATGTGTGTGAGGACAGCTCCAAGCAGCCCAAACAGTACGTGCAAAGGACTGGAAACCAGAGCAAACTTAGTGAACAGAATGATCACTTGGATTGTTCTCTCCCTTTCCTAGGTAAGGAAAAATGCTGTTTCATTAATACAGTACATGCATGCCCCTGCCTCTATCAAAAGACACGTTCAAGGCCGGGTGTGGTGGCACACGTCTGTAATCCCAGCACTTCGGGAGGCTGGGGCGGATGGATTACCTGAACTCTGAAGTTCAAGACCTGCCTGGCCAACATAGTGAAACCCCATCTCTACTAAAAATGCAAAAACTAGCTGGACGTGGTGACGTGCACGTGTAATCCTAGCTACTCCAGAGGCTGAGGCAGGAGAATCGGTTGAACCTAGTAGGCGGAGGTTGCAGTGAGCAAAGATCGCGCCATTACACTCCAGCCTGGGTGATGGAATGAGTCTAAAAAAATAGATCAATAAATAAAGACATGTTCAAGGCCGAGTGTGGTGGCTCAAGCCTGTAATTCCAGCACTTTGGGAGGTCAAAGCAGGAGGATTGCTTAAGGCCAGAGTTTGAGGCCAGGCTGGGCAACACAGCAAAACCCTGTGTGTTGGCACATACCTATAGTCCCAGCTACTTGGGAAGCTGAGGTGGGAGCACTGCTTGAGCCCAGGAGTTCAAAGGTGCAGTGAGCTATGATCACGCTACTGCACTCTTACCTGGGCAACAAGGGCAAAACTCTGTCTCAAAAAAATGAAAAAATAAAAATAAAAAAACAAAAACATATTCACAAGGAGTTGTTAAGTACGTACCGTTGGCTACTTTCCAATGTTTGAACATAATAATTGCCTAACCATCCCCTTTTCAATGGTGTTGTACAGTCTGATTTTCGACAGATTCCCTCAACAGTCAAGGCACACCCAGACCAATGGGGCATAGTCATTTCATAGATGATTAGAGTCTTGGGGATGGGGCGGGGGGGTGGGGTGCGGGGAACCTTAGTAACCCTTTGTTTTTGGAATGGAAAAAAAAAGTGGTCTGACGGGACCAAATATTTGAAAAGCTAAAGTCTTTGCCAACCCTACTCGGCAGGCAACGAAGATATGCTTATAAACCCCTCTGCGCAGGATTGACGAGGAGGACTCGAATTTCAGCTTGCACAGCAGCACCTCCATCCATTCGTTAAGCATTCACCCAGCATGAGGGCTGGCGAAAGCACTCTGCAGCCCGCTCACTCCCACTCTGGGAAATGCATACAAAGCAAGCAGTCCCCAGAGCCCGCGTGGCGCCTAGTAGGCTCCCAGTGAGCGGCGACGCAGGATACAGGGGTGGAACACGTGGGCTGGACCCACAGAAGGCAGACGCGGCGAACCAATGGCACCGTGAAGGGCTTCGGGGCCAGTTTTCCTCTGACCGAGAAACAAGAGTTTAGGGAGCGTCCCGGGCAAAGAAAGGGAGGAGTGGGAAGGGGGCCCCCAGCTGATAGCGCCGCGCGGGGAGGAGGGGAGCGCGCGGGCGCGGCGCCTCCGG
>NW_012117677.1:207258-210560 GCF_000951035.1 Colobus angolensis palliatus
AGCGGCCTGCTAGCCACGGAGCACCCCAACGCTGACGCCCGGCCTGCGCGCGCTCACTCCGGACCTCCCTCGCGACCGCGCCTTAGTCGCACCTGCCGCAGAGAGCGATTTCACCAAGCATCTAATAGTTCTTTAGATCTTTAGGAAGTCTAAGGCAGCGATTGCCTCCTTTGGGATTGTATTCTAAGAAGTGTTTCCTCCGTATAGTTGTGGCCTTTTCATGTTGCACCGACCACGCAGTTAACAATAATGAAAAGAGAATCACTTTAGGGACTAAATATTGTTCTACATTTGATCCTGGGAATGTACTGGATCTAAAAGCACCATCTTCCTACTTCTTACCGTTCTGGCTTGATGGTTCCCGATAGGATCTGCTTCAAGAAACCGGATCATAGGTTTTTTTTTTGGTTTGGTTTGGTTTGGTTTTGACAGAGTCTCGCTCTGTCGCACAGGCTGGAGAGCGGTGGCACGAACACAGTTCACTGCAGCCTCGACCTCCCAGGCTCAAGCAATCCTCCCACTTCAGTATCCCAAGTAGCTGGGACTACAGGTGCATCCCACCACACCCAGGCTAATTTTTTGGGGGGTCGGGGGTAGAGACAAGGTTTCACTATGTTGCCCAGGCTCTAATAGTTTTTGCTTATTTGTTTGTTTGTTGTTTGAGATGGAGTCTTGCTCTGTCGCCCAGGCTGGAGTGCATGCAATGGCACAATCGTGGCTCACCGCAACTTCCGCCTCCCGGGTTCAAGCGATTCTCCTGCCTCAGCCTCCCGAGTAGCTGGGATTACTGGTGCGTGCCACCACGCCCGGCTAATTTTTTGTATTTTTAGTAGAGACGGGGTTTCACTATGTTGCCCAGGCTGGTCTCGAGCTCCTGACTTTGTGATCTGCCTGCCTCAGCCTCCCAAAGTGCTGGGATTACAGGCCTGAGCCACCGCGCCCGGCCTCTAATAGTTTTTTGTTTTGTTTTGTTTTGTTTTGTTTGAGAGAGTCTCACTCTGTTGCAGTGTTCAAGCAATTCTCCTGCATCAGCCTCCCGAGGGGCTGGGCCCACAAGCACTTGACATCATGCCAGGCTAATTTTTTTGATGGGGTTTTGCCTGTTGGCCTCGAACTCCTGACCTCAAGTGATTTGCCTGCCTAGGCCTCTCAAAGTGCTGGGATTACAGGCATGAGCCACCACCCCCTGCCCAATTTGTTTTTGTTTTTTTATTTTTTACACAGTGAAATATACTATTACCAGCCGGGCGTAGTGGCTCAGGCCTGTAATCCCAGCACTTTGGGAGGCTGAGGTGGGCGGATCACGAGGTCAGGAGTTCGAGACCAGCCTGGCCAATATGGTGACACCCTCATCTCTACTAAAAATACAAAAATTAGCTGGGCGTGGTGGTGGACGCCTGTAATCCCAGTTACTTGGGAGGCTGAGGCAGAGAATCGCTTGAACCCAGGAGGCAGAGGTTGCGGTGAGCCGAGATCATACGATTGCACTCCAACCTAGGTGACAGAGCGAGACTCTATCTCAAAAAAAAAAAAAAAAAAGACCAAGATGTCCTTCAGTAGCTGAATAAACTGTGCTATATCCATACAATGGAATATTATTTGGTGTCAAAAAGAAATGATCTTAGCAAGCCATGAAAAGACATGGAGGAAACATAAATGAATATTTTTTATTTATTTATTTTGAGATATAAATAAGTAAGGTGATCCACCCACCTTGACCTCCCAAAGTTCTGGGATTACAGGCGTGAGCCACCATGCTTGGCCTTAAATGCATATTACTAACTGAAAGAAACCAATCTGGGCCAGGCATGGTGGCTCATGCCTATAATCACAGCATGTTGTGAGGCTGAGGCAGGTGGATCATTTGAGGTGAGGAATTTGAGACCATCCTGGCCAACATGGTGAAACCCCGTCTCTACCAAAAATACAAAAAATTAGCCGGGTGTGGTGGCACACACCTGTAATCCCAGCTATGCGGTAGGCTGAGGCAGGAAAATTGCTTGAACCTGGGAAGTAGAGGTTGGGGTGAGTCGGGATCACACTATTGCACCCCAGCCTGGGTGACAGAGCAAGACTGTCTAGAAACAAACAAACAAACAAACAAAACAAAAAAATACCAAATCTGAAAAGGACACTCACTATATGAATCCAACTAAATGACAAAATGACATTCTAAAACAGGTGAAACTATGTAAGACAGTAATAAAATTAGTGGTCGCCAGGGCTTAGAAGAAAGGGAAGGATGAATAGGTGGAGCACAGAGAGTTTTTAGGGAAGTGAAACTATTCTGTATGATACTGTAATGGTGGCTGCATGTCATGATACATTTGTCCAAGCCCATAAAATCTACAACAGGGGTCCCCAGCCCCACAAGCCGCGGACCGGTACCAGTCAGTGTGGCCTTTTGGGAACCAGGCTGCATTGCAGCATTCCCGCCTGAGCTCTGCCTCCTGTCAGATCAGCAGTGGGATTAGATTCTGATAGGAGCGAGAACCCTATTGTGAACCGCACATGTGAGGGATCTGGGTTGCATGCACCTTGTGAGAATCTAATGCCTGACAATCTGAGGTGGAACAGTTCATCCTGAAACCCATTCCTATCCCCTAGTCCAAGGAAAAAATATCTTCCATGAAACCAGTCCCGGTGCCAAAAAGGTTGGGGACTCCTGATCTATAACACTAAGACTAATGTAAACTATGGACTCTGGGTCATAATGTGTCACTGTAGGTTCATCAGTTATCACAAATGTACCACTTTGGTGGGGGAGAGGCTATGCACATGTGAGGTCAGGAGATATATGGGAAATTTCTATACCTTCCTCTCAATTTTGCTGTAACCTAAAACTGCTCTGAAAAAGCAAAGCCTCGGAAAAAAAAAATCTCTGAGAGGCTGGGCACAGTGACTCACGCCTGTAATACCATCACTTTGGAAGGCTGAGGCGGGCAGATCATGAGGCTAAGAAATCAAGACCATCCTGGCCAACATGATGAAACCCCGTCTCTACTAAAAATGCAAAAATTAACTGGGTGTGGTGGCACGTGCCTATAGTCCCAGCTACTCGGGAGGCTGAGGCAGGAGAATCGCTTGAACCTGGGAGGCAGAGCTTGCAGTGAGCACAGAGAGGAGATCGTGCCACTGCTCTCCAGCCTGGGCAACAGAGCGAGACTCCGTCTCAAAAAAAAAAAAGAAAAGCTTTAAATATAATTTCATTTTTGTAAAAGGGAAAACATTATATATACTTTTAAAATTTCAACACATTTGGGTTTTCTTTCTTTCTTTCTTTTTTTTTTTTTTTGAGACAG
>NW_012117677.1:210900-223460 GCF_000951035.1 Colobus angolensis palliatus
GTGTGGTGGCACGTGCCTATAGTCCCAGCTACTCGGGAGGCTGAGGCAGGAGAATCGCTTGAACCCAGGAGGCGGAGGTTGCAGTGAGATGAGATCTCGCCACTGCACTCCAGCCTGGTAAAAGAGCGAGATTCCCTCTAAAAAAAAAAAAATCTCTGAGAGTGCAGCCCAACTCTTCATAAACAGATTTAGAGGAAAGATTTTTCACATTTCTTTGGCCATTAGACAAGGTTTACTCGTTTTGCATTTCAGTCAAAACTGCCTAGGACAAAGTACAAGTGAAACATGCATTTTTATTTTTCTGTTTTCCAAAATAGGCAACTCTTTATTGGTTTTTGATTAAAATAACACAGAAGTGTTCAAAACCTCTTCCTAGTACAACTTCTTCTAATAAACATGTAACAGTTGAATGTTCTCTTCGACTTCAAAATTCCATTCTAACATGTCTATTATGTAAAACATACAGTATCCTGCTTTTAACTCCACCTCACACTACAGATTGCTAGGTGCCTATCACACACACTTTCTCTCTTCTTTCATCCTTATTATTGCCTACTATGCTGTCCACTTTGGATGCCTTTCTCCATGCTCCAGATAGTTCACTGTTTTCTGTGCTCCCTCAGTCATTGCAAACATTTCTGTTGTCAAAACTGTACATTTAATCTTAAATTATTTATTTCCCTGTCTATTTCCTTTATCAGAAAGTAGATTTTTCAGAAGCCAAAATTTGGGTTTAGAGCATTCTTTTTTCTTCTTTAATTTTATTTTTAATTGTTATCAGAGTTATACATGTTGCAATTTAGAGTCAAATAATTCTGTAGAAACTTCGTAAGGTTTGCAGTGAAGCAGCAGGGACTATATTCCCACTTCAGCCCTCACCTGTTTCCATCTTCTCAAAGGCAGTCATTTCACCTCTTTTTTTTTTTTCTTGAGACAGAGTCTCGCTCTGCTGCCCAGGCTGGAGTGCAATGGCATGATCTTGGCTCACTGCAACCTCTGCCTCCCACATTCAAGCTATTCTCCTGCCTCAGCCTCCCAATTAGCTGGGACAACAGGCATGTGCTACCATGCCTGGCTAAGTTTTGTATTTTTAGTAGAGACGGAGTTTCGCTATGCTGGCCAGGCTGGTCTTGAACTCCAGACCTCAGGTGATCCCCCCCACCTTGGCCTCCCAAAGTGCAGGGATTACAGGTGTGAGCCATTGCGCCCGGCCCATTTCACCTCTTTAATTATTTTGATATTTATCTTAATCTCTCCATATAATGTGTTTGTATTGTTATTTCTTGATTTTTCAGTTTTAGACATTATTTACTGACTTCACTTAATGGAAAATAAAGACTTAGCTCTCTTTTCTTCCCCTCTCTCCAACAAACTTTCCATCCCTTATATTGTACTTTTTTGGATTTATGTTGATTTCATTATGACTAGGTAAATATTATTCACATTTTAGGCAAATAAGAAACTATGATTATTTCTCTTCTGTACCACTTTTGTTTTTCCACTAGTTAATAATGATCTTATTTTAGTTTACTATTCATCACTAGACCAAGCCCAAACTCAAATGATTGTGTAAATCTCCCCTTTCCAGAGGTTTAGATGAGGTATTCTATTAGTTTCATCTTTCCGAAGCAGTCTCTTCTGGAACCTTCTGGCTAATGCCAATCTATGCCTATCGCACAGTTGTTCTCAGGGCATCTCTGTTCCTGTGTTGAATCTTTCTGTTTCCTATATCCTATGTCGTCTTTATTCTTGGTTTACTCTCTTATTTTAGTGGAGTACAACCTTCAGTAGCTTCCCGAGAAAGGAGAAATAAATGAAGGCTTGCTGGGCGCGGTGGCTCACGCCTGTGATCCCACTTTGGGAGGCCGAGGCAGGCGGATCACCTGAGGTCACAAGTTTGAGACTAGCCTGATCACGGCGAAACCCTGTCTCTATTAGAAATACAAAAACTAGCTTGGCATGGTGGTGGGCACCTGTAATTCCAACTACTCAGGAGGCTGAGGCAGGAGAATCTCTTGAACTTGGGATGCAGAGGTTGCAGTGAGCAGAGATCGTGCCATTGCACTCCAGCCTGGGTGACAGAGTGAGACTCTGTCTCAAATAAATAAATAAATAAAACAAAAGCTATTTTTTTTGAGATCTTTAATGTCTATTTTTATTCTTGACTACAAGAGTGTTAAAAAAAAAACCCACGTTTTAATTCTAACCTCACATTTGATTCATAGTTCACTAAGTACAGAATTCTAGTTTTTGGCCAGGCATGGTGGCTCACACCTGTAATCCAGCAATTTGGGAGGCTGAGGCAGGCAGATCACTTGAGGTCAGGAGTTTGAGACCAGCCTGGCCAACATGGTGAAACCCCATCTCTACTAAAAATACAAAAATTAGCCAAGTGTGATGGTGCACGCCTGTAGTCCCAGCTACTTGGGAGGCTGAGACAGGAGAATCGCTTGAATCTGGGAGGCAGAGGTTGCAGTGAACTAAGATCTTGCCAATAAACTCCAGCCTGGGTGACAGAGTGAGACTCTGTCTCAAAATAAAAACAAACAAAGTGTGGGAAGATAAATGTTGATAAATATTCTAGGAAAAACAGCAAAAAAAAAAAAAAAAGAGAGAGAGAACAAAGAAAAGGCTGGGCGTGGTGGCTCACGCCTATAATCCCAGCACTTTGGGAGGCTGAGGTGGGCAGATCACCTGAGGTCAGGAGTTCGAGACCAGCCTGGCCAATGTGATGAAACCCCATCTCTACTTCGCCGGGCATGATGGCAGGCACCTGTAATCCTGGCTACTAGGGAGGCTGAGGCAGAAGAATCGCTTGAACCCCAGAGGCGGAGGTTGCAGTGAGCCAAGATTGTGCCACTGCACTCCAGCCTGGGCAACAGAACGAAACTCTGTCTCAAAGAAATAAACAAACAAATAAATAAATAATAAAAGGAGCACTCACTTGTGAAAATGGGGAGGATAAAAATAAATAAATAAAATAAAAAGAGCATTCAGAGACCAAAAAATATGACAGCAGAAATTAAAAGCCTCCCGGGTTCAAGCAATTCTTGTGCCTCAGCCTACCAAGCAGCTGGGACTATAGGTGCATGTGCCACCATGGTCAGCTAATATTTTGTATTTTTAGTAGTTACACATTGTATACCTGTATCAAAACATCACATGTCAGATGGCTGGGGAGCCATGGCATCCTATATTGATGAACACGACTGTGAGCCATTGGACCCTCGAGCAGGAGACTCGAACCAACATGGTGCTGGAGCTCGCAAGGTCAATTTTCAATAGGATAGACTTTGAAGACTTGGGGTTGGTAGTAGATTGGGATCACCACCTGCCTCCACCAGCTGCCAATACTGTGGTTGAGAACCTCCCCATGACAGTCATCAGACGCTCTCAGTCTGAGCTCAAGTGCCCCGTGTGTCTTTTGGAATTTGAGGAGGAGGAGAGTGCCATTGAGATGCTTCCCATCACCTTTTCCATTCCAGCTGCATTCTGCCCTGGGCCGCAAGAGCAAAACTCCATCTCAAAACAAAACAAAACAAAAACAAACAAACAACAACAAAAAAATGTGCACTATAAATACATACGATTATGTTCCCATAATAAATAATTTTAAAAATCGTATTCTTGTTTTATGCTTGCAATAGTTATTTGTAGCTCAGGGTATCGATTATATATTTCTGTGCACATGCATTTGATTTTTCTTCTCACCGTGTGGTTTCTGTTTCCTCTGGGGGTTGCTTTTTTCCCCCTTGTTTGTTTTGGTCTCTATGGTACTCTTTCCCCGTTTGTTTGTTTATGAGGCTGTGAAGTCCACAGGTCCTCTAACACCCCTTGCTGCTAGGTAGCTCCCTTTCCTCATCCCTGGGAAAAGACAGGGTTTTGGGCAAAACACATGTTAGATGTTCTGTTCTCTTCATTCAGCTCCCAGACGCTTATAATCACCTCTACACCCTCTAGGCAGGAAATTAGAAGCTCATCTCTAGGGACTCCGACCAACCTTAAAAGAAATATCTGAAGATACTGATATTCATTGGAAACCTCCAACTAAATATTCGAACCAAATAACCCTGCACCGAAGCTCCTAGTCAACAAGCCCCCACACTCTCAGAATATCTGGATATTGTCTAAAATAGAAATTTAAATGATTCATATTGAATTTAAGGCGTTGGGAGAGGGATATCTTAAAGTTCCATCTCTGGAGCACCTTGGGGGCGGGTGCCCATTTTCTGAGCGGCAGTTCCGACCTCCGGCCAGGAGGCGGAGGAAAAGAGCACGGCCGGCGGCTGCGCGGGCAGAGCCTCTCTGGGCTGAGGAAGAAACCAGCGAGACATCAAAAGGAAGTCGCGGTGGCGCTCAGTCCTACGGCCTCCGAGACTGAGGAGGTCAGTGTGTCGCTGGCCTTAGCCAGGCTCCACAGGCCACGCTGGCTGCGAATGGAGCCCAGGACTCGCGCGGAGGCGAGATGCTACCAGCCAGCGAGATCGGCGCCTCTCCTGCAGCCCTGGTGAGACGGCCCTGGCGTCCCTGGGAGGGGACATTGGTGGCCTACTGAGGTGGCACAGACCTCCCGGGGAAGATAGTCTCGGTGAGGTGACCCTGTAAGCTTGTGAAGGTGCTTCCCGCAGCTTAGATTAGAGGCCCTTGCAAGACCTCCTAGAGGAGGCAGTAGTCCCAGTGAGGTGGCTTTGGCGGCCCTGGTGAGATGACAGATTTCTCTAGGGAGGTGGCCCTAGTGGGCAGGCAGGGTAACTCCAGGTCCTGCGGAGGTGACACAGACCTCCTGGGAAGGTGGCAGTGGTGGCACCAGGGAAGTGGCACTTTGGGGTATCTGAGATGGCCCTGGCCACTCAGAAGGGGAGAGAGCGTCTGGAACCTCTCTGGCCTCCAGTTGGTGCCCTTTGGGAGCCCCGTATGCTTTCCATCCACGACTTTGATGTTAATGTGCTTGTCACACCTGTTCTCCTTTTAGTGCTGCTCTGAAAGTGGTGACGAAAGGAAGAACCTCGAGGAGAAAAGTAAGCCAGCTGCAAACACCTAAGCTCTTTCTTCCCAGCTATCCCTCCCAAACCCAGCCTTCTAGGGTCTGCAACAGAGAAAGATTCTTTGCCTATCTTTTAGATGCAGTATCGTTTTGTGCGCAATATGCTTATATGGTAATACTGATGACCATGATACACATATTTTTGTCTTTCTAAAATTGTAAAATATGGGATGCTTTGGAGAAGAGCACTTCCCGATCCATACCTAGTACAGGGGCTGGATTGTTTTCGCTGGAAGGCTGCCTATTATACGGGACTCAGAATAATTGGGACCTGCCTGTCATTTTAATGAAACATCAACTTATTAAGCATCAGGAATTTGGAGGGGCCCATGATCTAGGACAGATGACCACCACCTTAATTAGGTTCAAAGGAGGCAAATGATAATTGTTTAGTTCACCTTCAGTAAATTGGCAGTTTAAAATTGCTCTGGGAAGAGCACAACGGATAACTTGGGTTCTGGATCTTGGACTGGATGGGAAAGGGGGAAAAGGTCAGTACCACCATTTCCTCCCTAGTACGGGAGTGTATGTCAGGGATGTGGGCTTTTGCCATTTTACTTTAATGGCAGGTTATTGCAAATCAAGGCCTCTTTAGGTACCTTTGAAGTAACATTTTTTGGGAGAGGAAGGGGAAAAGCATGAGATAGCTCTGCTATTGGAATGTTTGGTTCTTTTGACTGTGGCAAATAGTTGGGAATGAGTATTAGTAAGAAAAATGGTGCCCACCTTACCACATGGCCCTTAGGAGTAAGATTTGCCCTTAACATTGGCGGCTAGTAGAATCTGCCTCAGAAAGAAGACTCTAAGCGGTCCATAGCACATGACTGTCGTAACTGCCACATCTCAGCTCCTTTTTCTTGAAGGATTTGAGAGTGCCTTGTATCTCTCAGTTAAACCCTTCCCTTTCCACTTTTGCCTCATTCAGATGCCTGGAAAGTAGTCTGATGCCTACTGAGCTATCATTTTAATAAAATAATAGATGTAGACTATCATATCAAGGACTTTGTCCTTGTTCCTCTTTCCATGGCTCAAACTGCTTTGCAATTAGGAGTGCTCTTTACAAAAAATAGAAAAAGAGACACATAAAAACCTCCCAAACCACTGGTGTGTCATTTTGAAGAATGTCATTTTGCTAAGAATGTACTATGCCACATTTGAATGGTTACACATCAAGGGTGTAATTTTTTTTTTGGAGACCTAGTCTCACTCTGTCTCCCAGGCTGGAGTGCAGCGGCGCGATCTCGGCTCACTGCAAGCTCCACCTCTGGGTTCAAGTAATTCCCCTGCCTCAGCCTCCTTAGTAGCTGGGATTACAGGTGCCTGCCACCACACTGGCTAATTTTTGTATTTTTAGTAGAGGCAGGG
Source organism: Colobus angolensis palliatus (assembly GCF_000951035.1). Taxonomy (NCBI): domain Eukaryota; kingdom Metazoa; phylum Chordata; class Mammalia; order Primates; family Cercopithecidae; genus Colobus; species Colobus angolensis. The sequence continues at coordinate 217,310 of NW_012117677.1, forward strand.
TTTCACCACATTGGTTAGGCTGGTCTCCAACTCCCAGGTAATCCACCCTCCTCAGCCTTCTAAAGTTCTGGGATTATGGGCATGAGGCACTGCACCCGGCGGGTGTAATTTTTTAAAAAAGTGAAGGTAGAGTTTCCTCCCTAAGGTACAGCAACTGTAGCATTCACAAATATTTCCTGCCTCCATTTGTCTGCAGATAACCACATAACTCACTTGTTTTATTTAAGATTAAAAAAAGGCATTGTGAGTTCTGTACATAATAGTAGATTATTATACATTACCATTATATATCAATGTATAATATAATTAATAGATAATAATAATTAATATAATTTATATTAATATAATTAATACAAACTATATAATTTGTATTATATAGTCCCATTTATAACCTTGAGATGTAGCCTGGGGCAAATGTTACAATTTGTTTTCTAGTTGGAAAATTGAGGCATAGTGTTATGTTAATATTGCCTCTCCTGCCCAATTTAGAATTGACAATTTAAAATTGCTCTGGGAAGATCACAACAGATAGCTTGGGTTCTGGATCTTGGACTGGACAGGAAAGGGGGAAAAGGTCAGTACCACCTCCTGATTCTCACAGCATGTGAAAAATCTTTTAATTCAATTCATATAAGTTGAGTTAAACAAAGGAAATTTTGTTTGTTGGGGTGTAGGGGTAGAGAGAGGAACATACTCTGTATAGAACACGTTGGTATATGTCAGGCCCCTGAGCCCAAGCTAAGCCATCATATCCCTTATGACCAGATGGCCTGAAGCAACTGAATGAAGATCCACAGAAGTGAAAATAGCTTAACTGATGACATTCCACCATTGTGATTTGTTTCTGCCCCACCCTAACTGATCAATGTTCTTTATAATGTCCCCCACCCTTAAGAAGTTTCTTTGTAATTCTCCGCACCCTTGAGAATGACTTTGTGAGATCCACCCCCTGCCCCCAAAACATTGCTCTTAACTCCACCACCTATCCCAAAACCTGTAAGAACCAATGATAATCCCACCACCCTTTGCTGACTCTGTTCTCGGACTCAGCCCGCCTGCACGCAGGTGAAATAAACAGCCATGTTGCTCGCACAAAGCCTGTTTGGTGGTCTCTTCATATGGACACGTGAAACAGTATACTGTTAATCTTTACATAAATAGTTGAACAATATCTGACATTTACATTTTGCACTTAGGCATATCATTATTTAGATATTAATATTAATAAGTCCAATATGTACTGGACTTATTAAATGTCACAAAACAGGTAGTTTATTTGCCATGGAAAAAATCTCACCTCATACTATTTAGTGGTTGCATTAGTCATTTTGATTTTTTCCTAGTAATTTGTTCTGTCATATTTTCTTTTTTCTGTTTCTGACAAAGATATCTTCGTACAATGACCTTTGAAGCTTAAAAACTTTTTTTTTTTTTTGAGGCAGAGCCTCACTCTGTCGCCCAGGCTGGAGTGCAGTAGCGTGATCTCGGCTCATTGCAACCTCCGCCTCCCGTGTTCAAGCGATTCTTCTGCCCCAGCCTCCCAAGTAGCTGGGACTACAGGTGTGCACCACCATGCCCAGCTAATTTTAGTATTTTTAGTAGAGATGGGTTTTCACCATATTGGCCAGGCTGGTCTTGAGCTTCTGACCTCGTGATCTGCCTGCCTCAACCTCCCAAAGTGCTGGGATTACAGGCATGAGCCACCATGCCCAGCTAAAACCTTTTTACTCTTTTTTTTTTTTGTTAAGAGATGAAGTCTCACTCTGTAGTCCAAGCTGGAATGTAGTGGTGCAATCATGGCTCACTGCAGCCTCGATCTCCCAGGCTGCTCAAGCAATCCTCCCATCTCAGCCCACCTGAGACTACAGGTGCGTGCCACCATGCTTGGCTGATTTTGTTAGATGAAGTCTTGCTTTGTTGCCCAGGCTGGTCTAGAACTCCTGGGCTCAAGTGATCCTCCTGCCTTGGCTTCCCTCAGTCCTGGGATTACAGGTGTGAGCCACTGCGCCTGGCCTTTTAAAAAAATTTTAAAACAAGAGTCTTCCTTTTGATGTTGCTTTAGACCATACTACTGGTTCCTTACACATTTCGAAAAGGTATTACGCCTTGTCTGTTGAAACCTGTGGTTACTGGGTCACACTTTAGGAATTTTTCCTTTAATACTTCCCTCAGCTCTTAAGCATTTTACAGTAGTTGGTTGATAGAGTGCTTTAGAGCTGTTCATCTGGGCATTTGTATGTGTATGTTGTTCTTTAAATTATTAATTTTGTTTTGTTTTTTGATACAGAGTCTCTCTCTGTCTCTCAGGCTGGAGTGCAGTGGCATGATCTTGGCTCACTGCAACTTCTGCCTCTTGGGTTCAAGGGATTCTCATGCCTCAGCCTCCCGAATAGCTGGGACTACAGGCCTGTGCCCCCATGCCTGGCTAATTTTTGTATTTTTAGTAGAGACAGGGTTTCGCCATGTTTGCCAGGCTAGTCTGGAACTCCTGGCCTCAGGTGATACACCTGCCTCAGCCTCCCAAAGTGCTGGGATCACAGGTGTGAGCCACCATGCCTGGCAAAATTATTAACTTTTGAAGGTAGATACACTGCTTTTACGTGTTTTACGTTTTCTTTAACTCCATAGTACATAGTGGCGTTGAGTAATTGTTATTCTTTTGTTTTAGGTGACATAAATGTTACAGTTCTTATTGGAAGTAAACAAATCAGTGAAGGTACAGATAATGGTGATCTCCCTTCTTATGTGTCTGCATTCATAGAAAAGGAAGTTGGAAATGACCTTAAATCTTTAAAGAAACTTGATAAACTCATAGAACAGAGGACAGTAAGTAAAATGCAGTTAGAAGAACAGGTAAGTATTGAAACTCACTGAAATAATTATCAGTGGTATACTTTTTACAATATAATGTCTGTTATATATAGAATTTTAAAGATACAGAATGTGATAGTCTATTGTAAACTGTGTAAGAGGACTTAAGAGCCTACAATGTACTACCTATTTTACAAATTAGGTAAAAGACAAAGTTCCTACTGATATAGTTTGTCTTGAAAACATATTGAGACCTAATATTTTATATAGATTTTCACAGAGTAACTTTTTTTTTTCCTTTCAATCTGTTTCTAGTGAACATACAGTGACTTTTAAATTGCTTTTACAAGCAAATAATTTCATGGTATGTAAAAAAAATATATACCATGGTGTAAACACCATCATTTCAATTTTTTTTTTTTTTGAGATGGAGTTTTGTTGTCCAGGCTGGAGTGCAATGGTGCCATCTTGGCTCACTGCAACCTCCGCCTCCCGGTTCAAGTGATTCTCCTGCCTTAGCCTCTCTAGTAGCTGGGATTACAGGTGTGTGCCACCACGCCTGGCTAGTTTTTGTATTTTTAGTAGAGATGGGGTTTCACCATCTTGGCCAGGCTGGTCTCGAACTCCTGACCTCAAATGATCTGCCCGTCTCAGCCTCCCAAAGTGCTGGGATTACAGGCGTAAGCCACCATGCCCAGCCCTTGGTTTGCTTTGAAGGAAAATATTTAGTAGGTAGAGCATGTATTAATAAATTTTCTCAGCTGGGCGTGGTGGCTCACGCCTGTAATCCCAGCACTTTGGGAGGCTGGGGTGGGCAGATCATGAGGTCAGGAGTTTGAGACCAGCCTGACCAACATGGTGAAACCCTGTCTCTACTAAAAATACAAAAATTAGCTGAGCATGGTGGCACACGCCTGTAATCCCAGCACTTTGGGAGGCTGGGGTGGGCAGATCATGAGGTCAGGAGTTTGAGACCAGCCTGACCAACATGGTGAAACCCTGTCTCTACTAAAAATACAAAAATTAGCTGAGTGTGATGGCACACGCCTATAATTCCTGCTACTTAGGAGGCTGAGGTAGGAGAATCACTTGAACCCGGGAGGCGGAGGTTGCAGTGAACTGAGATCATACTGCTGAACTCCAGCCTGGGCGACAGAGCGAGACTCTGTCTCAAAAAATAAAATACAATAAAGCAAGTTTTCTCTAGCTGGATCCTCTGCTGAGCCTATGGAGGCAGACCTCTAGATGCTTACTGGAGGCCAGTGTATTAGGTCCCTTCCTATGCATGTATGTATGCATATATTTTTTATTTTATTTTTATTTTTTTGCTTCACTTATTGTTTTCAACACAAAGGTATACTTCTTCCTGATATTTATATGTGTATAAAACAGCATTTTATGTTTGGGTTTGATTGGTACAGGATGAAGAAATCAAACTTTTTTTTGGAAGGTGTTGATGGATGATTTTCAGTTCTGTTACAACAAATGTGTATTTTGAAGGGAATTAACCAATAAAAAAGGTTACATACAGCTTGGGCAACATAGTGAGACTTTGTTTCTATTTAAAGAAAAAAAAAAAAGAAAAGCCAGGTGTAGTGGTGTATATGTGTAGTCCCATCTACTGGGGAGGTTGAGGTGGGAGGATTGTTTGAGCCCAGGCAGTCAAGGCTACAGTGAGCTATGATGGCACCACTGCACTCTAGCCTGGGCAACAGAGTGAGATTCCTTCTCAAAAAAAAAAAAAAAAAATTATGAAAATGTTATCTGATTGCTGCTATTCTTTCTTTTTAAAAATTGTGGTCAGGTACTTACAATTTCATCAGAAATTCCTAAAAGAATTCAAAGTGCCTTAAAAAATGCAGAAGAATCAAAGCGATTTCTTAATCAGTTTCTGGAGCAGGAAACTCATCTCTTCAGCGCCATTAACAGTCATTTGCTGACTGCGCAACCTTGGATGGACGATCTTGGAGCCATGATTAGCCAAATTGAAGAGATCGAACGTCATCTTGCTTACCTTAAATGGATTTCACAGGTTGAAGAACTAAGGTAAAATGGGCCTCTTTGTTCTCGTAATTACTATTTTCCTTTGAGGCTTCTGTCTTAGAGAGTACACGTGTGCCATTAAATAATTGAGTTAAAGATTATAATAATATAATTTTACCAGTTGTTATGAAAATAGCGTTATGATAATGATTCTTTTCCTTTATTGTGAGTGAACATAAACTTTTCAGGGAGCTTAATTAGCATTTGAAAGACGGTAAGGTAAGTCCGTTACACTTTTAAGTCTTTTTTTTTTTTTTGAGATGGAGTCGCTCTGTCACCCAGACTGGAGTGCAGTGGCACCATCTTGGCTCACTGCAAGCTTCACCTCCTGGATTCACACCATTCTTCTGCCTCAGCCTCCCGATTAGCTGGGACTGCAGGCGCCCGCCACCATGCCTGGCTAATTTTTTTTTTTTCATTTTTAGTAGAGATGGGGTTTCACTGTGTTAGCCAGGATGATCTCGATCTCCTGACCTCGCAATTTGCCAGCCTCCGCCTCCCAAAGTGCTGGGATTACAGGCATGAGCTACCGCGCCCAACCAAACTTTTAAGTCTTACAGTTGGATTATGAACACATGATAAAAACTATTCTTTGTAATGCCGAATTAATAAAACACACAGTTTGGTAATAGGTATTCCTATTTAATTTTTAGAACTGGTCAGTTAATGAAATGGATTGCTTTCTTTATAATTTGAATATTTTTCAGTGGGAATCATAAGAGCTACACAGTATTCTTGGATGAATAACAAGAGTTCTGCTACCTCTGGGTAGGAAAAACAAAAAAGGAAGTAAGGCTTGACCTTAGTTCTTGTTGAGTTGAACACCTATCACTGGTGCTTAGCTGTATCTAGTTTTGCCTTTCAAATAACCTGAAGTAACGTTTCCACCTAGATTAGTAGATGATAAGGTCCCCCCATCCTTGTGTTGTTTTAACTAGTACTTGCTGCGCAACTGTCAGTAACCATTAATGTTGCCTAGAAAACCTAAGGGAGAAAAGTCATCCGAGAGTTTTAATGTCCTGTTTCAAATGTATCATAGTTAATAAACCTATTATTATTTTGTTATGGATATGTTATGTATTTCTTTTTCTTGCATATATTTCCCAAAATTAAAAAAAATTTACCCATCAGTATAATATAGAAATCTTTGTTTTTAGGCCAGGTTGGGTGGCTCACACCTGTAATCCCAGCACTTTGGGAGGCCGAGGTGGGCAGATCACGAGGTCAGGAGTTTGAGACCAGCCTGACCAACATGGTGAAACCCTGTCTCTACTAAAAATACAAAAAAAAAAATTAG
>NW_012117677.1:223538-226593 GCF_000951035.1 Colobus angolensis palliatus
GTGCCACCACGCCCAGCTAATTTTTGTATTTTTAGTAGAGATGGGGTTTTACCATGTTGGCCAGGATGGTCTCGATCTCTTGACCTCGTGATCCGCCTGCCTTGGCCTCCCGAAGTGCTGGGATTACAGGGGTGAGCCACCATGCCCTACCTGGAATTATATTTCTTTGAAGTAGGAAATCAAGTTCAGCTGGGCAAAGTAGGTAACAATTGAAGACCATCATACTTGACCTTACCAGAGATGCTACCACATTATTCCCTTGGATTAAGATACTGAAGACTTCTGTAAAAGGCATATTTATCAGAAATGAGTGGTGCCCAAGGGAAGATGACACAAAAGAGGTCTTTCAGGAGGAGTAGGAAGGGAAAGGTCCTGGGAGGTGTCCTGAACATAGGCTGAGGCTGCTGCTCTTAGAAGAATGCAGAAGTAGTAGAGGACTATAGGTTCCCGGAGAGGCCTTGGTACAAGGCCTCAGGGTGGTGCTTTGTTAAAAAACAAAGACTACCTCAGGGTGGTGCTTCGTTCTTCCTTGGATGTAACTTTATATAAAACATGAAGAAGAAGCACTTTTTCCAAATTTAAAATTATTCTGAGCAATCTGTTCTTTAAATTTGCTTTAGGCTGTGCACGGTAACTCACGTCTGTAATCCCAGCACTTTGGGAGGCCGAGGTGGGCAGATCACGAGGTCAGGAGTTTGAGACCAGCCTGACCAACATGGTGAAACCCTGTCTCTACTAAAAATACAAAAAAAAAAATTAGCCAGGCATGGTGGTGCACGCCTGTAATCCCAGCTACTCGGGAGGCTGAGGCAGGGGAATTGCTTGAACTCGGGAGGCAGAGGTTGCAGAGAGCTGAGATTGTACCATTGCACTCCAGCCTGGGCAGCAAGAGTGAAACTCTGTCTCAAAAAAAACAAACAAACTTTGTTTTGCATATTGGAGGGGTTTTACATATAAAGTGATATGCCTAAGATTGTAGTGTTGATTCCAGAAATTGATTAAAAAGCTTACTTTTTAGAGCATCTCATTCTTGTTTAGGTAAATTATTTGCAGTGAAGGAATTTTAAACCTTGCTTTATTTTACTTTATTTCTCCTTGTCCTTCAGAAAGGAAATACCAGCAAGGGACAATGTTAATAACTTTATTAGGTAAAATACGTTATTTGAAATCCTCATTCTTGTAGTAGCCAAAGTAATAGATTAACTAAAATAGGGGTATGGTTATTGATAACCTTTTCTTTTTTCTTCTTTTTTAAACAATTATTTTATTTATCTTAATTTTTTTTTTTTTTTCTGAGATATAGTCTTCCTCTGTCGCAGAGGCGCGAGTGCAGTGGCACAATCTCAGCTCACTGCAACCTCTGCCTCCCGGGTTCAAGCGACTCTCCTGCCTCGGCCTCCCAAGTAGGTGGGACTACAGGCATATGCCATCACGCCTGGCTAATTTTTGTATTTTTAGTAGAGATAGGGTTTCACCATGTTGGCTAGGCTGGTCTCGAACTCCGGACCTCAAGTGATATGCTTGCCTTGGCCTCCAAAAGTGCTGGGATTACAGGTGTGAGCCACTGCGCCTGGCCTTGATAAACTTTTCAGGTATCTGAATTGTTTATAAGGGAAATATGACGAGGGATTTATATTAGAAATAGGGATCAAATTCATAAGCAGGTAGAGCACAGTTATTTTTCTCTCTTTAATACTGTGCTATTTCCCTGAGGTCTTTTATGATAATATCTTCATTTCCAGCTTTCCTTTAGAGCTTCTGGGATTTTTCTCATCTCTAAATTTCTTTATAATGGCCTGTTTTTATTCTGATGTACATCGTCTTTTTTTTTTAAAGTAGTTCCTTCTTGCTAGAATTAGCATTCTTATATTAGCTGTTCCTTGGATACTATAGTATAGCACTATCACTCTGAGTGAACCTTGTTTCTCTAGCTTTTCCTATGCTGTAAATGTCATTCATGCTTTAGTGTTGTGAAGAAATCTATTTCATTCCTTCCTTGAAAGCAGTACTCCTGCCAGGCATGGTGGCTCATGCCTATAGTCCTAGCACTTTGAGAGGCTGAGGTGGGCAGATCGCTTGAGCTCTGAATTTCATGACCAGTGTGGGCAACATGGCAAAACCCCATCTTTGTTTAAAAAAAAAAAAAAAAAAAAAATGGCCGGGCGTGGTAGCTCACGCCTGTAATCCCAGCACTTTGGGAGGCCAAGGCCGGTGGATCACAAGGTCAGGAAATCGAGACCATCCTGGCTAACATGGTGAAACCCCGTCTCTACTAAAAATACAAAAAAATAATTAGCCAGTGTGGTGGCGTGTGCCTGTAGTCCCAGCTACTCTGGAGGCTGAGGCAGGAGAAGGGCGTGAACCTGGGAGGCGGAGCTTGCAATGAGCCGAGATTGCGCCATTGCACTCCAGCCTGGGCAACAGAGCGAGATTCCATCTCAAAAAAGAAAAAAAAATTAGCCAGGCTTGGTGGTGAGGACCCATAGTCTGTGATCGCACCACTGCACTGCAGCCTAGGTGACAGAGTGAGACTGTCTCAAAAAAAAAAAAAAAAGCAGTACTCTCGTATTCTGTGTTTGTACATTTGAAATTCTCCTGTAATATTTGTGTATTTCTTTTTTTTTTTTTGAGATGGAGTCTCACTCTGTCGCTGAGGCTGGAGTGCAGTGGCACTGTGTCATCTCACTGCAACCTCTGTCTTCTAGGTTCAAGCAATTCTCCTGCCTCAGCCTCCCGAGTAGCTGGGATTACAGGTGCCTACCACCATGCCCGGCTAGTTTTTATATTTTTAGTGGATACGGGGGGGTTCACCAAGTTGGCCAGGCTGGTCTCGAACTCCTGACCTCAGGTGATCCACTCATCTTGGCCTCTTTTTCTTTCTTTTATTACTGGGATTACAGGCATGCGCCAATGCACCCGGCCTCTTTTTCTTTTTTTTCTTTTTTTTTTGAGGCAGAGTATCACTCTGTTGCCAGGCTGGAGTGCAGTGGCGCCATCTTGGTTCACTGCAACCTCCGCCTCCTGGGTTCAAGCAATTCTCCTGCCTCAGCCTCCC
>NW_012117677.1:231573-233395 GCF_000951035.1 Colobus angolensis palliatus
ATTCTCCTGCCTCAGCCTCCCGAGTAGCTGGGATTACAGGCATGTGCCACCACGCCCAGCTAATTTTTGTATTTTTAGTAGAGATGGGGTTTTACCATGTTGGCCAGGATGGTCTCGATCTCTTGACCTCGTGATCCGCCTGCCTTGGCCTCCCGAAGTGCTGGGATTACAGGGGTGAGCCACCATGCCCTACCTGGAATTATATTTCTTTGAAGTAGGAAATCAAGTTCAGCTGGGCAAAGTAGGTAACAATTGAAGACCATCATACTTGACCTTACCAGAGATGCTACCACATTATTCCCTTGGATTAAGATACTGAAGACTTCTGTAAAAGGCATATTTATCAGAAATGAGTGGTGCCCAAGGGAAGATGACACAAAAGAGGTCTTTCAGGAGGAGTAGGAAGGGAAAGGTCCTGGGAGGTGTCCTGAACATAGGCTGAGGCTGCTGCTCTTAGAAGAATGCAGAAGTAGTAGAGGACTATAGGTTCCCGGAGAGGCCTTGGTACAAGGCCTCAGGGTGGTGCTTTGTTAAAAAACAAAGACTACCTCAGGGTGGTGCTTCGTTCTTCCTTGGATGTAACTTTATATAAAACATGAAGAAGAAGCACTTTTTCCAAATTTAAAATTATTCTGAGCAATCTGTTCTTTAAATTTGCTTTAGGCTGTGCACGGTAACTCACGTCTGTAATCCCAGCACTTTGGGAGGCCGAGGCAGATGGATCATTTGAGGTCAGGAGTTCAAGACCAGCTTGACCAACATGGTGAAACCCTGTCTCTACTAAAAATACAAAAAAGTTAGCCAGGTGTGGGGGTGCATGTCTGTAATCCTAGCTACTGTGGAGGCTGAGGCAGGAGAATTGTTTGAACCCGGGAAACAGAAGTTGCATTGAGCCAAGATCTTGCCACTGCACTCCAGCCTGGGCAACAGAGTGAGACTCTGTCTCAAAAGAAAAAAAAAAATTGCTTTACTTTGTTTACAGTGACAACATTCAGCAATATCTGATGACCAATAATGTACCGGAGGCAGCCTCCACTCTAGTGTCTATGGCAGAACTTGACATCAAGCTTCAGGAATCATCCTGTACTCATCTTCTTGGTTTCATGAGAGCCACAGTTAAATTCTGGCATAAAATTCTCAAGGACAAGCTTACAAGGTGGGGAATTTACCCATATTTTGTGGTGATTGCTTTCCGATGAGTATTTGGTGATCGTTTGGTGATGTACTGAAATGTATGTGTTGCTTTTCTGTTGCAGTGATTTTGAGGAAATTTTAGCACAGCTTCATTGGCCGTTCATTGCACCCCCTCAATCACAAACTGTTGGCTTAAGTCGACCTGCCAGTGCCCCAGAGATGTACAGTTACCTGGAGACGCTGTTTTGTCAGCTTTTGAAACTACAAACCTCGTATCTTTGTTGCAGTTGAAAACTTACTAAAATTTCTTTTTTCTAGAATGGGTTTGTGGCCAGAGAGTAAAACTTTTTCAAAGTGGCCAAGAAAGCCAAATAAGAATCCTGTGTTTGGACTGTAAGTGTCCACTGAGTGGTGGACTGTACTCTTGCAAAGTGAATTGCATGTGGGTGTGAGGGCTGTAAGGAAGAGTTCCAAGATACATGACTGATCCTAGTTCATAGCACAAAAAGGTCTCTTGGGGCAATAGAACAAATGGGCAATTGGGAGGAAACCTTAGTAATAGAGTGTGAATTTAATCAAATGATACTTGAATTTTTTTTTGTTACTATTTTAGGAAAGATTTATAGATTAATTCTGATACCATTTTTGTGCCTTTTTTTTTTTTTTTTTTTTTTTTTTTTTTTTTTTG
>NW_012117677.1:234194-235842 GCF_000951035.1 Colobus angolensis palliatus
TTCAAGGGATTAACCTGCCTCAGCCTCCTGAGTAGCTGGGATTACAAGTGCTCGCCACCACACCGGGCTAATTTTTTTTTTTTTTTTTTTTGAGATGGAGTTTCGCTCTTGTTGCCCAGGCTGGAATGAAGTAGTGTGATCTTGGCTCACTGCAACCTCCACCTCCCAGGTTCAAGTGATTCTCCTGCCTCAGCCTCCCAAGTAGCTGGGATTACAGGCTTGCACCACCATGCCTGGCTAATTTTGTATCTTTAGTAGAGACGGGTTTTTTCCATGTTGGTCAGGCTGGCCTCGAACTCCTCACCTCAGGTGATCCACCTGCCTCACCCTCCCAAAGTGCTGGGATTACAGGTAAGAACCACAGAACCTGGCCCCCTTTTTTTTTTTGGAGATAGAGTCTTGCTCTTGCTCTGTCGCCCAGGCTGGAGTGCAGTGGTGTGATCTCAGCTCACTGCAAGCTCCGCTTTCTGGGTTCACACCATTCTCCTGCCTCAGCCTCCTGAGTGACTGGAAGTACAGGCACGTGCCACCACGCCTGGCTAATTTTTTTTATTTTTAGTAGAATCGGGGTTTCACTGTGTTAGCCTGGATGGTCTTGATTGCCTGACCTTGTGATCCGTCCGCCTCAGCCTCCCAGAGTGCTGGGATTATAGGCTTGAGCCACTCCGCCTGGCCGTACCTGGCCCATTTGTGTGCTTGTTTTAAAGACATGGTCTCACTTTGTCACCCAGGCTGAAGTGCAGTGGTGCAGTCATGGCTCACTGCAGCCTTGACCACCCAGGCTCAATTGATTCTCCCACCTCTTCTTCCTTAGTAACTGGGACTACAGGCAAGTGCCACCATGCCCAGCTAATTTTTGTTGTTTTTTGTAGAGACAGGGTTTTGCCTATTGCCCAGGCACGTCTCAGATTCCTGTGAGGGGGCCCAAGTGATTTGCCCACTTCAGCCTCCCAAAGTGCTGGTATTACAGGCATGAGTCACTATCATCGTGCCTGGCTTTTTGTGCATTGTAACTGAATGTAAATTCAATATAAAGTTATATTACATATTATTTGCATCATAATTAACTCTACTGAGTATCTGATACATTTGTTGGAAAAATTTATTGTGTGTGTATACATACATATGTGTGTATGGATATTTAGGTATGCTTTTGATTCTTTTTCCTTGACTTGATTATGTCAGAGATGAATTACTTACTGAGCCAAAGCAACTTCCAGAAAAATACTCTCTTCCTGCCTCCCCTTCTGTCATCCTGCCCATCCAGATTATGCTGACTCCTCTTCAGAAGAGGTTCAGGTATCACTTCAGAGGGAACCGGCAGACTAATGTGTTAAGCAAGGTGTGTTTTGCCAGCTCTTGTCCTTGGTTTTTATTAGTAACAAATGTTAGAGTTTCTATACTTTTGCTGGTTTAAGTTAAAATCTGACTCTTCACATTTCTGTTTTTTTTCTAAAGGGCTAAATTCCTGTTTTGTCACTGCTCTTCATACATACAATTGAAGAGTTGTGTTCATATACTGTAGGAAAATATAGTATTTCTGCTCTTGGGCATCAGGTGTTGCTGAATTATCATTGCAAAACAAAGCAAAAAGCAAAGCAAATATTAAGCACTTGATACTGCTTTTTTTTTTTTTTTTTTTTTTTTT
>NW_012117677.1:236755-242659 GCF_000951035.1 Colobus angolensis palliatus
CCGGGAGGCGGAGCTTGCAGTGAGCTGAGATCCGGCCACTGCACTCCAGTCCGGGCGACAGAGCGAGACTCCGCCTCAAAAAAAAAAAAAAAAATTTACTTTTTGAAAATAAAAACCGTAAGAAAATAATATTGAAATTATTTTCAAATGCTATTTCAAAAAATAATTTATAGGCCATTAATTCTTTGTAATACTCATGATTTTACATATTATTGAAGTGTTAGGTTTTAAATATATAGGGCATTGTAAATTTATGAGTTTATTGACTTAAGTCACATTATTGAAATTTGTTGGGAGTACATTGGCAAACATTTGATTATTAAGCCTTTCAGTAGTTTAAAATTCAGAGTAGAAATTGTGCTCTTACATACAGGAATTTTCAACTAATTTTTGTAAGTGTTGTGCATATACAATTAAATAGACTCATGTAATTGTAACTTTCTAATTGGAATGACTTACGAATTCAAACTATTTTCCTCCTTCCTTAGCCAGAATGGTACTTGGCTCAAGTACTTATGTGGATTGGAAACCATACTCAATTTTTGGATGAAAAGATTCAGCCAATATTAGACAAAGTAGGCTGTTTGGTAAATGCAAGGGTAAGAGACTCAGTCGTGTTTCTGTTTTAGAACTGTATGTGGGCATGGATAACTTTTTATTTACATACCTCATGTTTGTGTATTTTTTTAGCTTGAATTTTCTCGGGGCCTTATGATGTTGGTTCTTGAGAAGTTAGCCACGGATATTCCTTGTCTGCTGTATGATGACAATCTCTTCTGTCATTTGGTGGATGAAGTACTGTTGTTTGAAAGGGAGCTACACAGTGTTCATGGCTATCCTGGTGCTTTTGCTAGTTGTATGCATATTCTGTCAGAGGAAACCTGTTTTCAGAGATGGTTGACAGTGGAGAGAAAATGTAAGTGCTGATGTGGCCAGAGGGTAGGGAGATATGTCTGTTTCTGTGGATACACACTTTTGAATACTTTTCTTCTCCAGTTCTGAGTAGGACTAGAGCCATCTGAAATTTTCTTTGTCAGGGTTTTCAGAGTTTCCTTCAGAGATAATATTTTCTTTACTTCACATGAAACTTCCATTTTTCCTGGAATTACACTCTACATGTTTCTAGAGTGGAATAGTCAAGCCAGTAGAATGTTTAATTGTTTTATAGATTTTATCATAGAATTTTTCATTTTATTTATTTTGTTTTTATTTATTTATTTTAGGACAGACTCTTGCTCTGTGGCCCAGGATAAAAGTGCAGTAGTTCGAGCTCAGCTCATTGCAATCTCCACCCGCTGGGTTCAAGTGATTCTTCTGTCTCAGCCTCCTGAGTAGTTGGGATTACAGGCACGCACTACCATGCCTGGCTAATTTTTCTATTTTTAAGGAGTGACGGGGTTGCAACATGTTGGCCAGGCTGGTATGGAACTCCTGACTTCAAGTAATCCACCTGCCTTGGCCTCCCAAAGTATCAGAGTATTTTATTTTTTTATTTTTTTATTTTTGAGATAGGGTCTTACTTTGTCACCCAGGCTAGAGTGGAGTGGGCTGATCATGGCTTACTGCAGCCTCGACCTCCGGGGCTCAGGTGATCCTCCTACCTCAGCCACCCCAGTAGCTGGGACTATAAGTGTATGCAAACCGTGCCTGGCTACTTTTTGTATTTTTTGTAGAGTTGGGGTTTCGCTATGTTGCCCAGGCTGGTTGTGAACTCCTAGACTTAAGCAGTCCTCCCACCTTGGCCTCCTAGAGTGCTGGGATTACTGGTGTGAGCCACTGTGCCTGGCCAATAGAATCTTTCTGACTGTAGCTTATCTAGTCATCATAACTATTTTCAAAATTTGGGGGTGGGAGTAAAGTATCCTGTTTAAAGCATTAAGTAAGTTAAATTTAGTACAACTAGTGGGAGATTGTAGGTTTATTTATTTTTTATAGAAAAGCCATCATTCCTAAAAAATTACAAGTTGAATAATTAGGAATGACTGTAACTACTTAATCGGCATAATCGTTTTGTCTGCTTATCAGTTGCTCTTCAAAAAATGGACTCAATGCTTTCATCAGAAGCTGCCTGGGTATCGCAATATAAGGATATCACTGATGTGGATGAAATGAAAGTTCCAGATTGTGCAGAAACTTTTATGACTCTACTCTTGGTTATAACTGGTAAGTATAAGTCTTTTAAGATATGACTTTGTTTTAAAAGTACTGTTTTCACATGGTACTTTTTAAAATAGCTCAGTAGACTGGGTGCAGTGGCTCATGCCTGTAATCCCAGCACTTTGAGAGGCTGACGCAGGCAGGTTGCTTGAACCCAGGAGTTCGAGAACAGCCTGGGGTACATGGTGAAACCTGCTCTCTTCCAAAAAATACAGAAATTAGTCAGGTGTGGTGATGCATGCCTGTAGTCCCAGCTACTTGGTAGGCTGAGGTGGGAGGATTGTTTGAGCATGGGAGGTAGAGGTTGCAGTGAGCCGCAATCGCGCCACTGCAGTCCAGCCTTGGTGACAGAGTGAGACTCCATCAATAAAGTAATCAATAAATAAGCGGCTCAGCAAATTAATATTATATGATGGTTGTTATCTTCAAATTCAGTTTCTATATTGGTAGAAAACTAACACAATATTCTAACTTTGGGGTTTTTAATAATTTAAGGATTTAAACATTGGTATACATGAAGGAAAACTTCCTGAATAATTACACAAGAAAACTTCCAGAATAATTATACAAAAACAATTAAATAAGAATTTAATTTTATTATCCAAACTGTCTTGCTATTGGGCTTTTTAGATGTCTTCAGTAAATGGTGATTGGCCTGTATTTTTAATATTTTCTTGATCTTGATTTATCAAAGATTGCAGAAGAGAGTAAAATAATGAAGTAATTTTAAGGATTGGAGTAGTAGTAGGAACTTTTGTTATAGTGCAGGGATTCTCTGGCTGGAGGGTAGCCTAGCATCCTCTGGCCCTCACTGGTCTTTAGCCAATCACGCTGCCCCCCTGTGGGCCTGCTTGTTGTCCAGGTGCCACTGGACCCTCATTGCCACCATCCTTAGCCCTCTTCACCTTCATAGACCACCAGCCTGTCCGCTTCTTAGGCTTGTCTGATAACCTGAAGAAGTATCATTCCAGCCCAGTCAGTAGTTTTGTTTTTTTTTTTTGAAACGGAGTCTCACTCTGTCACCAGGCTGGAGTGCAGTGGTATGATCTCGGCTCACTGCAACCTCTGCTGCCTGGATTCAATGAATTCTCTTGTCTCTGCCTCCCGAGTAGCTGGGATTATAGGCGCCTGCAGCCACGCACAACTAATTTTTTTATTTTTAGTAGAGATGGGGTTTCACCATCTTAGCCAGGCTAGTCTTGAACTCCTGACCTTGTGATCCAACTGCCTTGGCCTCCCAAAGTGCTGGGATTACAGGCCCAGCCATAATTCTGTATTTTTAACTATAAGAAAAATATGGAAAACACTAAGACCAAAAAATTAAGGAAAATTCATGTGTCTCTTAAAAACTTTTTATTCAGAAAATTTTCAAACATACCCAAAAGTAGGATAATATGATGAACTCTCAGGTACCCATTACCAAAGTTTAAAGCAATTATCACTTTTCTGTTATATTTTACTCCTCAATTTTTTTTTTCTGGAGTATTTTAAAGAAAATTTCAGACCTCTCATCATGTCCATTGTAAATTTACTTTATTATTTATTTTTTTGAGACAGAATTTCACTCTTGTCACCCAAGTTGGAGTGCAGTGGCGCGATCCCAGCTCACTGCAAACTCTGCCTCCTGGGTTCAGTACAATCTCTGCCTCCCAGATTCACACCATTCTCCTGCCTCAGCCTCCCGAGTAGCTGGGACTACAGGCACCCACCACCATGCCTGGTTAATTTTTTTTTATTTTTGGTAGAGATGGGGTTTCACCGTGTTAGCCAAGATGGTCGCAAGCCAAGATGGTCTCGATCTCCTGACCTTGTGATCCGCCCACCTCGGCCTCCCAAAGTGCTGGGATTACAGGTGTGAGCCACTGCGCCTGGCCAACTGCCTGTAAATTCTTAAATGTGTATCTTTTAATTTATCCAAGTTCTTTCTTTAAAAAAAAAAAAAAAAAAGCCGTTTATTTGTTGAACAAACTTTTTTTTTTTTTCCTGAGACAGAGTCTCACTCTGTTTCCCAGGCTGGAATGCAGTAGTGCTATCTTGGCTTACTGCAACCTCCACCTCCCAAGTTCAAGCAATTCTTCTGCCTCAGAGTCCTGAGTAGCTGAGATTACAAGCACATGCCACTACCACCTGGCTAATTTTTTTAGTTTTAGTAGAGATGGAGTTTCACCATGTTGGCCAGGCTAGTCTTGAACTCCTGACTTCAGGTGATCCACCTGCCTTGGCCTCCCAAAGTGCTGGGATTACAAGTGTGAGCCACCGCACCTGGCCAAAACTGTCATTTTTATATATAATTTTCTCATTTGCCTTTAAAAAAAACTTGAGGCATACTTTACATACAGTGTAATATGCAGATCTTATGTGTACTGTTGAATGAGTTTTGGCAAACATACTTTTGAAACTCATATCCTTAAGAGAGCTCAGAAGTAAATCCGCACTTGACTGGTCAATTGATTTTTGACAAAAGCACTGAAGCAGGACAGTAGGAAAACTTATAAGTATATCATAGATGGTACCAAAACCTTCATATGTCTTAATAACTTTTTCCACAGACAGGTATAAAAATCTTCCCACAGCTTCCCGAAAGCTACAGTTCCTGGAGTTACAGAAGGACTTAGTAGATGATTTTAGGATACGATTAACACAGGTGATGAAAGAAGAGACTAGAGCTTCCCTTGGCTTTCGATACTGTGCAATTCTTAATGCTGTGAACTACATCTCAACAGTACTAGCAGATTGGGCTGACAATGTTGTGAGTTAATATGCTTTTATATTAAGTAATATATTACTAGTTCGAACTATTTTATTAATGCTTTTTGAAATGTTGAATCTATTGCAAGCAAAAATAAACATGCTAGACAGAACCATAGTGCCATAATTAGAAGGTACAATTAAAATACACATTTTTCTCAATCAAATCTCAAGTACTGAAATAATCCTGATATTTTAACGTTTTTAATCATTGGATAAGCAGGCCTTTCATGAAATAGTTGTTTATAGAGTGAACCATACTTGGAAATATTCATGTGTGGTAATTGCAGTCACAGGAAAAGCTAAGATTAAATAATGATGTCAAAAGCAATCCAGGACTTTAAGGAAAATAAAAGAATAACATTTAGTACCTCTTGAATGTCTTGAAAACATGACAAATTATAAAGAGTCATGAAAATAGGAAGAAACATTTAAAGTTTTAATTGTTTCATACATTAAAAATCTATTTGGCTGGGTGCAGTGGCTCAAGCTCTTAATCCCAGCACTTTAGAAGGGTGAGATGGGAGAATTACTTGAGCCCAGGAGTTGGAGACCAACCTGGGCAACATAGGGAGACCTCATTTCTCCAAAAAATAAAAAATAATATAAAATTAGCCAGGTGTGGTGACGTATGCCTGTAGTCCAAGCTACTCGGGAGGCTGAGGTGGGACGATCACTTGAACCCAGGAATTCATGACCAGCCTGCGCAACATAGTAAGACACTATCTCTAGAAAACATGAAAAAATAAAAATAAGAAACATTTTGTGTATCATATTTTCAAATATATGCATGAGTAAACAGAACAGGAAAATGAACTTCAGTGTGGCTACCACTCAGCTTCTTTTTTTTTTGAGACAGAGTTTTGCTCTTGTTGCCCAGGCTGGAGTGCAGTGGTGCAATCTCAGCTCACTGCAATCTCTGTCTCCTGGGTTCAAGGGATTAACCTGCCTCAGCCTCCTGAGTAGCTGGGATTACAAGTGCTCGCCACCACACCGGGC
>NW_012117677.1:243979-246120 GCF_000951035.1 Colobus angolensis palliatus
TGATCCGCCCGTCTCGGCCTCCCAAAGTGCTGGGATTACAGGCTTGAGCCACCGCGCCTGGCCGGAAAAACAGAATTTTCAAGTGTGTCCAGATGAGTCACAAAGATAGACAAGGTAAATTAATTTAAAATTTCTGTACGTTATCAAATCTTAATGCAATAAAACAAGAAATAAAAGCAGAAATGAAATATATTCAAACATGGACATGTGAAAACATTAAATGCCTGGATTAGGAAGAAAGTCTTGAAAACATGACATTTTAAATTATGAATTTGGGGAAAAAAATTGTAGTATACCAATTAAAGCACTATATAGTACATTTTGTTATATGTAGAACAAAAATGTATGGTTACTTCTAAAGCATTGTATAGAAGAAAATGTATTCCTCATAATACCTATTTTAATGTGAAAGAAAAAGCCAAACAAAACCATTTTTGTTTTAAATCCAGGGTAATAAGCCAAATAAATAGGGGGCAAAAATAAATACAATAAATATACTAATCATAGATATTAACAAGATAAAAACCTGGTAAATACAATCATAGTTTATGCTTATCTGTACTCTGTCTGGGACTTAGTAATTAGTTAAAGCTTTTTTCCTATAAAGATGTTAACTGAAATCCATGTGCATAATGTCATTCTGCTGAGCAAGGAAAATAAAACAATTATTTCATAGTATGATTATAAGATAGAGGGTAATGATCAATTTGTTTATAAAGTCAGCTAATCAGGCTGGGAGTGGTGGCTCACGCCTGTAATCCCAGCCCTTTGGGAGGCCAAGCGTGTGGATCACCTGAGGTCAGGAGTTCGAGACCATCCTGGCCAACATGATGAAACCCTGTCTCTACTAAAAATACAAAAATTAGCCGGGCGTGGTGGCACATGCCTGTAGTCCCAGCTACTCAGGCAGGAGAACCACTTGAACCCGTGAGGCAGAGGTTGCAGTGAGCTGAGAATATGCCATTGCACTCCAGCCTAGGCAACAAGAGCGAAACTCCATCTCAAAAAAAAAATAAAGTCAGCTAACCAGCATACATGCATTCATTTTGTATTTTTATGTGTTGTGTTTCTAATTTAAGTAAGTATTCTCTCAGCACCCCCACAGCTCCATATTCTGCTAAGCATTTTTAGTAATATGAAACAAATTGTTATTCTTGACTCTTGTGCCAGAATTTTTTCTTCAATGAAATCATTTGTAGAACATCATCAACTGCTTTACTTGGTGCTATAGTCTGTTAAGAAAGATGACTGGGCACTATGTCTCACACCTGTAAGCCCAACACTGGGAGCCAAGGTGGGCTGATCGCTTAAGCCCAGGAGTTCGAGACCAGCCAGGGCATTATGGCGAGACCTCATCTCTACAAAAAATACAAAAAATTAGCCGAGCATGGTGGTGTACCCCTGTAGTCCTAGCTGCTTGGGAGGCTAAGGTGGGAGGATCACTTGAACCCAGGAGTTGAAGACCAGCCTGGGCAGCATAGGGAGACCCTGTCTCTACATAAAATTTAAAAAAAAAAAAAATTAACTGGGCATGGCAGGCATGCCCTGTGGTCCCAGCTACTTGGGAGGCTGGGGTGGGAAGATTGCTTGAGCCCGGGAGGTTCAGACTACAGTGAGCCTTCGTCACACAACTGCACTCCAGCCTGGGCAACAGATGGAGACCCTGTCTCCTCCCACCAAAAAAAGAAAGATGAATTAGCCATCATCCCTACCCTTAGAAAACATATAATCTCATGCTGAATTAACTAGGTCCTCTGTCAGCAGAGAAATAATCAAATTTCAGAGTTGATTGTTCAAATTGTGAATGAATTGTGTACTAGCATGGTTATTATGGTACAAATCTGGCCAAGTGCGGTGGCTCATGCCTGTAACCCCAGTACTTTGGGAGGCCAAAGTGGGTGGATCACCTGAGGTCAGGAGTTCAAGGCCAGCCTGGCCAAGATGGTGAAACCCCATCTGTACTAAAAATACAAAAATTAGCTGGGCATGCTGGTGGGCATCTGTAGTCTCAGCTACTTAGGAGGCTGAGACAGAAGAATTGCATGAACTTGGGAGATGGAGGTTGCTGTGAGTCGAGATTGTGCCACTGCATTCCAGCCTGGGTGACAGAGCAAGACTCTGTCTCAAAAAAAAAAAAAAAA
>NW_012117677.1:246355-247861 GCF_000951035.1 Colobus angolensis palliatus
TCTTAACCTCAAAATTCTTTAATCATATTCACAGTCCTTCAGCCAGTGAATACTGTATAAGTAAAAATTATTAAAGCTTTGTATTGCATAATTAGAAAAAGGAAAAAGAATGAACAGGATTCACTTTCCATTTGTTTCAGGTTCTCTACCGATAACTGTCTGCTCGTTACCAGATTGTGCCAAGCCTGAAATAAGCAGCCATTCAGAATTAGGAATTTTTCAGTTGTAGATGACAGATACCAGATTCCAACTGGCCTAAATTGGGGTGTGGGGTGAGATACAGCAGGTGAGGAATTTAACTTTCTGAAAGGATTAGGCATGGCTGTTCTAAAGTTGTCCATTTCTGGTTTTGCTCTGAGGCAGGCTCTGGACATGTGGCCACAGGTGGTTCCAGGCTCACGTGGTCCTTCTGCAATCTCAAAAGAAGAGTGCTGCTTCTCTGATAGTTTCAGCAGAAATACCAAGATGCCTCTCATATTTCCATCTCTGAACAATCACTAGTGCAGGCAGGGCATGGTATTACCAAGTTAAGTGTGCATCCCTGGCACCAAAGGATAGGGCTGATACCACCTAAGTTGTCTCAGATTGGGGAAGAAGTGGTTCCCCAAAGGCAAACTGGGGTATTATTAAAAGAAGGGGAAAAATTGCTGGCCATGTAAAAGTAGTTGATGCCCATGACACATTGCCATGCAAAAAGATACGGGGCGGAAGGAGAGAGGGAGATGGGGAGAGACAAAGATAGAGATGACCTAAGTTCATGTTGGGTAGTCTGAATTTTAATAGTAAATGTATAAAAAAAATTAACCGCAAGATTTTATGGTTTGTTCGTTATCCATGAAATCTTTGGGAGATTTCTAAATGGCTTTTGGTTTTTAAAATTTTATGTAGTTTTATTTCAAGAACTTTAAAAGAAAAGCAACTGAAAATTCTTAAAACATTTCAAGGGTAGCCAAATGTTTTTTGTTTTTGTTGTTTTTTTTGAGACAAGGGTCTCACTTTGTCACCCAGGCTGGATTGCAGTGGTGTGATGTTGGCTCACTCCAACTTCTGCCTCCCAGGTTCAAGTGATTCTCCTGCCTCAGCCTCCTGAGTAGCTGGGATTACAGGTGTGCACCACCATGCCCGACTAATTTTTGTATTTTTAGTAGAGATGGGGTTTCACCATGTTGGTCAGGCTGATCTCAAACCTCAGACCTCAAGTGATCTGCCTCCCCAGCCTCCCAAAGTGTTGGGTTTACAGGCGTGAGCCACTGTGCCAGGCCATCAAGGCTAGCCAAATGTTTGATGACGTTAATATGGCTTATTATGATGTGTTCATGGCCTAATGCTATTCAGAGTTTAAAAAAAAATAACCTTGGCAAGGTGATTTATTTAGTCCTCTTTTTTTTTTTTTTTTTTTTTTCTTTAAGTTATAGGGTACATGTGCATAACGTGCAGGTTGGGCAATGGTGCAAACTCGGGGCATGTTGGCGGGTGCCTGCAGTCCCAGCTACTCGGGAAGCAGAG
>NW_012117677.1:248617-251622 GCF_000951035.1 Colobus angolensis palliatus
TTGGCTCACTGCAACCTCTGCCTCCTAGGTTCAAGCAATTCTCCTGCCTCAGCCTCCTGAGTAGCTGGGATTACAGGCGCCCGCCACCATGCCCAGGTAATTTTTGTATTTTTAGTAGAGATGGGGTTTCACTGTGTTGGCCAGACTGGTCTCGAACTCCTGATCTCAGGTGATCCGCCTGTCTCGGCCTCCCAAAGTGCTGAGATTACAGGCATGAGCCACCACACCCAGCTGATAGTGTCAAGTTCGTGATTACCATACACAGAAGTTGAAAGAGAAAAATATTTTTCACTATATGTGATCCATGTGATACAAAATTCAAAAGCCACAAAACTGTATATATTGAAACTATATATAGTGAAAATAAGTCTTAATTCTAATCCTCCCTAAAGCCAATCACTTTGATCAATTTCTTATACATATTATTAAAGCTGTTTATATAAATACTGGTGTGTGTATGTCAACATGTGGTAACATACTATGCAGACTCTTCTGCTTTTTCTGGTTAATGTCTTGAGATTGTTCCATTTCAAAACAGTTTAACATTGACTAGTGGGAATGTAACATGGTACAGTTGCTGTGGAAAACAGTATGGCAGTTCCTCAAACTGTCTTTTTATTTTCTGAGATGAGATCTTGTTCTTTCGCCCAGGCTACAGTGCAGTGGCCCAACCTCGGCTCACTGCAACCTCTGCCTCCTGGGGTCCAGCAATCTTCCCATCTCAGCCTCTTGAGTAGCTGGGACTACAGGTCTGTGGCTACCACACTCAGCCAATATTTTTTTTCTAGAGATAAGGTCTCACTATAAAATGATTCTCTGGCCTTAGCCTCCTAAAGGGCTGGCACTACAGGCATGAGCTACCATGCGCAGTGTTTCAAACTGTTAACACATAGACTTACCATAAGATCCAGCAATTCCACTCTTCAGTACATACCAAGAGAAATGAAACATATGTCCACATAAAAACTTGTACTGCCAGGCGTGGTGGCTTATGCCTATAATCCCAGCACTTTGGGAGGCTGAGGCGGGCAGATCATGAGGTCAGGAGTTTGAGACCAGTCTGACCAACATGATGAAACACCATCTCTACGAAAATTACAAAAAAAAAATTAGCCGGGCGTGGTGGCACACACCTGTAATCCCAGGTACTCAGGAGGCTGAGGCAGGAGAATTGCTTGAACCCACGAGGTGGAGGTGGAGGTTGCAGTCAGCCAAGGCATGATCTCAGCTCACTGCAACCTCTGCCTTCCAGGTTCAAGCGACTCAGCCTCCCAGGTAGTTAGGATTACAGGCACATGCCACCATGGCCAGCTAATTTTTATATTTTTAGTAGAGATAGGGTGTCACAATGTTGGAATGTTGGCCAGGCTGGTTTCGAACTCCTGACCTCAGGTGATCCACCCACCTCGGCCTCCCAAAGTACTGGGATTACAGGTGTGAGCCACCGTGCCCAGCTGAATTATACACTTTAAATGGGTGAATTGTATGATATATGAATTCTCTTTCAAGCTGTTTAAAAAAGAAAAAAGTATGTTAATGTGTTAACATGTTTTTGCTTTCAGTTCTTTCTACAACTTCAACAGGCTGCACTGGAGGTGTTTGCAGAGAATAATACTCTGAGTAAATTGCAGCTGGGACAGCTAGCCTCTATGGAGAGCTCCGTCTTTGATGACATGATTAACCTCTTAGAGCGTTTAAAGCATGATATGTTGACCCGTCAAGTAGACCATGTTTTTAGAGAAGTTAAAGATGCTGCAAAATTGTATAAAAAAGAAAGGTATGTCCTCTATGTAAGTCAGCTCTTAATACCAGTTTGGTAAAAGTTGAAGATGGTATATGTGGTCAGATTTCCAAGGTGTCTAGATAGAACCCGGTTTGGCCTTATGTACTTTAAACTTCATTGTTGGAAATCTTTCTAAAATATGTTCTTGGACTTTTTTTTTTTTTTTGAGACAGTCCTACTCTGTCACCCAGGCTGGAGTGCAGTTGCATGGTCTCGGCTCATTGCAGCCTCCACCTTAGAGGTCAAGTTATCTTCCTACCTCAGCCTCCCAAGTAGCTGGGATTACAGGCGTGCACCACCACACCTGGCTAATTTTTGTAGTTTTAGTAGAGACCTGGTTTCACATTTTGGCAGGCTGATCTCCAGCTCCTGACCTCAGGTGATCCACTGCCTCGGCCTCCCAATGTACTAGGATTACAGGTGTGAGCCATCACACCTGGCTCTCTGACATTCTTAATCAGAATAAACTGGTTATAATTTAGTTGTTTGTAAATATATTAATAGGATAGTGTGTGATATGGGGTTGAATAGCCTAATCTGTCTATTTTGCAAAGTAAAGTCACCTGTGGTACTCTGCATACTTTTGTGGTTTATCCCACTACCATTCACTGTGAACACCTGTTACTTTCATCCTTGATAGCAAGCAGTATCTTTTTGTCCTAGTGTAGTCCCTGCCACACAGAGTGCCAAAAGTTTGTGTTATTCGTCCTGATTTTACTAAAAATCAGAGCATAATATTAGCTGATGTCTTAATTAAAATGCTAAAATCAGGTTGGGTGCAGTGGCTCACACCTGTAATCCCAGCACTTTGGGAGGCTGAGGCAGGCAGATCACTTGAGGGCAGGAATTCGAAACTAGCCTGGCCAACATGGTGAAACTCTGTCTCTACTAAGAATACAAAGATTAGCTGGGCGTGGTGGTGGGCACCTGTAATCCCAGCTACTTGGGAGGCTGAGACACAAGAATTGCTTGAACCCTATGGCTCTAGCCTGGCCAACAGAGCGAGACTGTCTCAAAAAAAAAAAACCAAAAAACAAAACAAAAACTACATGAAATGCAAAAATTAAGTGACATTTAAATTGTAATTGCTTTGTATTGGTAATTCACATTAAAATTTGGGGATATTTTGGAAATATCCCCATATTAAAGAGTATTGAGAGTAAAAATATAAAATACAGGTACATTTATTTTCTGATAAAGTTTTTTTTTTTTTTTTTTTTTT
>NW_012117677.1:251852-263471 GCF_000951035.1 Colobus angolensis palliatus
TCGGCCTCTGATAGAGCTTTTAATGTTGGACTGTGTATTTTTTCTTATCCAAAATGCCCTAGAACACTTCCTCCAATTTAAAATGATTTAAAAACTTCAAAAGTACAAACTGATGAAAATTTTTTGGTAAAAATGTGTTTTTTCCAGATGGTTGTCCTTGCCATCTCAGTCAGAGCAGGCAGTGATGTCCCTGTCCAGTTCGGCTTGCCCCTTACTGCTGACGTTACGAGACCATTTACTTCAGTTGGAGCAGCAGCTTTGTTTCTCCTTATTTAAAATTTTCTGGCAAATGCTTGTAGAGAAGCTGGATGTATACATCTACCAAGAAGTAAGTAAGAATAGACTGTCTTTGGGCTGTGATAATAAAGACAAGCATTATATGAATTATTATTTGTTTCAGATAATTCTTGCTAATCACTTCAATGAAGGAGGAGCAGCCCAGCTGCAGTTTGATATGACTCGGAATCTTTTCCCTTTGTTTTCTCACTATTGCAAGAGACCAGAAAATTATTTTAAACAGTAAGCTCAACATTTAACAATTAATATTAATGTATCAAATTGTTACAGGAGGCTAACTCCTTTTAACTTTAGGGTTCTGGAGATGTTTGGGTGGGATAAGATCAGTTGAAGTTTTAAAACATTGTCTACTGTATGTTTACAGCACAATGGGGAAACCAAAATGATAGATGTGACCCATGACCTCAAAAAGTTTCAGAACTAGATATAAATTATATGTTGGGTTTTGTTTTCTAGTATTTGGTTTAATGCTTCTAGTTGCTTGGTTACTGGAGGAATAAATCGAAAATGAAAAAAAGTTGTGCCCTATTCACTAAATATAAGAAATTACAGGGCCGGGTACTGTGGCTCACGCCTGTAATCCCAACACTGGGGGGCCGAGACGGGCGGATCACGAGGTCAGGAGATCGAGACCATCCTGGCCAACATGATGATACCCCGATCTCTACTAAAAATAAAAAAAAAAAAAAAAAATTAGCCAGGCATGGTAGTGGGCGCCTGTAGTCCCAGCTACTCAGGAGGCTGAGGCAGGAGAATAGCGTGAACCTGGGAGGCGGAGCTTGCAGTGAGCCGAGATTGCACCACTGCACTCCAGCCTGGGCAACAGAGCAAGACTGTCTCAAAAAAACAACAACAACAAAAATTACAAATATGTTTAATAACTAATAGGCCAGGCCTGAAAGAAATTTGTTTCCTTAAACATTTGACATTAATTTTGGTTCTAACTAATTATAGTTTGAGAATTTGTTGATATAAAATTTAAATTATACGCCAGGCATAGTAGCCCACACCTGTAATCCCAGTACTTTGGGAGGCAGAGGTGGGAGAATTGCTTGAGGCCAGGTGTTTGAGACCAGCCTGGGCAACATAGCAAGACTCCATCTCTACAAAAAGTATTAAAACGAACAAACAAAAAGCCAGATATGGTGGTATGGACCTGTAGTCCTAGCTACTTGGGAGACTGAGGCTGTAGTGAGCTATGATCATGCAATGGGACTCCAGCCTAGGTGACAGAGCAAGATGATGTCTCAAAAAAAAAGTAAAATTTAAACTGTGTTTGGGTTTTGTGAGGTTATAAAGCATTCCTTTTAAACTTGTAAAATGAAAGCTTATGTTTACATGTTTCATATGACAGTTTTTTTTTTTTTTTGAGACGGAGTCTTGCTCTGTCGCCCGAGCTGGAGTGCAGTGGCCGGATCTCAGCTCACTGCAAGCTCCGCCTCCCGGGTTTACGCCATTCTCCTGCCTCAGCCTCCCGAGTAGCTGGGACCACAGGCGCCCGCCACCTCGCCCGGCTAGTTTTTTGTATTTTTAGTAGAGACGGGGTTTCACCATGTTAGCCAGGATGGTCTCGATCTCCTGACCTCGTGATCCGCCCATCTCGGCCTCCCAAAGTGCTGGGATTACAGGCTTGAGCCACCGCGCCCGGCCCATATGACAGTTTTTAAAATTTAATGTTCTGTCTTTCTGCTGCTTTCATTTTATCCCTTATTTTTGTCTTTTCCCATATTCTAATCTACCTAAAGTTATAGCCATATTTAATATAGTATTAATATCAAGTATTGTGTTTAGGGAAATAATGGATACATATTGAAATAGGGATCCTATTACCTTAATCTAAAGAAATAGAAACTCTGCACCTGTGTAGTCTTACCATGTTAAAAGAACCAAATAATAAATCCATAAGTATTTTTATAGAGAACATGAGGACCAGCAGTACAGAGAAGCTGTTTAGGATTCTCAAAATTGTTATCATATGGTTGATGCAGATAATGGAGATCTCATTTACCTCCTTTGTTTTCCCTAAACAGTATAAAAGAAGCCTGTATTGTTTTGAATTTGAACGTCGGTTCTGCACTACTCCTGAAAGATGTACTGCAGTCAACTTCAGGGCAACTTCCTGCCACAGCAGCATTAAATGAAGTTGGAATTTACAAGCTGGCTCAACAAGATGTTGAGATTCTACTTAATTTGAGGACAAATTGGCCTAATACTGGAAAATAATGTCTTTCAGAAAAACGTTTTCTTGGTTTTTGTTTTTAAGAGGAAGCCAATTGGATTTCAAGTTATATGATGAAATTCTGAATTAATGAAACTGGAAAACTTTATAGTATTAATTATCTTGGATTTACGGTGTTATTAAAATGCTGACCATATTTCCTTCATCCTCTTGTTCCTAAGGAAACAAAAACAGAAAACGAAACAATGAAAACTCATTCTATTTACAAGTATAAATGCTGAGTATGTCTGTTGAAGACAAGAGCAGAGATATTAAATTATAACCAACTTTCAATTTCCTGTGCTAATTAAGGAAAATTCTGTTGTGGATAATCAAACATAGCCAATAAACTTTTTAAAATTTCACTTTGGAATGCATATTTTAATTGAGGCACCTGTATCTAGTTTGAGAATTTACTATATTTCCTTAAGAAAACTGGCAGGGCACAGTGTCTCATTGCTGTAATTCCAGCACTTTGGGAGACTGAGGTAGGAGGATCGCTTGAGGCAGGAGTGCGAAACCAGCCTGGCCAACATGTCAAGACCCTGATGCATGCCTGTAGTTCTAGCTACTTGGGAGGCTGAGGTGGGAGGATAGCTTGAGCCCAGGAGGTCAAGACTACAGTGAGCTGTGATTGTGACACTGCACTGCAGCCTGGGCAAGTGAACAAGACCCTGTCTCTAAAAAAAAAAAAAAAAAAAAAACCACATTGTGAGATGGTGAATAAGATAGGATTGTTCTTCTTTCTCACAAATGTCCTTCTATTTTAAATGCTTCCTAGTTTCATTCTGTCTGACAATGGGCAACCTTTTCTTTCTGGATGAAACATTTCAGGCCATGGCACTCTGACTCAAACATTCCCACGTGGTAGGGAATGTAATTAAACATTTTTATTATTTATGTAACTGATGAGACAAAAATCTCAAGTTTCTTTTTTCTTGTAACTTTTCCTTGACCTTGGGCTGTATTCAATAATAGCTTCTTGATTAATAAAATCTCAGAGTAAAACTTCTTAAAAAATTGAGCTAGATTCCCTGGAAACTTTCTACAACTATTAAATTTTATTCCAGTGGTTTTTCTCTGACTTAGCAGTGGGTTAGTACTTTTAATCCTGTAATATCTCAAAATCTAAAATTAGGCCGGGTGTGGTGGCTCACACCTGTAATCCCAGTACTTTGGGAGGCCAAGGTGGGTGGATCACCTGAGGTCAGGAATTTGAGACCAGCCTGACCAACATGGAGAAACCCTGTCTCTGCTGAAAATACGAAATTAGCAGGGTGTGGTGGTGCATGCCTGTAATCCCAGCTACTCAGAAGGCTGAGGCAGGAGAATCGCTTGAACCTGGGAGGCGGAGGTTGCCATGAGCCGAGATCACACCACTACACTCCAGCCTGGGCAAAAGAGTGAAACTGTCTCAAAAAAAAAAAAAAAAAATTTAAAATTATCAGACTAACATGCAGCCTATGCTACTGATAAACATTGACTTTGTGATAATTTTGAGGAAATATTTTGAGCTAAATTGTATTAGTATGTATTTTATAGAGCGAGTTTCCAGCTAGTGTGTTGAGCTCAAAGTGTCTCTGTTAGTTGTCCCAGCATAGTGGTGATTCTTCACCTCATCCTTTGAGAATTGCTGGGGCTTCCTATTTAGAATGGAGCTGGCTGGGCACAGCCCATTACATGCCTGTAATCCCAGCACTTTGGGAGGCCGAGGCAGTGGATCACTTGAGGTCAGGAGTTCAAGATCAGCCTGGCCAACATGGTGAAACCCTGACTCTACTAAAAATACAAAAGTTAGCTGGGCCTGGTGATGCACATCTGTAAGCCCAGCTACTGGGAAGCTGAGGCAGGAGAATCACTTGAATCTGGGAGGTGGAGGTTGCAGTGAGCTGAGATACTGCCACTGCACTCCAGCCTGGGCAACAGAGCGAGACTCCATCTCAGAAAAAAAAAAAAAAAAAAGAATGAAGATGCCTCCGGAGCTTCCTCTCTAACCCCAGCATTTTCCCCTCCTATTCCCGAACTTAGAGACTTTACTGTCAGCCTTCCCTGTCCTCACTTTCCAGTCAGCTGAAAGTTTCAAGGGAACAAAATATTTCTTTCAAAAGATAGGAACCTATTTTAAAAGTTATTGTGTTTCAAAATCATGCCACCTTATTAAAATATTTGTCACTTAAAAATAAACTTACACTTCCTCCTTGAATTTATCCAAAGTTATTATATGTCCATCATCTTTTAAATCTCCATCTTCAGTGCATAGACCCAGAGTTTTTAGGGCTGTAAAATAATAAGAAATTAAGTGAGAATTTTACAAAGTGAGAAGTATTTTCTGCTAGAAAAAAATTATGGAATGACCACAAACTATTACCTCAATTTGTAGAACGTACTGACCTTCTTTATACTGCACAAATGATATGGTGCCTCTGCCTGAGGAGTCCATCATCTCAAACATGGCCACAATGTTAGAGTTATCCATAAAGAAAGGAAATGCTACGCCTGTTACTTTTGCAATTCTCAGTCGTTCCAATAGAGATATTAAATATTCTCTTGGTTTTTCTGCAAAAGAATAGTTCCAGCTCATTCTGATACAAAACTAAAATATGTCGCAAATAGAAGTAGTCATTTAACAATTATTAAACAGCTATAGCAAAGGCACTGTACTAGGCACTGGGGACACAGGCCTTACTTTTCATGAAACAGTCCAACAAGAAGGTAAGACATTGAATACTTAAATAATTACATATACAAATGCCCTATCTCAGATGATTGAATACAGAGACTGGACCTGGGCATTTTTTAGAAAAACTCCCCAAGTGACTATAAGTTGCAGACAGGGTTGAAAACCAAAAAGATAAAGGGAACAGCATAATGCAGGGAAGAAGTTGGCCACCTAAAGAATTGATAAGATATAAATAATAGGCTGGGCATGGTGGCTCATGCCTGTAATCTCAGCACTTTGGGAGGCTGAGGAGGGTGGATCACCTGAGGTTGGGAGTTCAAGACCAGCCTCACCAACATGGAGGAATCTCATCTCTACTAAAAATACAAAGTTAACCGGGCATGGTGGTGCATGCCTGTAATCCCAGCTACTCCGGAGGCTGAGGCAGGAGAATCACTTGAACCTGGGAGGCGGAGGTTGCAGTGAGCCAAGATCACGCCATTGCACTCCAGCCTGGGCAACAGAGCGAGACTCTGTCTCAAAAAAAAAATTTTTTTTTAATATATGTATATATACACACACACATACACACATACATACATATATATAATAAAAACAGACTGATAAATATGGTCCTGTAATTAGGAAGCATATGTATTCATTTCTAACATAAAATCTATTTGGATAAATATTCTGTAGTTTAAGCAATTTTAAAAATGAAAAACAAGATCAACTCACTTTTCAGAAATAGTGCAGAACAATCATGATGAAGCCACTACATGAAGTTGTGATAGAGCAGTTTGGATGGTATATACCACTCCTGTTGCTTGATCATTTTATCATTTCAATTTAAGCTTTACTCTTACTTTTTTTAAGTTAGAGACAGGATCTTGCTATGTTGCCCAGACCAGTCTCGAGCTCCTGGGTTCAAGCAGTCCTCCCACCTCGGCCTCCCAAAATGTTGGGATTTATAGGCATGAGCCACGATGCTTGGTCAATTCATGTTTTCTTTAAAAAATTTAAGTTATGGCCGGGCGTGGTGGCTCACACCTGTAATCCCAGCACTTTGGGAGGCTGAGGCGGGAGGATCAGGAGGTCAGGAGATCGAGACCATCCTGGCTAACACAGTGAAAGAAACCCTGTCTCTACTAAAAATACAAAAAATTAGACTGGCGTGGTGGCGGGCACCTGTAGTCCCAGCTACCTGGGAGGCTGAGGCAGGAGAATGGCGTGAATCCGGGAGGCAGAGCTTGCAATGAGCTGAGATGGCACCACTGCACTCCAGCGTGGGTGACAGAGCGAGACTTCATCACAAAAAAAAAATAAGTTACATCATTACTGAGAATTTCATGTTTATAAAAGTAGAAAAGTAAAATGAACTCATCACCAACTTCAACTGTTAAAATGTGTGGCCAATCTTAATTGATTATAGCCCTATCCACATCAGTTTGTGAGGAGCAAAGTTAATCTTGTTTGTGCCCTAATTGAAGAGAACTGACAATTAACAGCATAAACAATAGCCCAAACCATCTCAGTTGGTTCATTTTATGCAATTCTGACTTAAAAGGTTAAGCAAACTTTCCACTCAATCAGTACTAAAACCAATGCACCAGATCAGCTGCAGACAAAAAAAGGACAGCTTTCAATGGAAAATTTCAAACGTGGGCTCAAGATCCTGAAGCAATTCTTCAAAGAATTGTAACAGGAGATGAAACATGGTTCTACAGTGTCCTCCTAAAGACAAACTCAATCAAAGCCATGGCTACCAAGAGGTGACATGGTCCAGTCAAAGCACAAATCAACCAGTCAAGAGCAAAGGTCATGGCAACACTTTTTTGGGATGCTCAAGGCATTTTGCTTGTTGATTTTTTGGAGTCCCAAAGAATGATAGCATCTGCTTATTATGAGAATGTTCTGAGAAAGCCAAAGCTTTAGTTTAAAAAAACCCAGGAAAATTTCACAAGAAAGTCCTTCTCTACCACAGCAATGCTCCTGCTCATTCCTCTCATGGAACAGGGTAATTTTACAAGAGTTTCAATGGGAAATCATTAGCATCCACCTTACAGTCCTGATTTAGCTCCTTTTGGCTTTTTTGTTTCCTGATCTTAAAAAAACCTTTAAAGGGCACCCCTTTTTCTTTATGATGTAAAAAAGACTGCACTGACGTTGTTAAATTTCCGGGGCCCTCAGAGTTCTTTAGGGATGGACTAAATGGCTGGTATCATTGTTTACAAAAGTATCTTGAATTTGATAGAGCTTATGTTGAGAAATAATTTTTAGTCTTTTAATTCCATTTTTCCATGGACTTTTTTGAAGTCCCTTTATATGTATTTTTTCATGGTGAGAACACTGATAATCTACTCTTTCAGCAATTTTCAAATATATATATTAACTGTAGTCACCATGATAGTACAGTAGGTCTCTTGAACTTACTCCTCTTTTGTCTGAAATTTTGTGTCCTTTGGCCAACATCTCCCCAACGCCCCCGCCCTCTGGCTCTTGAGCATCATTTTCCTCTTTCTATGAGTTTGACTTTTTCAGATTCCACATATAATTAGGATCATGAGGTATTCTTCTGTACCTGATTTACTTAATGTCTTCTGTGCTCATCCATGTTGTTGCAAATGACAGGATGTTCATCTTTTTTGTAAGACTGAATAGTATGTCATTGTGTATATATCACATTTTCTTCATCCATTCATCCATGGACACTTAGGCTGATTCTGTATAGTGGCTATTGTGAATAGTGCTGTGATGAATACGAGTGCAGGTATTTCTTCAACATACTGATTTCATTTCCTGTGGATATATACCCAGTGGTGGGAACGCCAGATAAGTTCTATGTTTACGTTTTTGAGAAACCGCCATATTATTTTCCACAATGGTTGTACTAATTCACAATCCCACCAGTGGTGTACAAGGGTTCCCTTTTCTCCACATCCCTGCCAACACTTGAAATCTTTCATCTTTCGTTAGTGTTTTAGAGATGGGGTCTCATTATGTTGCTCAGGCTGGTCTTGAACTCCTGGACCCAAGTGATCCTCCTGCCTTGGCCTCCTGAGCAGCTGGGACTACAGGCATGTGCCATCATGCTCAGTTATCTTTTGTTTTCTGATAATACCGTTTCTAACAGGTGTGAGATGGTATCTCATTGTGGTTTTATTTTGCATTTCCTTGGTTAGTGATACTGAGCATTTTTTCATATACCTGTTGGCCATTTCTATGTCTTCTATGGAAAAATGTCTATTTATGTCCTTTGCCCATTAAATTTTTTTTTTTTTTACTATCGAGTTATTACATGTTTTGGATATTGACCCCTTATCAGACACATAGTTTGCAAATATATTCTCCCATTCCATAGGTTGTCTCTTCACTCAGGTTATGTTTTTGAATCTTTTAATTTATAGGTTTCCACTCCATCGTTTTCATCCCTGGGAATTTATGTGTTGAAACCAGAAGTAGACTTTTAAATCTAATATTGTGCCTTGCTGGTACAAATATGCTCTAGCAATAAATAGGCTAGTAAAGGCAGTCACATTTTGTATGAAATCTTCTGTTTCTTCTTTCTGGACCATATATCAAATTCAGAAACTGGAAAAAGACCAACTTTGAATTTCAACTCACTACATTTCATTTTAAGGCTTGAATAAGTAAATAATGCTAATGGAACTTGGTGTACCACTTTGATGAAAATCCAAACCAGGCTTATTGTGTATCCTTTAGGCTGCATGGGATGTTACAATGTTTATGTTTGGAGACTACAATGTATACTCTACCTGCTTTTAAAAATGTTTTGAAAATGATCACAACATAAATATATATAATAAAGACAGAACCTTTTTAAAACATGAAAGGCAGAGCCAAATGTTACTAACCACCTATGTTACATAAATGTCAGCAGACATAAAAAAATAATTCTTCAAGGGATACAACATTCAGGTTCAACTTCTTAATCATAATAGCTAATTGACCTCCTATGTTACATAAAATGTCAGCTGATATAAAAAACAATCCTTCAAGGGATACAACGCTTAGGTCCAACAACTTTTTTTTTTTTTTTTTTTTTTGAGACGGAGTCTCACTCTGTCACCCAGGCTGGAGTGCAGTGGCTTGATCTCAGCTCACTGCAAGTTCCGCCTCCCGAGTTTACGCCATTCTCCTGCCTCAGCCTCCAGAGTAGCTGGGACTACAGGCGCCCGCCACTTCGCCCGGCCAGTTTTTGTTTTTGTATTTTTTAGTAGAGACGGGGTTTCACCTTGTTAGCCAGGATGATCTCGATCTCCTGACCTCGTGATCCACCCGTCTCGGCCTCCCAAAGTGCTGGGATTACAGGCTTGAGCCACTGCGCCCGGCCGGGTCCAACATCTTAATCATGATAGCTAACTGAGCCCTTACTACATGTCTGGTACTATGCGAAGCATTTTCTATGGATCACTTCATTCACTTCTCACAACAGTCACTTGTTCAAGGCCACACAGCCAGTATGAATCCAGGTAATGTGCTTCTAAAGCTTGCAGACTTTACCATACTCTACTACAATGGAAGCATCTTCAATGGTGAAATTTAGTCAGTCATAATGGTCTCTATTGAGTTTTTTCTCAATAGCTTTCAAATTCATTTTACTCTACCAATCCCACAGCAATCTCTCTCATTTGGGTTACTATTGATATAATTGTCTAATTTTATTAAAGCCATCCCTAAAAATTCATATTCCCTCCTTATATAGCATAGAATTGTCACTGGAAAATGGCAGCACGGCCAGCAACCGTGTCTGTGTGTATATATATATACACACATACCCATATGTACACATATATATATACAGTATATATATATATACACATATACACAGTATATATAAAAATATATATACTCTATTAGTATGTTTTCATGCTGCTGATAAAGACATACCTGAGGCTGAGTAATTTATACAGGAAAAAGGGTTTAATGGACTTACAGTTCCACATGGCTGGGAAGGCCTCACAGTCATGGTGGAAGGCACAAAGGAACAAGTCATGTCTTACATGAATGGCAGCAGGCAAAGAGAGACCTTGTGCAGGGAAACTCCCGTTTGTTTGTTTGTTTGTTTTTTTGAGACGGAGTCTCGCTCTGTCGCCCAGGCTGGAGTGCAGTGGCGCAATCTTGGCTCACTGCAAGCTCCACCTCCCAGGTTCATGCCATTCTCCTGCCTCAGGCTCCTGAGTAGCTGGGACTACAGGCACCTGCCACCATGCCTGGCTAATTTTTTTGTATATTTTTAGTAGAGACTGGGTTTCACTGTGTTAGCCAGGATGGTCTCGATCTCCTGACCTCACAATCTGCCCACCTCGGCCTCCCAAAGTGCTGGGATTACAGGTGTGAGCCACTGCGCCCAGCCGGAAATGCCCGTTTTTAAAACCATCAGATCAGGTCAGGCACAGTGGCTTACGCCTGTAATTTCAGCACTTTGGGAGGCCAAGGAGGGTGGATCACCTGAGGTCAGGAGTTCAAGACGAGCCTGGCCATCATGGTGAAACCCTGTCTCTACTAAAAAAAAAGAAAAAAAGAAAAAAAAAAAATTAGCCAGGCGTGATGGTGCGTGCCTGTAATCCCAGCTACTCAGGAGGCTGAGGCAGGAGAATCGCTTGAACCCTGGAGGCGGGGGTTGCAGTGAGCCGAGATCGCACCATTGCACTTCAACCTGGGCAACAAAAGTGAAACTTCGTCTCAAAAAAAAAAAAAAAAAACGAAAACGTGGCCATCAGATCTCGTGAGACTTATTCACTATCACAAGAACAGCACAAGAGAGACTCGGCCCCATGACTCAATTACCTCCCACCGTGTCCCCTACTCACTGTGTGGGAATTCAAGATGAGATTTGGGCAGGGCTACAGCCAAACCGTATCATATATATATATATATACACACACACACACACATACATACACACACACACACACACATATTGTTTTGAGATGAAGCCTCACTTTGTCATCCAGGCTGGAATGCAGTGGTGCAATCTTGGCTTACTGCAACCTTTGCCTCCCAGGTTCAAGTGATTCTCCTGCCTCAGCCTCCCAAGTAGCTGGGATTACTGCCTCTCAAGTAGCTGGGATTACATGGCCACCATGCCCAGCTAATTTTTGTAACACCCAGCAATTATATTTCCCAATATACCTTAGCTGAGGCAAGGTTTTCCTACCAAATTATTTCAGGTCAGGTCAGGTCTTGCTGTTAAGTGACTTATGAAACTGTTGGTTTTCAGAGCTTTCAGAATTTTGGAATTGAGAACGGGGGACTGCGTACCTGTTTCCTCAATAGTAATTGCCCAATCAAACTGTCTAGTCTTATTTTCTGCAACTCCTCTGTAATTCCAAGGTTTTCAAATTGGGACACATGTCATAATACCAGGGGCTTCACAAAGACACAGGATAAAGCTAGTGTGTCTTTCTTTTTTTTTTTTTTT
>NW_012117677.1:263591-275658 GCF_000951035.1 Colobus angolensis palliatus
CCGGCTAATTTTTTGTATTCTGTAGTAGAGACCGGGTTTCACTGTGTTAGCCAGGATGGTCTCGATCTCCTGACCTCGTGATCTGCCCGTCTTGGCCTCCCAAAGTGCTGGGATTACAGGCTTGAGCCACCGCGCCCGGCCCGCTAGTGTGTCTTTCTAAGCATCACTCATACCTTGGTGAGTAATATAAAACATTTATATTAAGAAATAGGTATATCTACAGAAGAACAGATCTCATTAATTTTTAGGACAAAACAAATGACTTCAAAGAAACTTCTTATGCCACATCAGGCTAAGGTCCCAGACACTGAATGGACAAGTCCTCTCTCCTCTGTCATTAGGAGGACTCAGGCAGGAAACTTCAACAGCACTGCATACATACTCTGCATGCCAGCCCACCCCTTCTTTAGCTTCATTACCTTCTTATTCCGGCTCAGTGTTTCCATACCTATGGTTTCCTCTCCCCAACTGTGGTGTTTATAAAGATGTTTTAAGGAATTATTATTATTTTTATTATTGAGACAGATTCTTGCTTTGTTGCCCAGGCTGGAGTGCAGTGGCATGATCTCAGCTCACTCCAAGCTCTGCCTCCCAGGTTCACACCATTCTTCTGCCTCAGCCTCCTGAGTAGCTGGGACTACAGACGCCCGCCACCACGCCCGGCTCATTTTTTTGTATTTTTAGTAGAGACGGGGTTTCACTGTGTTGGCCAGGATGGCCTCGATCTCCTGACCTTGTGATCTGTCCGCCTCGGCCTCCCAAAGTGCTGGGATTACAGGCGTGAACCACCACACCCGGCCGGAATTCTCATTATTAAAGATGGTACCCGGCCAGGCGCAGTGGCTTACACCTGTAATCCAAGCACTTTAGGAGGTCGAGGAGAGTGGATCACTTGAGGTCAGGAGTTCCAGACCAGCCTGGA
The DNA here is from genome assembly GCF_000951035.1 of Colobus angolensis palliatus. Taxonomy (NCBI): domain Eukaryota; kingdom Metazoa; phylum Chordata; class Mammalia; order Primates; family Cercopithecidae; genus Colobus; species Colobus angolensis. The sequence goes on from NW_012117677.1 coordinate 264,514, forward strand.
CAACATGGCAAAACCCCCTCTCTACTAAAAATACAAAAATTAGCTGGGCATGGTGGTTTGCACCTGTAATCCCAGCTACTCTGGAGGCTGAGGTATGAGAGTCGCTTGAACCCCAGAGGCAGAGGTTGCAGCGAGCCGAGATGTGCCATTGTACCCTAGCCTGGGTGACAGGGCAAGGGTCTGTCTTAAAAAAGAAAAGAAAAGAAAAGAAAGTAGTATCCATGTCTCAATTTTAAAAAACAGCTACACTATTTATGTGATAGGTATATAATTAATGTATGAGTATTCCCAGACTTCCCTTCCACTAAGGAGAATTTTGTCTTTATCTGCTTAGGTTATTTTCCCCCGATAATGCCTTCTACTGGAAAATTCTGGTTTTGCCAGATGAGTTCAAGGCTTTTTGTGCTGGAGGAAAAAAAGAATCTTCAAGATGCTAAATTGGTTGACATAATAAAGAACTGAGAAAACCACGCAAGATAGGGAGGAGACAGAAGAGGTGGACGGGCTGAGTGTCATGGATTTGGAACCTGATAGGCTCTGCAGCTGCTGTGGAGAATACAGCTGGGAACAAGGAGGAAGGACTTTTGAGTGGTTTTACTGTGGATTATGAGTTGAAATCTTTTTGATTCCTTTCAAATTACTCTTGATTGCTGGAATGACTGTGCTTCTTTGAGTGGGATTCTGTGTTGTGACCGAGATGGCCAAATGGAGGCCTCTGTTTGTGTGTATTATAACTGTTTGAGATTCTCAGAGACTATCAGAAAGTTCATGCAGATCAGGTAAGTGGGCTCATGTTGAAACTCAGAAAAATTAATTTTTCATTCAGTTGACCCATTGGCTGCCATGGTGCTTTTGTCTTTTTTTTTTTTTTTTTCTTCTCGAGGCAGAGTCTCGTTCTGTCACCCAGGCTGGAGTGCAGTGGCACGATCTCAGCTCACTGCAATCTCTGCCTCTGGGTTCAAGCGATTCTCCTGCCTCAGCCTCCTGAATAACTGATTATAAGCATGTGCCACCACACCTGGCTAATTTTGTATTTTTAGTAGAGACAGCATTTCACTGTGCCACGACATCTGGATAATTTTGTATTTTTAGTAGAGAGAGTTTTTCATCACATTGGCCAGCTGGTCTCGAACTCCTGACCTCAAGTGATCTACCCGCCTTGGCCTCCCAAAGTGCTGGGATTATATGTGTAAGCCACCATGCCTAGCCTGTCTTTTTAATTTTAAATTGTTTTTGTTGTTCATATCATGTTTAAGATACCCATTTTAAGGATAATCGAATGTTCCAGTTGGCCTGGGACAGTCCTAGTTTACCATGTTGTCCTGGAATAATTATTAATAGTACCTATTTTCACTCAAAATATCCCTGGTTTGGATGATAACTCATACAGTCATCTTACCCATAAAGAACTACTAATGAAGACAGGAAATGTAAGTGTAAGTCAGTGAGGAGCATCAAAATAGCAATTTGGTAAATTCTCAAGAGAATCTGCAGATTCATAAATTGCATTCTTCTGATAAAAATTATACAACACATCAAGATGTAAAGAAAATTAGAGAATCAAGCCAAGATGTCCAATATCCAATAATTCCAGAACGATATAGATAAGGAAAATAAGAAAAATACTTCCTAGACCTGAAAGAAAAATGTCTCCAAATTTAATAAGACCATAAAGTACCTAGAGCACAATACATTTACAGCAACAACAACAAAACCATTCCAAGGCATATAAATATTTAGGACACCAGAGATAAGATAAAAAGACACTCCTAAAAAGTTTCCAGAAAGAATAAACTTGCCTCATACCCAGATCAAGAATCTGATGACATATGACATCAGAATTCTTCAGAGCAACATGAGAAATTAGAAGACAATGGAACAATGCCTCAAAAATTCTGAGGGCAGTATGTTCCAACTTAAAATTGTATCTACTCTTATTTTATGAGATGGAGTCTCGCTCTGTTGCCCAGGCTGGAGTGTAACAGTGAAATCTCAGCTCACTGTAACCTCCACTTCCCAGATGCAAGTGATTCTCCTGCCACAGTCTCCTGAGTAGCTAGGACTACAGGTGTATGCTACTATGCCTGGCTAATTTTTGTATTTTTAGTAGAGACGGGGTTTTACCATGTTGGCCAGGCTGGTCTCAAACTCCTGACCTCAAGTGATCTGCCTGCCTCGGCCTCTCAAAGTGTTGGGAGGCATGAGCCTCCATGCACAGCCTCCACTCTATTAAAGTTTTGAATCTAGGAATTCATATTTTTATATATGTGTGTTCCCAAAATCTTTACCCCTCAAAGCACACTCTCTCAGGAAGCCACTAAAGGATATGCTTCACCAGAAGAAAGGGGTAAAGCAAGAATGAGGGATTGCTGGCCATGCCATAAAACAAGCTCTGAACACTAGAGAGGTGAGGAGTCGTCTTAGGATCAGAGTGAGGCGAAGCTGTGAATAACCACTGTGTAGCAATCAGTCCAGACTGGAGCAGGAAGACACAGAGCTGGGGTTACGGGGATCGGGTGGTGGGGGTAATTACCCAGTGAATGCAAATGTAATGAGAGGAGAGCTGTACTGTGGCAAACGAGGGTATGGATGAATTAGTGATGATCACACAAATTTAAGCCAAAAATTTAAATATATTATTAACCAGGGAAAACAACAAGGGAAATATAATCAGTGTAGTATAAGGATTATAGATACTTGCCTAATAATATTAAAAATTCTGAATACTGAGGATATCAAAATTGTGATCTAAATTTATCTGGAAGATGGGTGTGAGTGGGAACAGGTGTATGAGGTGTGTGTTTAAGATAGCCGCATTTTCATCTTCCACAGCATAAAGCTAGTATCTAACCTAGAGGGAAAAACATTCAGCAGCAGCAATATAGGTCTGTTATTTAGAAATCTGAAGATAAATAGCAAAGAATATTGCTAGAAGAGTTGAAATTATTTTGTGCAGAAGCTGGGGATGGTGACAGGAATGCTATTGTTATTATAAGCTTCGGAGTACTTTTCAATTTTTAAACCCCATACATCCTACATCCACTTCAATAAAAATGAAATTTAAAAATAAATGTTGACAAACATTTTTATGTAATGAATGTAACATATCCCTTTGTTACGATGAAGAACATTAACATTTGTCTTTAAGAATTTTTTTTTTGAGATGGTGTCTTACTCTGTCACCCGGCCTGAGTAGCAATCTCGGCCCAATGCAACCTCCACCTCCCAGGTTCATGTGATCCTCCCACATCAGTTGCTTGAGTAACTGGGATTATAGGCACACACCACCATGTGCAGCTAATTTTGTATTTTTGGTAGAGATGGGGTTTCCCCATGTTGCCCAGGCTGGTCTATGAACTCCTGAAGTCAAGTGATCTGCCCATCACAGCCTCCCAGAGTGTTGGGATTACAGGTGTGAGTCACTGTGCATTGGCCCATCATTTGTCTTAATATATAATATTAGGCTGGAGTGCAGTGGCACAATCACGGCTCACTGCAGCCTCGAACTCCCAGGCTCAAGTGAGACTCCCACCTCAGCCTCCTGAGTAGCTGGCACCACAGGCATGCACCATCATGTCCGAGATAATTTTTTTACTTTTAGTAGAGGAGTGGTCCCAGCTGTGTTGCCCAGGCTGGTTTAAGAACTCCTGGGCTGGCCGGGCGCGGTGGCTCAAGCCTGTAATCCCAGCACTTTGGGAGGCCGAGACGGGTGGATCACGAGGTCAGGAGATCGAGACCATCCTGGCTAACACAGTGAAACCCCGTCTCTACTAAAAATACAAAAAACTAGCCGGGCGTGGTGGCGGGCGCCTGTAGTCCCAGCTACTCGGAGGCTGAGGCGGGAGAATGGCGTGAACCCGGGAGGCGGAGCTTGCAGTGAGCCGAGATCGCGCCACTGCACTCCAGCCTGGGCGACACAGCAAGACTCCGTCTCAAAAAAAAAAAACTCCTGGGCTGAAGTGTTGAGATTACAGGTGTGAGCCACGGCCCCCAAGGAGCTTCATGAGTAGCTGGGATTATAGGCATGCACTACCACACCCAGCTAATTTTGTGTATTTTTAGTAGAGAGGAGGTTTCACCATGTTGGCCAGGCTGGTCTCAAACACCCGACCTCAAGTGATTCGCCCACTTTGGCCTCCCAAAGTGCTGGGATTACAGGCCTGAGCCACTGCACCTGGCCTATTTTTCTATTTTTTATTTATTTATTTTTTTGAGATGGAATCTTGCTCTGTCACCCAGGCTGGAGTGCAATGGTGCCATCTCGTGCCCGGCCTTTTTTTTTTTGGTTGTTTTGTTTTAATACTTTAAAACAACTAGCAAGAACTTTATCATCCTATACATGATATTGGTTGGTTGTTTTTTGGCAAAGTTGGAATGTTTGGTATTTCCATTTCCTTAAGAAGCAAATGGACAATTTTGGCATTTTGGACGCTCCATATGGAGGTTGGCAAATTACAATTCTACACCCTGGGGAGGACATAAAACCATTTTCACCTTAATATAACTTTTAAATGATACACCACTCCTAAATTACAAAAGGATTCAAATTTTGTAGGGGGTTCAGATGTGTAAAAAAATGTTAGGAGAAGCCATCTCCTCTAGAACATCTATCCTACCCTATCAATTGTTTTGTTGCCAGATTCAAAACTTTGGCCGCGCACTGTGGCTCACGCCTATAATCCCAGCACTTTGAGAAGCCGAGGCGTGCAGATTACTTGAGGTCAGGAGTTCGAGACCAGCCTGACCAACATGATGAAACGCTGTCACTACTAAAAATACAAAAATTAGCCCGGCGTGGTGGCGGGCGCCTGTAATCTCAGCCATTCAGGAGGCTGAGGCAGGAGAATCGCTTGAACCCGGGAGGTGGAGGTTGCAGTGAAACGAGCTCAGGCCATTTTACTCCAGCCTGAGGGACTGTTTTATTGAAGGCCACAGAGTTTATCAACAGCAGAAGAGCTCACGTGGCTGGGAGCCAGTGGAAAGCGAGTGTGTGAGAGGGGGTTTCCTGAGGGAAGCAAGCCCCGCGTAGAGGGATGGCTGTAACGGGTCATGGGGACCCTTACCCGGCCGAAAGAATAGGAGGGCACTGGTGAGGTAGCTCACCAGCTCCTTGATCCGATGCCTTTCCAAATACTCTGCGGCTTGGAGCTCCCTGTTGCTGGTCTCCATCGGTTCGCGTCCTACTGTTGCTAGGCGACCGCCAGGCGTCCCAGCCGTGCGACTCCGCCTCCCTCTCCCTGGCGCGGTCACGTGACGCCCCTGACTCCCCTGTGGCTGCGACATGGACCTGGAATTTCTAGTGCTCAACATTCAGGGCAAGCCTGGGGAATGTAGCAGGGCAGAGCGGGCAGGTGAGGTGTGGACCAACGTCACTGTCCGTGATCCAGGCTGAGGGCTGGGCCCAAGTGCCTTTTTCCATTTCTCTCTCTGGCACCTAGCTCGGTACTTGTTTATCCAATGATTAACAAGGCTTGAAGTGCTGGCATCACAACTCAGCATGAACTAATAACAGAAGGAACTTGTGCAATTTTGAGGGTGCCCAGTGGAGAGTTCTAAGTGGCATCTTCGGTGTGAGCGGCCTGCAGGCATGGCGCTGGCCACCAGGCAGGAAGGTCTTGGCCTGTTGGCTCGACTGGGTTGTGGGCCACAGAGCAGCCTGGATCCTGAGCTCCAACCCCTGTTTGCTGCAGCTGGTCTTAGGAGAGGGAGACCACCTGACTGACTGACTGACTGACTGACTGACTGACTGACTTATTTATTTATTTATAGATGGATTTTCGCTCTTACTGCCCAGGCTGGAGTACAATGGTGTGATCTCGGCTCACTGCAACCTCCACCTCCCGGGTTCAAGAGATTCTCCTGCCTCAGCCTCCCAAGTAACTGGGATTACAGGCATGCATCACTACACCCTGCTAATTTTTTTGTAATTTTTAGTAGAGATGGGGTTTCACCACCTCGGCCAGGCTGGTCTGGAATTCCTATCCTCAGGCGATCCACCCACCTCGGCCTCCCAAAGTGCTGGGATCACAGGCGTGAGCCACGGCGCCTGGCCCTGACAGTTGTTTTGAGGGAGGGTCACTGAGTAAGGTGGGATGCAAGTAGCTAGGAGGGCCTCTACTCAGTCACGGGAAGACCTGAGAAACTAAAACTCTGGGCTGGGCCATCTGTCCTTGAGGGCCTGTGCCCATGTCCTTCACCCAAGAGTTAGCCCAGAAGCAGCACTTCAAGAAGGGGAATGACAAATGGTCAGTGAACATGTGAAAATATTCTAAGCTTCTTTGACAATCCAGTAAATAAAACTACAAGAAAATACCATTTCACATCTACCAGACTGATAAAGGTTATGAAGCTGAACAATATCAAGTGCTGGCAAAGACGTCCACAATTAATGAGACGGTCAGTGATCTTGGGAGCATAAATTGGAACATCCACTTTGGAAAACGGTTTAGAATTATCTTGGTAATTTAAACATGTTTCTATACTCTGACCCAGAAATTCCACTCCAAGAGCAGCTCTTGTCAATGTACACCAGGAGACATGTACAAGAATGTTTGTAGCAGCACCATTCATAATAGAAATCACTGACTACAGACCAAATACCAAGAGTAAAATGGATTTTAAAAACTATGGTATAAAGCCGGGTGCGGTGGTTCACGCCTGTAATCCCAGCACTTTGGGAGGCTGAGGCGGGTGGATCACAAGGTCAGTAGATCAAGACCATCCTGGCTAACAAGGTGAAACCCCGAGTCTACTAAAAATTAAAAAAAAAAATCAGCCGGGTGTGGTGGCACATGCCTGTAGTCCCAGCTACTCGGGAGGGTGAGACAGGACAATCGCTTGAACCCAGGAGGAGGAGGTTGCAGTGAGCCGAGATTGCGCCACTGCACTCCAGCCTGACCACAGAGCGAGACTCGATCTCAAAGAAACCAAAAAAATTATGGTATATTACACATGAATACTATGAACCATTTCAACAGTCAGTTGTAGCTACTTGCAACAATATAGGCGAATTTCAAAAACATTGCTTCAAGAGAATATATACTATATGAATCAATTTAAAGTTTAAGAACATACCAAACTGAATATATTGTTTACAGATTCAAACATTTGTAAGAAATCTATCAAGAAACACAAGAGAATGGTAAACACAAAATTCAGCACAATGTTTGCCTTGGAGGTGGGAGAAAAGGGAATGGGTTTAGGGAGGAATATCCCGAGGACTGCAGGATTTGTTTTAATATGATTTTTCTTTAATTGAGGGGTGGGTTCACAGGTGTTCATCTGATTATGATTCTTTATACCCTGTATATGTATTTTACAAAATTTTTTTATCTGTTCAGCATTTAGTAAAAATAATTTTTCAGCAGTTGAAAGCTATTATCCTTAGCAAACACACACAGGAACAGAAAACCAAATACCACATGTTCTCACAAGTGGGAGTTAAATGATAAGAACACATTGACATAAAGAAGGAAACAACAGACACTGGGGTCTACTTGACCAGGGAGGGTGGGAGGAGGGAGAGGAGCAGGAAAAATAACTACAGGGTACTGGGCTTAATACCCGCATGATGAAATAATATGTACAACAAATCCCCTTGATATCTGCTTACCTACAAAACAGACCTTCACATGTACCCCCAAACCTAAAATTAAAGTTAAAAAAAAATAGAGTGGAAAGAGGAGATAAAAAATGAATGCTAGGAGACTGAACAAAGTCTGAAACAGAAAGTAGCCATGTGAACATGCAAACAGAAAGTGGGTACCGTATCTCCAGAGGGCAGGCCCACCTTGAGAATGCTGAGCTATCTGGCAGGCCAGAAAAGCCCTGATCATCTGGGAGAACTAGAGGAGATTTTAGGGCTGTTTGGGTCCTTGGCGCAACTTTGAACAGAGAGAAGGGATAATGTTCTTGTCCCCAAAGTCTAGAGGTGTTCCGAGGAGGGACAGACTTACTCTCTGAAAAGACTTGAAAGCTGTGTGCCCAAGGCAAGGTGAGGTGGCTTATCCTGTAATCCCAGCACTTTGGGAGGCCAAGGCGGGAAGATTGCTTGAGCCTGAGTTTGAGACTAGCCTGTAATGCAGGATTTTCTTCTCGGTCACTTTGCAAGCCAGTGACCTCAAGCCTGTGATTCCCTACCCAGGCCTCACTCTCCTGCAGCAGGAGACGGCCTGCCCCCTCGGCTCACCCAGGCTGAGTCTGGCCTGTGCTCCAGTCCTGGAGTTCTTATCCTGAACCCGAGAAGAATGAGGATGTGCTGAGAATAGAAGAGTGAGCAAGGCGGGGAGTTTTATTGAGTGACGGAACAGCTCTCAGTGGAGAGGGGATCCGGGGGCTGTGGGGGGCAGGTTGGTCCCCCACCCCAACAGTCAGGTAGTTTCTCCCTGTGCTGCTGGGTCTGGGGCCTTTTATAGACTCAGAATGGGGAATATGTGCTAGTTGGTGTGTGAATATGCAAAAAAGGTTAAAGACACTACTCAAAGGTGGACACGACAACGTAGAAAACCAATCAGGAAAGGGTAGGTATATGATAGATAAAGGGTGAGGATCAGTCAGAGGAAAACATGCCAAATGGGAAGACAAGTCTTGGTCTTGGGACCAAGTTGGGAAGACAACTCAGTCTGGTCTGAGGATTTAACATGTAGCTTGGCTTTCAGGCTTTAAACTGTCTTTGGCTTGGAGGTGGGGTTTCACAACTGACTTACCCCTATGTGCCCAGGCATTTGGCTGCCTCCTGTTGCTATCACCTAGCCAACATGCAAAATCACATCTCTACTAAAAATACAAACATTAGCCAGCTGTGGTGGCACACACCTGTAGTCCCAGCTACTCGGGAAGCTGAGTCATGAGACTCATTTGAACCTGGGAGGTGGAGGTTGCAGTGAGCTGAGATTGTGCCACTGTACTCCAGCCTGGGCAACAAAGCAAGCCTCTGTCTCAGAAACAAAACAAGCAAAAAACTATGTGCCCAAATCTGTGCCACTGGCTTGGGTTTGTAAGAAGGGTCTTTCAGAAGGATGTTGGAGGCTGTTCTACAAACTTTTTAATAGCAGAATACTTAAAAAAAAAATCACATGTGGGATCTCTTCCCATTACCCCTGTCCCTAGATACATATAGAACAGATAAAAGAACACTATACTGGAATTCACATAGAGTAAGATCATATTTTCATGTTTTTTTTTTTTTTTTTTTTTTTTGAGACTGAGTCTGTCACCCAGGCTGGAATGCAATGGTGCCATCTCGACTTACTGGAACCTCCCCCTCCCAGGTTCAAGTGATTTTCCCACCTCAGCCTCCCAAGTGTTGGGATTACAGGCACCTGCCATCATGCCCAGCTAATTTTTGTATTTTTGTATCTTTCTTACAGAAGCATGGCTGGCTGCCTGTGTGATCATAGTGACAGAGTTAACTGGAGCCTGGGGAGCTCCGACGCAGGGACAGAACTAAGCTGACAAAGTTGATGCATTGCTCTGGTGCCTGTGGATCCGAGGGCCCTCTCTGAAGCCTGGTTCCCGACGGGTTCCGGGGAGTTTGAAAACTACTGATGTGGACATTATTCTTCAGTGTTTGTTTGTTTGATCCACTCTTCTGGGGACTTGCTTTACTTTCAGTGGTAGAAGGGAGAGTAAAGCGTAAACAGGAAGACCCAAATTATGCGCCCCTCCTTCAAATTCTGGCTCTCTAAGCGCTTGATGCTGCAGGGTTGATCAAAGCTGTATGATCACTCAGGAAAGCGGCTCTGGCTCTGCTTAGCGGCCACTACAGCAGAGGCCCGGCGATGACAACAGGAATGATAAATGGAGGGGGAGCCTGCAGCAGTGACAGTGACTATGAGAAGCAGGAGACCACAGGCCTGGGGAGGAGGACGCGAGTCACAGCAGACAGAGGGGGCTGCTTTACGGTCTGCTGTCATGATATCCTTCGACTTGCCCAAGGCCAGAGTGGCCTAAACAAATCAAAGTGGAAAAAATGTAAGGAACATTCCTTAATACGGGAGAGAAGACAAAGTCCTGGTCCCCTGACTATAGTGGTTTCTGCTCAGTGCTACGAAGCACAAGACATTTGGTCTTCTCCTTGAGAATGTCATATATTATTTTTCTGAGACAGTCTTGCTCTGTCGCCCAGGCTGGAGTGCGGTAGTACCACCTCAGCTCACTGCAACCTCCGCCTCCCAGGTTCAATTGATTCTCATGCCTCAGCCTCCCGAGTAGCTGGGACTACAGGCATATACCACCATGCCCAGCTGATTTTTTTTTTTTTTTGTAGAGATGGGGTTTCTCCACATTGCCTAGGCTGGTTTCAAACTCCTAAGCTCAAGTGATCTACCTGCCTTGGCCTCCCAAAGTGCTGGCATTACAGGTGTGAGCCACTGCACCTGGCCTATTTTTTATTTTTATTGAGACAGGGTCTTGTTCTGTCGCCCAGGTTGGAATACAGTGGTGTGATCACAACTCACTGCAGCCTCAACCTCTTGAACTCAAGCAATCTTCCTACCTCAGCCCCTAGAATAGGTGTGACTACAGGCACCCACCACTATGCTCAGCTAATTTTTTTTTTTTTTGGTAGGGTTGGGGTTTCACTGTGTTTCCCAGGCTAATCTCAAACTCCTGGGCTCAATCAGTCCTCCCACCTAGGCCTCCCAAGTGCTGGGATTACAGGTGGGAGCCACTGCACCTGGCTGAGAACACATTTACTTACTCTTCAGGAGTTACTTGGTCCCTGACTAGCTCTGCTCTTTGTACTCTGGAACCTCAAATGACACTAAAATTGCAATAATCTGATTTCCTCTGGCTATGAAGTTAGGCTGAGGAGAGCACAGTGGGCCCTGCTGATATCTTCCCACGTTTCTGGTTGTTTTCTTTTCCAACAAGTCTGGGTCCTTCCTCTGTCAGAGGAACAACACTGTGTGCTCAGCAATCTCTCAGTGCAACTCAGATGGTGCCCTGCATTTCCCATTGCCCTGGAAATCACACTGAAGAGAAGTGTATGGATGCCACCTAGTGGAGTTAGCTGTTCTCTGTTGGTGCCATCTGTTAATAGACCAAACTGAGCTTAATGAATCACCTTCAGCATCCTCATAGCACTGCTCCTTCCACAACTTGTCCTTCACCTCCTCCTCATCACTCTTAATAATATTATGACTA
>NW_012117677.1:276673-278409 GCF_000951035.1 Colobus angolensis palliatus
AAAAAAAAAAAAAAAAAAAAAAAAAACAGAAAAGAAAAAAAAAGTACTGACGTCTGTGCCCATTTCAGGCCATGAAACACAGTCTCCTGGGATGGGGCTGGGACATTGGTGGTTTTGCTGTTGTTGCTTTAAAGCTCTACTGAGGTATAGTTAACATGATAAACTACACATTTTAAAATTGTTCTATGTGGTAAGTTTGTATACAGCCATGAAATCATCACCACAGCAAGATAATGAACATTCATTCCCCAACCCCATCCCCAGGCAACCACTGACCTACTACCTGTAACTAGAGATTTGTTCACAAATGGAACCATAGTATGTAGTTTTTTTTTTTTTTTGGTCTGGCTTCTTTCACTCAACATAATTTTTTGAGATTCATTCATGTTGTTACATGTATTAATATTTCATTCATTTTTATTCCTGAGGAGGATTCCACTGAATGTATATACCACAATTTGTTTACCCACTTACCTGTTGATGCACATTTGGGTTGTTTTCAGTTTTGGACTATTGCGACTAAAGCCACTCACTATGAATATTCATATGCATGAATATACAATTTCATTTATCTCGCGGAAATACCTAGGAGTGGATTGGCTGGATGGTTGGTACTTAATTTTTTTTTTTTTTTAACAGTCTCACTCTGTCATCCAAGCTGGAGTGCGGTAGCATAATTAAGGCTTACTGCAGCCTGGACCTCCTGGACTCAAGTGGTCCTCCCAGCTCAGCCTACTAAGAAGCTGGGACTACAGGCGTGCACCACCATGCCCAGCTAATTTTTTTTTTTTTTTTTTGGTAGAGACCAGGTCTCACTATGTTGTCCAGGCTGGTCTTAAATTCCTGGACTCAAGTGATGTGCCTGCCTTGGCCTCCCAAAAGTGCTGGGAGTACAGGTGTGAGCCACCATGCCCTGCTTTGCTTTTTTAAGAGACAAGGTCTCACTCTTGCCCAGGCTTGAGTGCAGTGGCACAATTATGGCTCACTGCAGCCTTGAACTGAACTCCTGGGCTCAAATAATCCTCCTGCCTTAATCTCCCAGGTAGCTAGGAGTACAGACACAGGCCACCACACCTGGCTAATTGAAAAAAAATTTAAGAGATGGGGTCTTGCTGTGCTGCCCAGGCTAGTCTCAAACTCCTGGCCTCAAGCAATCCTCCTGCCTTGGCCTTCCAAACTGCTGGGATTATAGACGTGAGCCATTGTGCCCGGCCATGTGTTTAATTTCTTAAACTGTTTTCTGGAGTGGCTACACCATTTTGCATTTCCAAGCTGTTAAGCATTAAAAGCTTCCCACATTATTCTAATGGACAACCAGACCCGAGCCCCTGCATTACTTCAAGCTGGGTGGGTGGAGGCAAGGGCTGGGCAGTGTTTGATCAGGAGTCCACGAGAGTTTGAGAGTACACAGCTTATGCTTGGTGTAGACTTACTCTGATTCTCGACCCAGCACAAACACTGCAGTCTCCTGGGAAGGCTTTTTGAAAATGCAGCATATCCCACTGCTTCATTTGACTAGCCTAAAAAAGAGAAATTTAAAAAAGGAAAATGCAGTGTCTGCTCCCTCTTCCCCCAGAGAGTCGGATAAAATTGCTTTGCTCTGAAAGTGGGAGTGTGGGCCTGTTTCAGTCCTCAGTTTATTAACAGCTCCCCCGCAGGGTTCTAGAGCATACATGGAGTGACCAAATTCCTGATTTGTTCTGGAGGGAGGGGTTTCTAGTACCATGAAACTTTCA
>NW_012117677.1:279298-280490 GCF_000951035.1 Colobus angolensis palliatus
TGTCAGCCTTGAGTTATGGCTCAGGGTGTGTGTGTGTTGGGAGGGGAGGGAATTGTATAAAAGGGAAAGTGAGGAGACATGAGTGGCCAGAGCAGAGACCTGATTTCCTCTCTCCGTTTTTTGTTTCAACCAGAAACAAGTCAGAGATGGTTCAGCTAGGAGTTTTGGTTGCTATTAAAAAGGAGGGAAAAGAATATAAAGGGTAATTTCCTGAGAAAACAGGCAGTGTGCCGTAATGGCCTTTGGAGCCAGACTGCCTCACTTCCAATCCCAGTCTTACCACTGCCCATTAATAACTGTGTCACCTGGAGCAAAAAGCCTAGATTCTCTGCCTCAGTTTCCTCATGGATATAATGGGGATAATATATCTACCTCACAGGGGTTATCTTGAGGACTGAATGAACCAATATATGTAAAGCTCTTAAAACGGTGCCAGGCATGTACTAAATGTTTGCTATTATCATCTTAGTCTTGTGAGAGGAAATGGAATAAGAGGAAAAGAAAAATCTCTATAGTCTCTATAACCTATGTCTATAGCCTGTCCTGCTTGGTTTCCTATGGAAATGTTTTTAGAGTAACATTTCAGATTTTGTGTGTGTGTTTTTTTGGTCCCAAGGTCTCACTCTGTTACCCAGGCTGGAGTGCAATGGTCCAATCACAGCTCACTGCAGCCTTGACCTCCCAAAGCACCACCACCCCTGGCTAATTAAAAAAACATTTTTTTGTGCAGATAGAAGTCTATGTTGCCCAGGGTTGTCTTGAACTCCTGGTCTCACGTGATCATGCTGTCTCAGCCTCCCTAAGTGCTGGGATTACAGGCGTGAGCCACTGCACCCAGGCTTGTGTTGCATTTTATTCAAAACTATAGACTTTTGGTTCTATGTGGCAATGTAAGAGGAAGGTAAGATATTTATTATATGCTTGATATTTTTGTGCAAATCATAAGGGAGACATAAGTTTAGAACGTGATTTTGCTTTCACCAAGTTGTTTCATTGGTGAGCTGCCTTTTTTTTTTTTTTGAGATGGAGTCTCGCCCTTTCTCACCCAGGCAGGAGTGCAGTGGTGCGATCTCAGCTTACTGCAGCTTCCACCTACTGGGTTCAAGTGATTCTCCTGTCTCAGCCTCCTGAGTAGCTGGGACTACAGGCATGTGCCACCACACCCAGCTAATTTTGTATTTTTAGTAGAGAT
>NW_012117677.1:281239-284952 GCF_000951035.1 Colobus angolensis palliatus
AGTATGAAGGATGGCAGGAGGACAAGGTTGGGATCATGGGCCTATGATACCCCTTTACAGTACTTCATCAAAAAACTTACTTCTCCCGATGCTAATCTCTCATAACTGTAGAATCAGGAAATTGACATTGCTATAATACTATTAACTCAGCTACAGATCTTATTTGGATTTCACCAGTTTTTACATGAACACTTTTTTTCCCATTTCATTTTTGAGGCTACTTCTGAATTTCAGAACATCATATTATAAACTGAGCCTAAATTTAGCTCCCATCACACTGGCTGGCTCTGTTTAAGCTTTAATTAGGTCCACCAAATTGAAGCCCAGAACAAAATTTATTAACACCAACACTCTTTGAGCTTCTGTATTATTTGTATAAAAGGTGACCATAGATGATCTCCTGTTTACACAAGTTATATGGGAAAGTCAAGGACCCTTTCCCAAGAGGCGTCCCCACTTACTAGCTGTTATGATCTTGAACAAATTACTTGATCTCTTTAAACTTTGGTTTTCTCACCTGTAAAATGCAGATAATAATCTTACATACCTCAGAATTATTTTGAGGATTAAATTAGAAAAAATGTGAAACACATGATCAGTAATGTTATTTGTTTACCACCACTGCCACCACCAGGGGAAGCCTGTCCCTTTAGCCCCTTTCTTGCTATCAGAGCAGTGCCGGTATGGCTTAGAGCTGGGAGTCTGCCCTGGGTGCAGACTGGAAGTCTTTGCTTTCCTGGCAGATGGTGAGGTGGAAGGGCATACTTTCTTACAGCTGGGATGATGGCCAGGTGGCATGCACTCCTGTCTTCCCTGGCTGAAACTGAGAATGCATTTCCCAAAATGCTACCGTATTGATCTTAGACTTCAGGTGCCTCATGGGACATAGGGGCCTTTATGGGTTGTCCTGCAACCTAATCACCCTTGATTTTACATTTAAATGAAGATTATATTAGGTTGCAAATGAAACATTTGGAGCATAGCCCACAGAGTGGGGATCTCTTATATGAGAAAGACAGATAATTAGTCATGTATTATTTTTGAAACTAAGACATCACTTCGCCCAAATACCCTTTTCAAGCAGAAATATGGTTAAAAGTTAAAAATGGTAAAATTTTTAGTATTGAGTGTTGGTCACTTTCAAATGACAGCCAAGTTCTCATCGTTGGCTTTAGGGGATACATTATTTCACACAGTTGAACACGCATTAATATAGTATTGCTGGTCGCAGTATATCTGCTGCATTGGACAGAATCGGCAGTATACTGGAGCTGGTTTGCATAGCCTCGGGAGGACCGATGGTGTCTCTTTTCAGCTCTGTGTTCAGTGAGGACAGACTGCTGCTAGCTTGATATTAGCCATGGTGGGCATATTTCTGTCACAGAAATTCACAGATGCTTTCCCTCTCGCCCCCCAAAGGCTGTTGTTTCACATTTACCAGCATACCAGTAGCTCCTTCATTGTTCATTCAACAATCATGTGTTGTATGCCAACTGTATGCCTGACGCTATTTAGGAACTGAACAACACTGAACAAGACAGCCCAGGTCCTTCCCTCTTGGAATTTTAAGGTGACCTCTAAAGACAAATTTGACGTTCACAGAAATATGAAATATACATATTTTTTGGAATGAAAAAGCCCCAGAATGTCAATGTAACCCATATGGTAATCCACACCAAGCTTTACAATACAAAATCTCCCTTGGAAAATTGAAGCAGATTGCTTTTAAAGACATCCCAGGCATTCCCTTTTTAACCATCTCCAGAGAAATAGATTCCATAAGTTTTCACTGTAATCAATTATTTTTTATCACTTTTTCTCTGGTCCTGCATCCATCCAGTCTCTTTAAGCTTCGAAGCGCAGGGCCAAACACTGTACTCTGGTAAACATGAAGGTAAGATTACCTAATGGCTCCCATATATTTCTTCTTTTTTAAAACAGAGACAAGGTCTTGCTATGTTGCTTAGGCTGGTCTCATACTCCTGGGCTCAAGCGATCCTCCTGCTTCAGCCTCTCAAAGTTTTGGATTACAAGTGTGAACCACTGTGCCTGGCCTCTATTTTTTTTTTTTTTTTTTTAATATTTTTGTTTCCTTTGTTACTTTCATTTATTTTCTAAGGGTATGTTAAGTTACCCGAAGAGCATGTAAATACAGATACCTGGATTCCTGCTCCCTCTATAAATGTTGATTCAATTGGATTATGGGGAGGCCCAGGCAACTTATTTTGTAATGCTTTATAATTTTTAATTAAAAATTTAAAAATAGGTCTGATATCCTTGAATCCTGAACCTCTGAGTGTTCCATTTAATTTCTCCAGAAAATAACCCTCCAGTTCCCTGCTAGGGGCTAGGGGAAGTCACCACTGGGCTGCATAGGTGAAGGGAACTTGGAGGGGGTCCAACAACCTCATGTGAGACTTTCAAACCCCCTTCTCCATTTTCAACATCTTGTTGCACCCCCTCCTATGTGGTACCTACTGCCTCTGGGAGATGGGAGGAGAAAATGGGCTTCTCATCAATATTCTCCTCAAACTACTTTAACTTTCTTCTTTCTGATAAGATAATTATCACTCTAAGTCTGCCATTTACCTTTTGTGTGTGTATAAACTTTCAAATTTAAGAGTGAATAAAATGAACATATCTTAAGTATATAACCTCATAAATATTTCACAAATGATTAGATTCATTTAACAAGCTCCCAGGTCAAGATACGGAGCATTTCCAGCACTGCGGAAATCTCTCTTGTGTCCCCCAAAGGTAACCACTGTTCTATTTATCAGTCTGTTTGTATTCATGGCTTTAATTCACCAAGGTTACTTTGAATGCCAATTCATTAATTAAAATGTTAAACAATGCTGGGCTCAGCATGGGCCTGGCAGGAACATCCTCCCAGTGCTGGAAGGTGAGCACAGACTTGGAGGCTCCCTCTCTGGGTCTGTCCTACAGCACAGTCAACTGGTCCTCTTCTCCATGTGGAACATCTAGCCCATGTCAAATGTTCTCAGTTTATTGAGTTGTACAGAACCAAAAGACATGTACAAATTGAAAACAAAAAGCTGCCTCTGATTCTTCCCAAAAGATAAGCTCCAGGATCCCCGAGATTTTCCCTCCCCATGTCCTTCTGTTCCCTGAGGCTCTGCTTTGCCCTATTCCAATAATATGCAAGAATCATTACCCTCCTCCCCCATCCTGCAAGTCGTGTTTAGATTGAGGAACATGGAAGAGATTTTTGGGATACCAAGGGGACTAAAGGTTGGCTATGAAATCAGTAAGGTAAGTGAAGTGGGTTGAGAGAAAATGAAAATTCTAATACAGACTTTAGAAGCTATTATTATTATTTTTTTTTTTTGAGATGGAGTCTTGCTCTGTTGCCTAGGCTGGAGTGCAGTGATCTCAGCTCACTGCAATCTTTGCCTCCCAGGTTCAAGCGATTCTCTTGCCTCAGCCTCCTGAGTAACTGGGACTACAGACACGTGCCACCATGCCTGGCTAATTTTTGTATTTTTAGTAGAGATGTGGTTTCACCATGTTGGCCAGGCTGGTCTCAGACTCCTGACCTCGAATGATCCACTCACTTCGGCCTCCCTAAGTGTTGGGATTACACGCATGAGCCATTGTGCCCAGCTAATTTTTTTTTTTTTTTTGAGGCAGGGTCTCTCTCTGTTGCTCAGGCTGGATGGAGTGCAGTGGCGTGACCTTGGCTCATGGCAACC
>NW_012117677.1:285002-285773 GCF_000951035.1 Colobus angolensis palliatus
TTTTGAGGCAGGGTCTCTCTCTGTTGCTCAGGCTGGATGGAGTGCAGTGGCGTGACCTTGGCTCATGGCAACCTCCACCTCCCAGGCTCGAGCCATCCTCCCACCTCAGCCTCCTGAGTAACTGGGACTACAGACATGTGCCACCATGCCTGGCTAATTTTTGTATTTTTGGTATAGGCAGGTTTTCGCCATGTTGCCCATGCTGGAGAAGCTCCTATTTTAATAGCAGCTTTCTCAGTACTTGTTCAGGTTGCAAAGGAAGCAAACAATTTTGTGATGATGCTGTCTGCTTTACAAATTTACTAAAATATTTGATGGCTGAAGGGGAAACCCAGAAAAGTCCCACCATTTTAAAAATGGAGAACCTTCCCAAAGTTAATGACCTTAGATCAGATTCCAGTTTTGAATTATCTCAATAAATGCAGCACCTCCAAGCTGCTGCAAGCTTCCCACAGTGATTCAGGCTTGAATAGGATTGATTTGGTTTTTGAGGCATTCAGCTTTCTTTGCATCTTTTTCATTTACTTTTCTAGTTGAATGGCTTATGAAGATGTGATGAATAGAAAATAAACTTATTAAAATACATTCCTGGGAACTTTATCAGAAACATGGGAACTTAAAACCTGCTGCTCTGAATAGCCTCAATGAGATCAGAATGCAAGAAATAATTCATTACGCAAGTAGTTATTGCCCAGTGGAAAAAAACAAAAAGGAGAAAAATATTTAAGTATAGTAAAATAAAAATCTAAGTAAACCAACTAGAGGACACAT
>NW_012117677.1:287103-291169 GCF_000951035.1 Colobus angolensis palliatus
AAAAAAAACAAAAAAAAGTCCCCTACAAAACCAAAAATAAGCTGTCTCACCTGTAGGAGAGGGTTCTACGGTTAAGATCACTTCCAGCTTGCTATGGTTCTTCTAGGCCTATGACTAGTTTTGAAAGAGGCTTCGCAGAGTTCTGGCTTTGGAAAAAACAGAACGTATAGGCCCCTTTCACAACAGAGCTTGATGTTACCCAGGCCAGTGCACAGTGACGGACTGCCAGCCACAGACAAGGCTCTCAGTGAACTGGTGGGCAAAAGAATTCCTTGGTGCAGGAAGTGCCACACTGCCGTTTTGTGATGGTGGGCAATACAATTTTATAAACATTTATTCAACATGCCTACTATGTGTCAAGTTTCAGTTCTGCTTCCTCTGGTTTTCTGTTCTGCACTATAGTGAAAATACTCACTTGGGACTGAGGCAAAATGGCAAAAAATCTGCCTTAGTTTGCCTGACAGCTTTGACTCCGAGTGGCCTTGCTCTGCTCTTTGGGCACTCCAACCACTCCCCAAGATGATCTTCTCCATGTCAGGACCTTAGATTATGAATCTTAAATGTGCTCTCAGCACTGTCTGGCAATTTAGTTATTTTGAGACAGAGTCTCGCTCTGTCACCCAGGCTGGAGTGCCGTGGCTTGATCATAGCCCAATGCAGCCTTGAACTCTTGGGCTCAAAGAATCCTCCCACTGGGACTGCAGACACCCGCCACCATCCCTGGCTAATTTTTTTTTTTTTTAATAGAGGTGGGGTTTCACCATGTTGCCATCTTGAACTCCTGGACTCAAGCAATCCACCTGCCTTGGCCTCCCAAAGTGCTAGGATTACAGGTGTGAACCACTAAGCCCAGCCGTTAATTATTTCTTTACTTTTCTCAAACTTCTCCCAAGCTCTCATATACATTCTTCTTGTCTCATGGTCACTCAGAAAATGGAAGCCATCAGCCGGGCATTCCCTCATCTTCCCAGTAATAAATCTATGAGCTGACTTCCTCCCCATTACCTGAGAGGTCATTACCTTAGAGGTGTCCCTCTTTCTACAAAGGCCAGTATCTCCCTCCTGCCATCTCAAGGACTTCTTTTTTTTTTTTTTTTTTTAAGTCAGATAACTCTCTTTTAAATCATCCTGTATGAGTCTGTTTTCATACTGCTATAAAGAACTACCTGGGACTGGGTAATTTCTAAAGGAAAGAGGTTTAATTGACTCACAGTTCAGCATGGCTGGGGAGGCCTCAGGAAACTCACAATCACGGTGGAAGGCGAAGGGTAAGCACGACGCATTCTTCACAAGGCAGCAAGAAGGAGACGTGCCTGAGTGAACGCGGGGGTGGGAGGGAAGAGCCCCTTATAAAACCATCAGATCTCGTGAGAACTCACTGACTATCAGGAGACTCGCATGGGAGAACCGTCCCCATGATTCAATTACCTCCGCCTGGTCTCTCCCTTAACACGTGGGGATTCTGGAGATTACAGCTCAGGATGAGATTTGTGTGGGGACACAAAGCCTAATCATACCACACCGCTTTCTCTTGCTTTCTTAACCTCTCCCTCTCCTATTTACCTCAGTCTCACCGGCATATGGATTATAATCTGGTCTCTCCTCCCTCGAGAAACAAAACAAAAAACACAAAATCCAAAGCCTCCCTCGGGCTGTCTAAACTCCTTAGGATTTGTCTGTCTGCACATGGAATTCCCTTGCTTAGCTCTCAGGCACCCTCCAAACCACTCCAGTCTGGCTTTGCCCACGCTCCGTCCTCCCATGCCAACTCTACTCTGTCACACCTGTTTTGCTGAGGCCACTGTGATATGTTGAATAGTGGCTCCCAAAAGATAATGTCCTAACCCCCAGACCCTGCCAGTGTGACCTTATTTGGAAAAACGGAATTTGTGGATGTTAGGCATCTCCAGATGAGATCATCCAGGATTTAGGGTAGGCCTTAAGTTCAATAACAGGTGTCCTTGTGAAAGAAAGGCAGTGGGAGATTGAAGACATATGAGAAACAGGGGAGAAGGCCATGTGAATGTGGAAGCAGATTTGAGGGTTGTGTCTCTAAGTCAGGGAAGCCAAGGATAGCAGTCACCAGAAGCTGGAAGAGGCAAGGAAGGATTTTCTGCTAGAGCTTTGGGAGGGAATGCAGCCTGCAGACACCTTGATTTTGGACTTCTGGTCTCCAGAACCATGGGAGAATAAATGTATGTTGCTTTAAACCAGCATATTGTGGTCATTTGTCATGGTAGCCCTAGGAAACTAATAATTCACCAATGACCACCACGTTGCTAAGCCCTAGACACGCCGTCATCCCTGTCTTCCACTTTGCAGCAACACTTGGTTCAGCTAACTACTCCTTCCCCAAAACGTGTACAGTCCTGGCTTCCAGGGAACCACTTTCTGCTGGGGTCACTCTTTGCTTTGAAGGGCTTCATCTTAGGGTTCCCTGCCAGCTTTCTGGCTCTACCCAATCTCTCTTCTTTTCTCCCTTTACATTCTCTCAGGTAATCACAACAATGTATTTTTTTTTTTTTTTTTAAGTAGAGACAAGGTTTCACCATATTGACCAGGCTGATCTCAAACTCCTGATTTCAGGTGATCTGCCCACCTTGGCCTCCCAAAGTGCTGATATCACAGGTGTGAGCCACCGTGCCCAGTCTGCTTCCGATCTTCACTAAACACTCCTGCTGCCAGCCCCTCAAAAAACCTCTTCCTCTTTTGGTTTTCCACATCTGAAGAAATGACATCTCCACCCAACATAATTGCTCTACCAGAGACCTGGGAGTCATTCTTTACCTAAACAAATCTTGTCAATTTCATATCTAAAATACATGTATCTTGAATCCACTTTTCTTTTTTTTTTTTTTTGAGATGGGGTCTCTGTTGCCCAGGTCAGAGCACAGTGGTGTGAGAATGGCTCATTGCAACCTTTGTTACAGTGGGTATCTAATTAGGCATGGGCAGGGCAGGAGAGCGCTCCCTTACCCCCGACACACCAGGAGAGTTGGGTGGCCCTCAGGGGGTGGTCAGGCAGTTGTTAACTGTTTCTCTAAAGTAATAATTGGTCACAGCCGGTGCCAGGGAAAGGCAGTCTCCTAATAGAAAACACTTGAAACTATCAGCTGCTTCCCAATAAGATCTCAGCAGTGGGGAGAAGTAACGCAAGACCCTGGAAGGAGGCCAATGGATAAAACCCCCAAGTCAAGAGGTCAAGATGCACACTTGGTTTCTCAAGTCGCCTGCTTGGTCCTCTTCCAAGTCGTACTTTCCTTCTTTCCTTTCCTTACTGCTCTAAAGCTTTTCTTTTTTTGAGATGGAGTCTCGCTCTGTCGCCCAGGCTGGTGTGCAGTGACGTGATCTCAGCTCACTGCAACCTCTGCCTCCCGGATTCAAGCGATTCTCCTGCCTCAGCCTCCCAAGTAGCTGGGATTACAGGCGTATGCCTCCACGCCCAAGTAATTTTTATGTTTTTAGTAGAGATGGGTTTTCGCCATGTTGTCCAGGCTGGTTTTGAACTCCTGACTTCAGGTGATCCACCCACTTCAGCCTCCCAAAGTGCTGGGATTATAGGTGTGAGCCACTGCGTCTGGCTGTAGAGTTTCTTTCTACAGGAGGAAATGAAGTACAGTGGAAAGAGCGCTGTGTTGAAAGAACAATTAGGCTTGACCAACAGCCAGCTGTGAGGTCTTAGTACCTCATTTGAAAGGTCTCAGTCTTGGCCAGGCATAGTGGCTCATGCCTGTAATCCCAGCCCTTTGGGAGGACAAAAAGGGTGGATAGCTCGAGTACAGGAGTTTGAGACCAGGCTGGGCAACATGGTGAAACCCCATCTCTACTAAAAATACAAAAGTTAGCTGGGTGTGGTGGCATGCACTTGTGGTCCCAGCTACTCGGTGAGCTGAGGCCGGAGGATCACTTGAGCTTAGGAGGTCGAGGTTGCAGTGAGCCCTGATTGTGCTAGCCTGGGCGACAGAGTGAGACACTGTCTCAAAAAAAAGTCCCTGGCCGGGCGCGGTGGCTCAAGCCTGTAATCCCAGCACTTTGGGAGGCCGAGACGGGCGGACCACGAGGTCAG
>NW_012117677.1:291219-297549 GCF_000951035.1 Colobus angolensis palliatus
TCTAAAGCTTTTCTTTTTTTGAGATGGAGTCTCGCTCTGTCGCCCAGGCTGGTGTGCAGTGACGTGATCTCAGCTCACTGCAACCTCTGCCTCCCAGGTTCAAGCGATTCTTGTGCCTCAGCCTCCTGACTCCTAGCTGGGATTACAGGCACATGCGACCATGCCCGGCTAATTTTTTTTTTGGAACAGAGTCTCACTCCTTCATCCAGGCCAGAGTGCAGTGGTGCAATCTCGGCTCACAGTAACCTCCACCTCCCGAGTTCAAGTGCTTCTCCTGCCCCAGCCTCCCAAGTAGCTGGGATTACAAGCATGCACCACCATGCCCAGCTCATTTTTGTAGTTTTGGTAGAGATGACGTTTCACCACGTTGGCCATGCTGGTCCCAAGCTGACCTCAAGGGATCCACCTGCCTTGGCCTCCTGAAATGTTGGGATTACAGGTGTGAGTCACTGCGCCCAGCCTCTAGAGCTTTTTAATAAACTTTCACTCCTGCTCTTAAACTTGCCTCGATCTCTTCTTCTGCCTTATGCCCCAGTTGAATTATTTCTTCTGAGGAGGCAAGAACTGAGGTTGCTGCAGATACATATGGATTTGCCACCAGTAACTTGGAAACCTTCCACTGGTAACACATTGACCTATCTCCCGGGCTCAAGTGATCCTCCCGCCTGAGCCCGCCAAATAGCTGGGATCACAGTTGCGTAACACCATGCCTGGCTAATTTTTTTTTCTTTTTTTTTTTTGGAGACAGGGTCTCTCTGTATTGCCCAGGCTGGCACACACTTCTCTTTATAGTTACTGTCATCATCTTTCCATCACACTGATGTTCTCCTTCCCTTTGTCTCTTGCAATAGCTTCCCACTGATCCACCACACAGTGGCTAGAGTGCCCTTTCAACAGATCACAGTACCGCGGTCCTCCTTAAAGCCCTTCCAAGGATTCCCACTGAATCTGACACACAATTCAAACTCCCTAAAGGCCTTTTGTAGCCTTGTCCCTGCCCTCTGTCCATCTCTCTGCCCCTGGGGTCTGTCCACAGTGGATGCTCTTTAGGCCCCAATAAGTGATCTCTGCCTTCAGATCACTTCTTCAGAGAGAACTTCCTGACAGCCGTCCCCTCTCCATCTTAAACGTCTCTCCTGTTACTTTCTCTCACAGAATTCAGTTCTTTCCACCATAGCGTTTGCCACAATCTGTAACTACACATCTGATCATGTGTGTATTTATTTGCTTTCCCCCTCACTGGGTTGCTTCCAGACAGCAGCTGGGATCGTGTTTCTCACCCCTGAGCACAGCACGCCTGGCTCAGGGGCAGGCACAGAGAGGGTGCTCTCTAAGCACTCGCTGAATGAATCCACAGTCGTCTCCTGCCTCAAGCACAGGTCTAGCAGGAATGCTCTTCTGGTGAGAATACTTGACCCCCGCGCAAAAAAAAAAAAAAAGAAATATCAAAAATTTAAATTTTATGAAAACCCGAAGACTTTGTTTTACAAACATATAAATTATTTTATTTACAAAGCCATGTTACAAAAAAAAAAAGCAAAAAAAAAAAAAAAATACAATCGCTTACTGGAGAATATTTCCAGGCCTGGTGAGGAACCATGGCAGTATCAATAGATACATGTTTGTTCTTTCCTTTTAAAACTGTAAGCCATAGAATTTACTATTTACACCTACTTTAGACATTTATTCTGCTTACAATATCACAGGCATGGAATGAACTCTATCTGATAGTGCTAATACATAAAGGTGCGGGACGAAGAAGGAAAATACTTAGTGTTACAAAATATGGATTGTAGAAAAGAAACCCACTCCGCAAGTGTGGCATTTGTTTAGAATGATTGGACATGCTTTCTTCAAAATTTTTCTGGAAAAGGTTCTAAAATCGGTAGTAGGAAAGGACAAATGAGCAGGTGCAAATTCTTGTCTGTGCAACAACGGTTATTTAATATACCCCATGACTGACCAGCTACGTAAAACCCACAGAGTTTTGTTAAAGTGCCATGGGCCGACAGCATAACAAAATATAAGGTGTAAATAGAAAATTTCTTTTTTTCCTTTTTTAAAACAAGAGTTCACTGAGAATCAGCAATAATAGAATATGCTGTATAAACTATTCTCTACAAAGATTGATCAGCGTTATTTACAATTGGTACATTGATACAAAAGAAGGCATACAAGTTATCCAAGTCGCTTTTTTTTTCCTTTTTTCCTTTTTTTTTTTTTTTATGGCTGACAGGTCTATGCATTGCGTTATGCTTAACAACCAGAGCTTTCGAGCCTCTATGGCTGGCGACAAGTCAGGAGATCTTCAGGCAAAGAGGGGTGTGTGCAGTCAAGGGGCTGGGAGAGAAGACTGAGTGGGTGTGCAGAACAGAAGGACCCAGAGGACATCACACTAAAAATGTTTCATAGGCTGCTCCAGTTTAACTCCATTAAGACAAACCCAAAAAGAACCTTTTATTTGCATTCTGTTTTTCAAGCTGCAAGTTTTTAATACATCACTGTAAAGTAAACCTGCGGTTGGTTGCAAAGGAAGAATACCGTGGGCTTTCCCTTTTTGCCCAGTTTTCCAGAAACGTCCTCACCTTGGTCATAGCCAGTCTTTTGACAAAGTAAGCAGCATTCCATGAGGGGGTGGGGGTGGGGGGCTCTTTATTCCAGCTTCCAATTCAAGATGTAGAGAGCTACAATGTCTAAACCTATTGAATTGCTCCTTTAGTCCTTGAGACATTATTTCTCAGAAGCAGCCACTTAATCTCTCAACCTTTGTTTTCCCTCTTTGACTATAAGAGTTTATAAATCAGAGGGTTATTTTGTTGCGGAGATTTTGTTTTGTTTCTACTCCTGCAAGTTTTACAACTCAAAATAAATTATAAAAAACAACAGACCTCTGAAACCCAACAGGACAAAATTGTGCAAAAATAACAAAGATATGTACATACTTTTCAGTCTGAAGAAATGTACAATAAAAACATAATTCAAAGAACAGTTTAAAAATATAAACATTGCTTAAACTTTCCTAAGTTTCATATTGTTTCTGAAACTATTCTGGTCAGTTAGCTCTGTAATATAGTAAAACATAAATTATTACAAAATTAACACTATAAAAATTTACTTTAAGAATATCTTCTAAATTTTTCTTCAAAGGGTCTAACCTTGTTTATAATTTCTTAAACATTTATAAGTCTTAAAATCTGCCTTAACTTTTTTTTTTTAAAAAGAAAAAGTAACAATCGTCCCTTCACTTTGCAGTCTTTCCCCAAGACGTAAATAAACCAGCATATAAGTGCACTTTTAACACTGCAGAAATAAAAATGAAATCATCCGAACTAATGTCCTGGTACTTAATATCAACTCCTGATTTTTAAAAAAATCATTTCATATGAAAAAATGTAGTAATCCTATAAGAAACACTCACTGTCAGTGCAATTCCATTGAGGCAAATCACTCCATTTGCCTCCCATCTTTGCAATTCCAATTGTGTGGTGAAACCTAACAGTGGTCTGATCTTTGGGTTGGGGGGATGGGAAAGAAAAGGAAAACTTCCGGTTGGGGATGAGGGTTCTGCCCAGCTGTGAAACTAGCATTCATTTCTGATTTAGGGATGAAGCAAAACCTCCCAGTATCTCTGCTATACATCGTATGCAAAGTTACATGATTAATAGCACAGAACACCTATTTTATGTTGTGAATTCCTTTCCTGATTATGATTCCCTACTAGAGCTGACGGTATTGCTGTTTTTTTCAAAAGTCCAGTGTAAATAGTTCTATGGCTGCAGGGGTCCAGCATGGCTCTTCCAAATGGCTGTTCTTCACTGAGCAGTGGCTATCCTAACCATTCCTTCTTGGGGATGGCTGTCTCTAACACAGCAAAAGCTGATCCATGGGTGTGCTGATCCCACCAGGTCCCTGTGGCCCAGGGCATGGGGGTGGGTGGGAAATGCTATTATTTATTCTCACAAAAGGTTTGACACATACCCTTTTGCGGAAGCTCTCCCTGGAGG
The DNA here is from genome assembly GCF_000951035.1 of Colobus angolensis palliatus. Classification (NCBI taxonomy): domain Eukaryota; kingdom Metazoa; phylum Chordata; class Mammalia; order Primates; family Cercopithecidae; genus Colobus; species Colobus angolensis. The sequence goes on from NW_012117677.1 coordinate 295,224, forward strand.
GCTCTTCCTAGCCCAGGAAGGCAGCCTAAGAAGCTTTAGCAGCTGTGGTCACCGTGCCTCCTCATGGAGTGGCTTTCTGGGTTCTCATGACCTTTTTCCTAGGATTTCTCCCTTCTAGCTCACTCTGCTGTGGGCATTGACACACTGATCCCTGGAAGGGATTCTGTAGATTCCTGACCAGCTCAGACGACCACAGTCTCCAGTATTTTTTTAGGGGTCACCTCCTAGCCACCCTGCTCTGCTGGCTGCCACCTTCCCAAACCTGTTCTGGCCCCTGTCCCTGACTGGTTTATCCTTTCTGAGCTGCACAGCTGGACAGTGGTATTAGGTAAACCACATGACTAAATGGCCACTGTTCTCAATCTTGCTTCTAGCATTTGGCGCTAGCCATGGTGGGCTGTGGAAACCAGATGAGGGAACCCCACCCACCCTCCAACTCTCCACTCTCAGCTCCTCCCCAGCAAAGTCCCCTCTCCCTGCAGGCAGTCCTGAGGGGATTCTATGAGAGCCAGGTCCTTTGAAGGCCAGTGAGGACCCAGAGCATGGCAGATGTGGGGACGGAAGGGATCGGGTGGAGGGGACAGGAAGAAAAAGGGCTCTGCCTGTGCTGAAGTTCAAGAGCTTCAGAGCATGCCAACCTGAACCAACATTCTGCAATGTCTACTGTCATGGCTGGAGCAAAAGGATGGTACAGTAGCAGCATCAGGAGCTAAGGGAATGACCCCAGATTTGGAAGAATGTAAAAACATGGCAAATGAAAGAAAAGACAATGGAAACCAAACACTGGAACTGTTTTCTGTAAATCTCAAATTCACGTTCTTTTGCCTTTTTCTTTAAAACTAAAAATTGGTCAATTAAAAAAGAAGAAAGGCCAGAGTCACAGGGAGTACACAGAAAACAGACTCTCCCTCCAGCCCACTCCCTTCCCTCCTCCTCCCCGTGGCCTCCTGGGATGGGATTAGGTGGCCTGGAATTGGTGTGGAAGTGGCTTCATAGTCTTATTATGGAAGAGTCCTTATCCTGCCGGTTCTGTTTGCGTTCTTCTAGGAAAGAAAAGAAAAACTTGTTTCAATACCATACAATTGAGATTACCCATGAGAATTCAAGGATGGAGCCTCAGTTTTCTCATCTATAATAGAGAGGACAATATCCCACCTCCCGTATCTGGCAAAGGGCAGCTGAAATAGCAAATGAGATGATGGATCTAAAGGATCCAATAGCAAATGAGGTGATGGATCCATGCGTGTAAGGCAGTCACAGAGGTCCTCACTGTGGAGGAAAACACAAGGACGAATGCCGTGGACATTCCTGGGAGTCCTCTGTGGGAGAGTGGACAGAATAATTGATGCCTTCATTTTTGTTCTCCATTAGTTTACCTTTTCCTACCTAACCTACAGAGGACACAGCAAATTATCTCAGGAAGGAGTCTAATGTTGGGTTAAACATAGAGGCTTTGGAAAGAGAGATTTTGGGTTCAAATTACTTGGCTTCTTAGTGTAGCCATCTTCATCTGTAATCATCTTGTCCCTCACAGTGTTGTGAAAAGGTTTAAATGTGTGTAGTGTGTGTAAAGGACATAGTACATAGCCCTCTCTCTGCAGGCAGAGAGCGCTAAACAAGTGGTGGCCATTATTGTGTTTGTCAGGGCTGATTGCCAGCGTTTTGGGTTCCCAGCAGGTGTACCTGGAGCTATAGGCACATGCAAGCCGTGTTTGGTGAGGGTGCAAGAGGCCTCATCAACAGAGGCTGACGGTCTGAGTGTAAACGTGCCTCCCCACCCCAGCACACATGATGAGCTGCCAGTGTTCTGGCACAAAAAGGGCTCAAAATGGTGAGGAGACTCTCCCTGGCCCGGTGATACAAAAACCATTTCCCCATAATCTTCACCCAAACTCTACCCAAAATGTGTGAGAAAATCCCAAAGGGCAAAACAGAGACACACACATAGATATTTTTCTATTTGGTGTCTACAAAACATGCGGCACATCTAAGGCAACATAACAACACAGTTATACACACACGCACACCCACACATCTTCCAACCATGTGTAAGGGGCAAAAGCCACCCCCGAATCCTTCCTTGTCTGCCCTAGACACATATGCACACACCCCATTGAGAAAATCATTTGTCACAGGCGTACACATCAACTACTCTTATACCTCAAGTTTATAAAAACTACTAAGTCTACCCTGAATACTGCTGCCATGAAACTGCATCCTGAATGGTGGCTGTAGTTCGCCAGAGGCTTTTGAGAGAGTGCTGATGGACAGACACCATGGGCAAGGCCTCCCCCTCCTCTTAAAAAAAAAAATTTTTTTTTTTTTT
>NW_012117677.1:298620-318132 GCF_000951035.1 Colobus angolensis palliatus
TGGGTTTACTGTGTGCCAGGCATTTTCTAGAGGCTTTACATCAATAAGCTAATCCTCACAAAATCCATAGAAGGTAGGGGCCAGTATGATCCTCACTTTATAGATGGAGGAAATGGAAGCACAGAGAAGTTAGGTAACTTGCCCAAGGGCACACAGCTAACTAGAAGGCCTAGGTTTGGAAGCCAGGTAGCCATGCTCTCAACTGGAGATGAGGTTTGAATCAGGGTCTGACCCCAATGCCCAAACTCTTTCCATTCTGCTGATGACCATATGAATTTTTGTCCCCCCACCCCCACCCCAACCCACCCCCAGCAACTTACCTGTCGGCTGTGTCCTGGGCTGGATATACTTGAAGGACTGGATTGTGACAAAGCTAGGCTGCTATTTTTCCCAACCTGAAAGACACCATTGAAGCCCCACTCAGACACACGAGCCAGCCTGGGAAGGGCCCGCCGATGCCACATGTTCTAAGGGAAAGAAGGGCTGCACAATGCCTGCTTCATTCCCTCACATTGGCTCGGAACTGGTGTTTCCATCTTAAGTGGCAGAGAAAATGAAAATGTTGCAGAGGGTGCCTTGAGGGATGCCCTTTCCTTCCCAGAGTTAAAGTGGCATAGTGGGGACTCCTCATACTGCTCCCTAGATGGCTGGACCCCAACAGGGGGGGATGAGGATGAAGGCATCTGGTGGAGAAGCCTGGCCCCTCCTGGGAGCTTCACTCAGTAGAGGCTGGGCTTTTCTACCTGTGGCCAAAGGGTCACACAGCTCACCCACCTCTGACCCTCCATCCCAAACCCATCTTGTTTTCAGCCCAGACTCCCTCAACCTAGCTGCAGATAAAACACCTGGATCTTTTGCTGGGTCAGTTTTCCTGGCTAGGAGATGTAACGCACATGCGACTCTTCTTTAGGAAAATAGCATGATGGCGCTGGGCTTCTCCTTTGCATGGAGGGAGGACAGGAACGCTGTGCATATGGGTGTGGCCACTGTGCCGTTCCCCTTCCTCTGGGACTGTCCTTCACACAATGGGCCTGGTCCTTGGGGAAGCTGATGCCAGGCACTAACCAGTCCCTGTCTAGTCTGCAAAGGCAGCTTGAACTTTCATCCTATAAACTGCTCCTCTTCTCCATTAACTTGCCTTTATGTAAAGACATTTGCCTTACATTATTTTATTTATTTATTTTTGAGACAGAGTCTTGCTCTGTCGCTCAGGCTAGAGTGCAGTGGCATGATCTTGGCTCATTGCAACCTCTGCCTCTGGGGTTCAAGCGATTCTCTTGCCTCAGCCTCCTGAGTAGCTGGGATTACAGGTGCGTGCCACCCTGCCCGGCTAATTTTTGTATTTTTAATAGAGACAAGGTTTCTCCGTGTTGGGCAGGCTGGTCTCCAACTCCTGACCTTGGATAATCCACCCACTTCGGCCTCCCAAAATGCTGGGATTACAAGTGAGACCACTGCACCTGGCTACATTCACAGTCTTGATTTTTGTTCCGTTTAATAGCCCTGTGGTAACTTCTGGCCTTATACCAAGCAGATACAATTAAATGGATCTCCAAATTGTTCCCAAAGTAAAGGTTTATCTTGGATTTCTCAATCTCATGCATTGACCCCTGATCTCCTAGCAGAATTAACACAGATCCCAAGGGCCTTTGCCTTTCCTTAATACTTGGAAATCACTGGTGATAAAGCCTTTTCTTAATGCCCTAGTGACAAGCACCGAGGTATCACCTGCATTAGAGAACCAATGCTGACCAGATCCAAGGCAGCCATTAAATACATCCGTGTTTTTGAATTCCCTCCTGATGAGCACTTGGCTGCTCCTTTCACCACCGCTTCTGGCTGACTCGGCATTTACTAAGCATTTCCTATAGTCCTGCAGACCAAAGAATCAACAGAGCCACATCTACTCAACACAGAGGGACTCTGTTAATGGCACAGAGGCTAAGAGGCCAGACTCCAGAGCCAAAATGCCTGGGTTTAAATCCTAGCCTGACTATTGACTCACTGTGTGACTTTGGGTGCCTTGCTTAACCTTCCTGTGCCTTGGTTCACTCATCTGTAAAAGGCGAATAACAGCAAGTAATTATAAAATGAGTTAATACACCTGAAGTGCTTGGAACAGAGGCCATCAACCTACGTGTTAGCTGCTGGGACTGTATCTAAAATGAGTGAGATACCACGGCCTTGCTGTCCAAGGTGTGGCCTGGGAGACTGTCAGAAATGCAGACTCCTAGGCCCCTGCCCAGGTCTGCTGACCGAGAATCAGAATGTTCACTGGCCCCCCTGGAGTTATTCGTGTACACGTTCAAGCTTGAGAGGCCTTGGCTCTGTCCTCCATCCTGGGCCCTGGGGGTGACACCCACCAGCAGTTTAGCCTCCGGGGAGAGCCCTGTGGGTACCGGCCCGCCTCCCTCACACCCCTGGCCGTGGGGAGTCAGAACAGTGCCCTCGGCTTGAGCGAGAGGACCTGTGTCTCCCCCTCCTCTCACCTTGGCCTTGGTTTGCAGCTTGTCTGGCCCTTGGGTTCCAAACTTGCTGTTTCTCATGTGTTTGTGATTTGTGACTCCCCCTCAGGCTGTGCTCTTCGTGAGGTTATAACAAGTCTCATAAGTGGTGACAAAAAACATTAAAATATCTCTTGACAACTGCTTCCCATTGCTGCAAAGTCCTCAACCCTAGGTGGAGTTGGGCTTGGGGTTTGGTTCCCTTGATTCCGTGTAACGGTCTCTGGACACACTGCCCTGATGGGTCCGGGCTCCCGGGCGGGTTGCCTGGCCCTCTCGTCAGACCTGGCTCCGCAGAGAATCCGAGGCTGGGCCCTTCCCCACGTCTGCTCCCTTATCTATATGCCCAACTGGCCCCAGAGGCTAGGGTGGGGGTGGAGGTGGGGGTGGGCTTTCCTAAGTAGCCCCTCCAACCGGAGAAGAAGGACTAGACTCAGGGATGAGAACAGAGCTCAAGGAAAAGAAACATGTATCCTTCTCTGACCACGCCACACTCTCTCAGCCTCCTCACCATACACACTCCTATCTGTACCATGGCATTGAACACTTCTTTTTTTTTTTTTTTTTTTTGAGACGGAGTCTTGCTCTGCCGCCCAGGCTGGAGTGCAGTGGCCGGATCTCAGCTCACTGCAAGCTCCGCCTCCCGGGTTCACACCATTCTCCTGCCTCAGCCTCCCGAGTAGCTGGGACCACAGGCACCCGCCACCTCGCCCGGCTAGTTTTTTGTATTTTTAGTAGAGACGGGGTTTCACCGTGTTAGCCAGGATGGTCTCGATCTCCTGACCTTGTGATCCGCCCGTCTCAGCCTCCCAAAGTGCTGGGATTACAGGCTTGAGCCACCGCGCCCGGCCTGAACACTTCTTTGCCAGCTGGTGGCAGTTGCAGTTTTCCTTTAGGAAGGAAAGAGTTCTATCAGGAGGAGGTGGGGGTCGAGGCAGCCTAGGAAAGTGGGAAGGACAGTCACCTGGGAGCCGGGCACAGGCGCTCCCACTCCCAGGTGGGACCCCGGGTCAGCATTTAACCTGCCTGGGCCTCAAGCTCTTCCTAAGGGGGTTCCAACAGATCAGATCAAACTTCTTAGCAACAGAACTCTTTGCTGACAATGTCCTCAGAACCTCAAAAGATAAAACTGACCGATGTGGAGTGAGGAACTCAGAATCTCTCTGTGCCTCAGTTTACTCATCTGTGAAGTAAACTGCACTGGGGTGTCACGAGGATTCAGTGAGGTAATAACCGTAAAGTGCCGAAAACAGCGCCGAGCACATAGTGAGTGTGGTATCAAGTACTTGTTCAATAAAGGGCTCTCAAAGCAGAGGGTGAAACTGCCCTCGGGGAAAACAAGAAAAGGAGTCAAGCTTGTGTTACCTGTCGGAGCCACCCGGCTAAGCAGGGGCGCTGCCCAGCTCCCCCTGCCCCCCCAGAGCCGGTGAAGGCGGTGCCAGGAGGTCCCTTACCTGCCGAGAGGAGGTGCTGTTAACGGGATCGGGCACCGGTGCGAGAAGGCTGGGCGGGTTCTTTTTGTGAACGCTATTCATACCAGGCATTTTAGTGATTTTACAGGCTTTGCTACTAGAACTCGAGTTCTTACGCTTTTTTCCTTCTGATTTGTCAAAAGAGAGGGGCAGAGAAGACACAGCATTGTGTGAGGCCAGAGAGAGGTCCCCTGTGTGGAGCGCAAGGGAGGGCACAGAGAGGGGACAGGAGTCACTGCTGCCTCCCACCGCGCCCACCTGTCTCACTATGTCCGCGGGGCCGCCGGGCAGCGAGGTCCGTCCTGAGGGCTCCAGTTTGGCACTGAGTGGGCTCACCCCATTGTTTGAGTTGTGCACAGACAGATTGTTATAGGGAGGGGCCGCCTGATAGGAGTTCAAAGCAGAACTGGCATTCAAAACACAGTTCTTTTTGTGAGGCCCTGACAGTGGAGACGAGAGGGATGTCTGCAAGGATGAGGAGGAGGAGGAGGAGGAAGGCGAAGACTGTGGCTTCCTCTTTTTGTTACTTGGAGACTCGTCGCTACGGGTGGACAGGTCTTTGACTTTTGAGGATTTGCTGGTTTTGGTTTTGGATGGCTTGTGGGATGGGGAAGGGATGACGGCTGGTATCGGGGACACAGCGGATGGGGCCTTGAAGGTTGAGTCCATGATGCTGAGGGTTGCGGCCACATGAGGGAAAGCTGTGGTGTGGGACATGAGGGCGCTCGGGTCCGGCGATGTCACGAAAGCTGCGTTTGAGAGCATGGCTGATGTCATTATGTAAGAAGAGGTGAGCCTCGAGCTGATGGGAGCTGAAGGAAGATACACAGCACTGGGGTTGCTGAAAGGCTGCAAAACGGATGCTGGAACGGGGTTGGTGATGTGGGCTGCTGGCGAGGGCAGGGGGCTATCTGCCGCAGGAGGGATCTTCCTAAACATGAGAGAAGAGTGAAAGAGAATCAGTGAGACACCGGGTTGGCAGTGCTTAGGAGGCTCGATGACGTTTGAGCATCAGGGCTCCAGAGGACACCCCGGCAGAACCAGACTATGGAGAATGGAGCCTTGAAGGATGGGAGAATCTGAAGCATGGCCCCTCCTTATGGCACCCCCCATTGCAACATCCAGCAACCTAATTTTCATCACACTCAGCCTTTCAGATCCTTTTCTCCAGGCTTGGCTACTGGAGAAGGCCTGATTTTGGTTCATGAATAAAAGGTCAATGTTATTTAGAATAGAAATTTCCCCAGTATTCTCTCTCAACCACTGCCACCCCTCCTCCCCCGCAACTCTCTTTTTTTTTTTGGCAGCGATGAAGGTGGTTTTTAATGAGAAGTGATCATTTCACATGTAGGTCCTGGTTGCAAGTAAGAAATGTGAGGACAGGGCTTTGCTACCTGGACACAGGGGCCAGAGCTTCCCCTCTCCACCCACTCCAGCTTCTGCCCAGGGACTCTTGGGGCTTTCCCCACCCTGCTCTGGGCTGGAGGCAGTTGGGGAATGGCCCTCTCCAAGGCCAGCATCCTCCTGCCTTTGCTGTCTGCAGCCTCTGGTTCCCTCCACAGAGAGCCATTTCCATACTGACTCGTGGCTGCTGGCTCCTGGTGGCTGGGCCGTGGACGGTTAGGGGTTTGGGAATGGTGAGATGGCAAGTTGCCCATTCCCAGGACTAGCTTTGTTTTTTCCTCTTCAGCCCTCTCTACCTTAGCTCTTGCTCAGAGGAGTTGTCTGGGGTGTGGCTTTAGCAGGTCTTCCTGTTCTGTGTTAGGAAAAGGTGAGTGTGGGGACCCTCATGTGTCCAGAGAAGGAGATCAGGGATTTCTAGTGTGTTCTGAAGATAAATGTAGGATGTGGACAGGAGGAGAAAATCAGGAGGGGAGGAGAAACCCACTGTTTTCTTCTTTGGTCTTCTTGGAGCTTGGGGGGTGCCTCAGAGCAAACTCCCTGGAGCCAAGGCCAGCACTAGGCTGTGGCTTACTCTTGGGGCCTCCCTGCAAACTCCATCCTTTGATTTGTGCTGGGAGTGACACCTCCTTCCATCCTACAGCCTGGGATGCTGCTGCTGCTACTCTGGGGACCGGGAGGAGGCACAGCGGCCACAGGGACATTTGTTCTTGATTTTGCAGAAAAGCACATGGTCCTCGGGAGCCAGGTAAATGTGTTCAAGCTGGTCCTTTCCCATTTCTCACCTTGCTCCCTCTCCCGGTTTCCCTGGGAAATCATTTTCACTGTAGCTGGGGTTCACTAGTGATTAGGAACTAGCTTTCCTTCTTTGAAAGCAGCACATGAAGATGAGCAGGCCCAGAGCCTGTGCCCCAGTGGGCTAGAACACATGCAAGACAGGGCCTCACACCGTCCTTTCTCTTCTTTGGAGGCCACTCTCCCAGCTGTAGCGTCAGGACCAGGTGCCAGGGAACTCTGGGAAGAGGCACTGCTGAGAGATAAATGTCTCTCCTAGCATTCCTCTCTGAAGATTCTGCTTTTGGCCTGTACTTTGGTGGAGCCTGTGACATCCATCTTTAGGGTAGAATCCAGAGGAATCCTTGCTCTTGAAAACATTAGACCAAACGGATCAAATATAAGAGAAAAATGTTGCCAAACTCACAATGGCCGTGATGGCATTGAGAATTTACATTCTCTCAAGCCTAAAGAAGGTAAGAGATCCTGTCGGCACTCAGCAAGGTGCCCCATAAATACTTGTTGCAATGAATGAATGAGTGAATGAATGGATGGATGAATGGGTAGGTGGATGGGTGAGCAGGTGGCTTCTCAGCAGCACCATAACCATATGGTCAGGGACTATGCATGGTGGGCAAGGACTCCCATATGATCAGATTGGAAATGTCTACACACATCCTTAGAACTGTCTGGCCCCACACAACCCCTTCCTAACAGGGGCAGGAAACATTTCTTAGAGGGGGAGACCCCCCCCAACTTTCTGGGTGCTTTTGTTGCCTTGCTGTGGTACTACAGGCAACCCACTCCATCTTTCCTTGACTCGTTTGCTTACCCACTAAAGTATAGATAGAAATACATGTGGGCAGAGGTTTGGCAGTTACTTGTAATAAAAAGTTATTTACAAATACCAGATGGCTCATTTAGAGAGGATTCCAATCAATGAATTTGAATGGGAGCCATTTTTTTTTTTAGACGGAGTCTTGCTCTGTTCCCCAGGCTGGAGTGCAGCAGCGCAGTCTCAGCTTACTGCAAGCTCCGCCTCCTGGGTTCATGCCATTCTGCTGCCTCAGCCTCCCGAGTAGCTGGGACTACAGGCGCCCACCATCAGGCCCGGCTAACTTTTTGTGTTTTTACTAGACACGGGTTTTCACCGTGTTAGCCAGGATGGTCTCGATCTCCTAACCTCATGATCCACCTGCCTCGGCCTCCCAAAGTGCTGGGATTACAGGCGTGAGCCACCGCACACAGCCTGAATGGGATCCATTTTTAATGTCTCAATTTATAATTTTCCAATTAACTAGTATAAATTCACGCTTCAACTTGTGCTGACTGGCAGAGTTGAAGTCCTAAATCTTACCTGGCTGACACTCAGGATTGGGATGGGTGCTCTTTTTAGGCACACTTTCTATCCCTTTCTTGCCTCACTAATCACAAGGGGATAGTAGGGCAGGAAGGAAGATAGGGCAGGGGAGAAACAGGGTGAGGGGCATGTGGCAGCTCCCTGTCCCCAGGAGACCCTTCCCCGCCGAGGCTAAACAGCTTATGTGTTTTTCTAGGTGCTAAATGGCAGTGGATTTCAGCTTTGCTGGGCTGTGTCCTGGTGTAAGCTTTGCACACTGGCCCAGGGAAGTCCCACACTAAAGCCCACAGATGCAAATAAATTACTGACAGTGCCCAACCTCCCCTGCCAGGTGGCATGGAGGTCCAGATGCTGACCTGGCTGAAAGAGAATACTGTGTTGGCGGCTCCTGATGCAGAGTTAAATGCTTGTTAAAGAAAAAAGAGTCTTGGCCGTTCCTTTTCTTCCTAATGTCTTCCACGCCCCCATCGGCTGCCATCCCTCCAGGTTCGGGCCCGCCGGGGCCTGGGGTTTGGGCAGCAAGGTTGAGAGGGTAGCGGGGTGCTACGCTCTCCAGAGTTGACACCCAGGCAGCCCCAATGTTGCTCAGTGACAGCAGATTGGTTAGGCAAGTCCTGAACAGGGGGGAGGGACCTGATGCCCTGTGGCTCGGGTTTCTGTGCCTGAGGAGGAAAGGAATATGGAGCTTGAGCTGACAGGACACCAGGGAGTGAAATACAGACCAACACATTCCTTCCACGTGTCCGGGATTGACACTTCCATAACACAGGGAGCAAAGAGCTGCGAGGATCACCAGGGCTGGCCGCCATCGTGGGGAACAAGCACAGAGGCTCAATCACCAAGTAACTGAGAGCACGGTCACCCCACGTGCAGCACCAATTTGTTGCTGTTTGGAATGGACACAAGTAAATATCATATCAAGGGTGCCCTTTAGACACACTGGGCAGTCACTTAAATGGGAAGAAATGATAAGCTTCTCTTGTGGCCCTTACCTACCTTACAGTAAATGTTAACATTTAGTACTAAGTCTGCCATGAGAGCTCAATTCAGACACAAATGGGGCTCACTTCTCCTAGAAGTCCAGGTCTGGAAGCTCTTTAGGCTTCCAGAAAGGGGCCTAAGGTGTCGTAGCTGCCTGGGGGAGAGGAGGAAACCTGGGAAAGGGGCAAATTTTGACTTCTGCTCCCTCCCATTTCTTAGGAATCCCTTCCTTGACTCTACTGGGCCTCAGTGGGCAGGTGGGGGCCCTCAGCTGTTGTCCCTCCTGGACTGTCTAGGCCCAGATTTACGTGATCTATGACTCAAATGGATGATGATATCTTGAGAGCTCACCTTTGTAGAAGTGGGGGATGGGGATACCCAGTGGGCCAGCCTTATATTATCAAGTGGTCAAAATGGTAGCCACTTATGTGCTGTGGTTTGAGAGGGTCTAGGCCTATTATTTCTTCCCAATAGCATTCTTCCAGATTAAGGCTTCTTCCCTATTTATGAATCCCCTATTAAAATGTAAGTACACTGGAAAGTGGATAGTAAAGAAACTTAAGAGAAAGGGAACATAAGTTGGAGTTTAGGGTAGAGAAGTACAAGTAGAGGTGGGCAGGGGGTCCTAAGGAGATGGGAAGGGCCAAAGACAAACTTAACCAACTTCACAGCATTGCTCAGGATCTGCCCTGTTGGCAAGTGTACAGATGTTTTCACAGGACAGCAAACAACTAGAAATTGGTCCACAACCATAACGAAATCTTTAGTTTTTTTTGTTTTTTTTTTTGAGACGGAGTCTCCCTCTGTCACCCAGGGTGGAGTGCAGTGGTACGATCTCGGCTCACCGCGAACTCCGCCTTTGGGTTCAAGTGATTCTCCTGCCTTAGCCTCCTGAGGAGCTGGGATTACAGGTGTGCGCCACCACACCCAGCTAATTTTTGTATTTTTAGTAGAGATGGGGTTTCACTATGTTGGCCAGGCTGGTCTTGAACTCCTGATCTCAGGTGATCCGCCCACCTCAGCCTCCCAAAGTGCTGGGATTACAGGTGTGAACCACCATGCCTGGCTGAAATCTTTAGTTTTGATATTGTAGCATTAACATTACAAACAGAAGCATCTTCTTTTTTTTTTAAGAGAGAGAGGGTCTCGCTCCATTGCCCAGGCAGAGTGCAGTGGCACAATCATAGCTTACTGTGACCTTGAACTCTTGGGCTGAAGCGATCCTCCCACTCCAGGCCTTTCAAGTAGCTAGGATCACAAGTGTGCATCACTACACCCAGCTAATTGTTAAAAATTATTTTTTGTAGAGATGGGGTCTTGCTATGTTGCCCAGGCTGGTCTCGAGCTCCTGGCCTCAAGCAATCCTCCTGCTTCGGCCTCCCAAGCGCTGGGATTACAGGCGTGAATCACTGCACTCAGCCAGAAGCATGTTCTTAATATCCTTAGATTCTCTAGGAGCAATAAAAAGGCCCTTTAACATAGGTAAACAAACAACATATTATCTAATATCCTTCTCATTTAGGAGATTACCAACACAAAAATGGTCTCCAAAAAAGACAAAGCATGTAACATATCATTTGTGCTTCTTAAAACCTTCAGGTAAACCATTAAGAAGAGCTGGTATTTAAGAATTAATCAAACATCCTGACTTCAGAATCATTTTGTTCTATGAAAAGTCAGCCACTAACATTTATTTGGAAAGTTAGGGTTCAGGTAACTGTGGGGCAGCTTGGATCTTATATTGCACAAAAGCTGCTCACTTACTTCCACATCTGTGAATTCAGGTGTTTTTCTACCATGGAGTTTAGTGCGAATCGAAAACGATCCCATCTTCTATCAAAAACATAGTACCCTCGTCCCATGAGGCGACTCCCAAATGAGCAAAACTGTGAGGAAAAAAAAATTTTAATTTTGATTACAGGTTAATAAGCTAATATAAAGTATACAGAGAAAAATAACATTTGCATAAAAACACACAGGGGCACAATTTTACTCAAAATAAAGAAGCAAACCGTATGAAGCCAAAAATATTTCTGCAGTTCTGTAGTTTGAGCTCTGGATTTTCTGCGGAACCTCACATTGCAACTCAACAATAGCTACATTCAATTTTCTGTGGCACAGAGCGGGCTACGTTTTCTACTCCTGGGATTGAGCCAGCATTTTTTGGTTAAGAAACAAATAACACCAGGCACAGTGGCTCATGGCTGTAATCCCAGCACTTTGGGAGGCTGAGGTGGGCAGATCACTTGAGGTCAGGAGTTTGAGACCAGTCTGGCCAACATGGTGAAGCCCCGTTTCTACTAAAAATACAAAAATTAGCCAGGCGTGGTGGCGGCGCCTGGGATCCCAGCTCTTAGGGAGGCTGAGGCAGGAGAATTGCTTGAACCCAGGAGGTGGAGGTCGCAGTGAGCTGAGATTGTGCCACTGCACTCCAGCCTGGGTGACAGACTGAGACTGTGTCTCAAAAAAAAAAAAAAAAAAAAAAAAAAAAAAGAAACAAGCAGCACCCAGGGTGAGTTTTCAGGACCATCTGTCCTATTATCAGCCACATTTTCTCAAGGAACTTGGTGGTTCCCTGCTTCTCATGATAGTAATGGGAACTGCTTGTGCTAGTGTCCCAGGTCCCACCTTTCCTATCTGATGTCAACAGAGCCACTTTGCTTCCAGCCAGGCTAAATGCCTTCCTTTCCCAGTCTCGACCCCATTTCTGCCTCCAATCAGTCTTTGTAGGCTGTCCTGGGACACAGCACCACCTTGAAGCTTTTGCTCCTGCTGTTCCTTCTCCCTGTTGTCTCCTTCCTTCTTCTTTTTGTCAATCCCAATTCCCCACTCTCTCTCCCGGTTCCCTTATCAAGACTCTCATTTCCAGTGGCTCTCATCTGAATGATCTTCCCAGTATGAATTCCCATGGCACACCCATTGCCTGCTTTATTCCATTTTGCCTTGGACTCACGACATGGCTGTTTTACGTTATACACAGGATGCCTACATACCTGATTCGACTATCAGTGTATAGACAGGAGAGCCCATTCTCTTCCTTCTCCTTAGTATGAGGATAGTAGGCATTTGGGCTAACAAATAGATTGGGGAGACAGGGATCCACAAAATGTTTAAAGCACACTATCCCTCTTAAAATATGTGGATGAAATATCGGCATTCAGATGTTTAATAAACACTTGATTATGATGTTAGGACAACCGGAAGGCTCTCAGACAGAAATGCAAGAAGCAGCCTCAGAGAAGGTGACATTTGGCTGGTTTAGGGCTCAGGCGAGTCTGCAAATGACTCTATAACTCAAAAGCAGATCTCCCCCTTCCTCCAGGCCTCCCAGCAGCTCCCTGGCCTCTCTCCCAGACACAGGGCTGGATTGGCACTCATTCCACAAACCCGTCCTGGAACCAGACTTTGGAACAGTTCTCAGGAGGAAATGTAAGACCTTCCCTTTGTTCTGTTTCTATTGGTGTTTTGGGGGTTTTCGCATTAAAATCTTGTCACCCATCAAATCTGGTACTGCTGATGAAGAACACTTTTCTGCACCTTCATGTTAAATGCTTACTGACCAAGCAAGAAAACATACAAAGGGAATTTTCCGACATAGAAGCTGGTCCCTGGCAGCATGTGGGAGCTCTTCCAGGTCTAGACATCATTTCTTCCCCCATCCCAATTGCTAAAGATGCACCGAGCAAGCATTCATTACAAACAATGATTTAATGTATCAACTGGCCATGAGAGAAGGGACAAAGCAAAGACACAAATCTGTGGTCTTTCCATTTAAATCAGCAAAACATTAAGGGCACACAGCTGTGCCACATCCTGAGTTTAGCTAATCCACTGTAGCCTGGCAGGTTGTCATCTGGACAAATGTCTTGATGTGCTCCAGAGTCTGGCCTTTTGGCAGAGCCTCGTATTTCTTTCAGGCTCAGGAGCTGGAGGCACGGTTTTGTCTTTGCTACCTGTGTATCTGATTCCGTACAGATGTGAGGCTAGGCCCTGAGAAGTTCCAGTTCCTGGCTGGCATGTTACGCCTCCAGCAGAGCTGTAGATCCTCACTGCGTGGGCCACTGTGTCAGACCCTACTGGTTGCCAGCCTCACCAACTACCACCCACTCCCACCTCTGTCTTTTCCTTGCAAACAGAACCACACTTTTATTTTGATATCTGACACAGAGCAGTAATCAAGCGGGTCTCCTCCCAGAACCTTGGGATAAATCATGGCTGGTTCCTCCTGCGTCACGGCAACCCCTTCCTTCTCTGCTGCCAATTGATCTAGGGATGGGCATGTGACCCATTCCTGGTAGATATGAGCAGAAGTCTGCTGGGGTTTTCATAGGAAGATTTTCTTTCCTAACATAAGGCAGCATCTTGGAAGAAGACCCCTTTTCTGTTTGTCCCTTTCCAACCTGAGTAGCACACCACTGGGTGAGGATGAAATGTCAGAGCTGCAGCTGATGGACTGGGACCATGCGTGAAAGGTAGAGGGAGTTGTAGAGATTGTCCCTCAGCTCCATGACATCGTGGAGAAGCTGAACCAAGCTTGGGAGCACCTGCCTCTACACTCCCTGCTATGTGATATAATTAAATGACCTTAGCGCTTGTGCCAGATGAGTTGAATGTTCTACTTCGGGCAGTCAAAGGCATCCTTAATCGTCCCTGACTATTTTCTGTACTAATCAAGAGGCAAAGTCTCAGGCTGATGGTGAGCCACAGGTAAGCATCATCCCAAGGAAAGAAAGTGAACTTGGCCTTCATTCATGACACGGAGAGGAGGGAAGAGGGATTCACTTGATCTTGATGCGGGCCAGGATGGACTTCACTTACACAGTCTAGAGACAGAGCTGATCCTGCAGGACTCAGGCTGGCACCAGAGTAAACCACCATGAGGTCCCATGTTCTAGGCCCCTGCATTCGGCTCTGCAATGGCAGCACTAGGCAGTCCCTTTTCAAGTGCTCGTACGCAGACAATAAACAAGCCTCCAGCAGATGCCTCCTGTTTCCCACCTTAGTTTCCATGACCTTCTGAACTGTCAGCGTGCACTCATTCAAGGAAGGGGAAAGAAAGTGCCCTTTTTACTAATCAGCAATCATGGTGACCTGAAAGGCTTCTTCTTTCCTTCAACACACACACACGCTCAGTTCTGGTGCCATATGGTCACACAACAGTAATACTTAGAACCAACAGGGGAGAATACCAACAAGGGCTGACCCCTGACACGCTGCTAAGACAGACGGTTTCCAGAGCAGGTGAGCCGAGCTAACCCTGGACATCAGAGGCTCCATTTTTAGATGGACAAGGCCAGAGGATCAGCTCCTGAGTGCACTTATAGAAATACTATTTCTCAAGCATGCTTGCTTCAAGGTGGGCCGTAAATACTCAGGATTATCCATTCTTCCCCCTTTTTTTCTTTTTAGTAGTATGTGGAAGTACTCAGAATTATAATCAGCTGGGAGCCCATTCCTTTCCTTTTGTAATGTTCAAGGGTATTTCTAAGGCAATCGTTAAAACTCATGGTAAGTCTTTTTGTAAAACACTGCGCAGGCAGCCTTGCCTTAGGAAGGATCATGCCTTTGGTATGATCACCTAAGTGTCTGCAAAGCACAGGCAAAGAACGCACAGTAAGGAACAGAAGGAGGCCTACCGCAAGAGGTCTGGGATGGTGCGTGGAGAACTGACAGTCTAGCTTCTCGGATTCGTCGGCTCCGTCCATCTCCCCTTCATCACTGGACAGTCGGCTGGCGAGGTCACCTCCAACCGGTGGGAGTGGGGGCTCTGGAGTGTGGCCACTATGATTCGAAGACGCGCTGCTGCTTATGCTATTTGCAGATGGTGGTCTAAGGGCAAGAGGGGAGAACAAAGAAAATAAACCAAATAAACCTTTTCTGAGGTGACAAGATCCACCCAGTTTAATGGTGCTCAGGAAACAGCCTGTTAATGGCCAGGTGCCATGGCTCACACCTGTAATCCTGGCACTTTGGGAGGCTGAGGCGGGCAGATGACGAGGTCAGGAGATTGAGACCATCCTCGCCAACATGGTGAAACCCCGTCTCTACTAAAATACAAAAAACTAGCCAGGTGTGGTGGCGCATGCCTGTAGTCCCAGTTACTCAGGAGGCTGAGGCAGGGGAATCGCTTGAACCCGGGAGGCAGAGGTTGCAGTGAGCCGAGATTGTGCCACTGCACTCCAGCCTGGGTGACAGAGCAAGACTCCACCTCAAAAAAAAAAGAAAAAAAAAAAAAAGAAAAAAAAACAGCTTGATTAGCCTCGCCAGTACCTCAGGGAGGGCACGTCGGTGGTGACTTTGCATAAGGGAAAACTATCAAGGCTGAAGGGTTTGCAGTGACCAGCTCTCTCCAGTGACCCAGTCAAGTTCTGTGCCAGTTGCTGTCCCTGGGGCAGATGAGAGGAATGATGGGAAAGCCCAACAGTGTAAGTGGAATGTCAGATATGGGAACGTGACAAAGTGAATTGAACCTACACCAGTCTTCTATGAATTCAGTTACAAGTATTCACCGATTCGTGACAAAGAGAACTGAACTTACACCAGTCTTCTATGCATTCAGTTACAAGTATTCACCGATTCGTGACAAAGTGAATTGAACCTACACCACTCTTCTATGAATTCAGTTACAAGTATTCACCCATTTGCAGGTAAGTAAGCTGTACTTGCCATACAATTGCTTTCCTTTGAAAGTGGAAACTGACAGGAAGATCAACCAGGTAAACAAGATCAGGGCAATCACCAAAAATATCAGTAAGGAAGAAACACAGTCCTATGCATACGTTCTTTGATACAAAGCTATGATTTTAGGAAACTGTTGTTATACTGGCATGAAAAAAAGTTTTGTCCTGGTGATGGGCCCCTCATTAGTACCTTACTCTGCACCCATGCCTCTCACTTAATATTGAGCTGTGTGTAGTTTAATTGTATTTTCTAAGGATGAGTGTTTCAATTTACATTTTTTATTTATTTACGAGACATTCTCAGTCTGTCACCCAGGCTGGAGTACAGTGGTGTGATCTCTGCTCACTGCAACCTCCATCTCCCAGGTTCAGGTGATTCTCCTGCCTCAGCCTCCCAAGTAGCTGGGATTACAGGTGCCTGCCACCATGCCTGGCTAATTTTTGTATTTTTAGTGGAGATAGGGTTTCACCATGTTGGCCAGGCTGGTTTGCACTCCTGACCTCGGGCGATCTGCCCACCTCAGCCTCCCAAAGTGCTGCGATTACAGGTGTGAGCCACTGTGCACGGCTTCAATTTACTTTTTGACAAGCCCTTTTATGCACTGTGGGGCATGATTGGCTCACAGTAGGTGCTAAAGAGAAATTTTTTTTCAGTGAACGAATGAATGAATTCCATGTGTGTATAAAACAACCCAACAGATGTCATCTTAATTATGGTTAAGCTTACAAAAAGCAATGTCACAATAAGAGGTAGAATTACTTGCTTCTTAGGCAGTAAAAAACAAAACAACACAAGGCAAAACCAAAATCAAACACATCCACATTAGCAGAAGAGTTAGATGAGGAATAGTCACAGTTAACTGTTACTAGTTTTTACGACTTCTCCACT
This sequence comes from Colobus angolensis palliatus, assembly GCF_000951035.1. NCBI lineage: Eukaryota > Metazoa > Chordata > Mammalia > Primates > Cercopithecidae > Colobus > Colobus angolensis. Next base: position 314,682 of record NW_012117677.1, read on the forward strand.
TCCATCAGGTGATTGAGCAGGGAGAGGTGACAAAGATAGGGAGAAAAAGGAGAAAAAAAGATTGTCTTTCTGCTTTCTGCTTCGAAAGTTGTTCCTTCAAGTCTCATGAAGCAGCACTGCTGATCTGTCTCCCTTCTCTCTTATTTTCACCCTGGCTATTTGTTGCTTTGAAATCTTTTCAGGTCTCCAATACTTGAACTTGAAACAGATTCCAAAAGTATAGTCACTTAAAAACAAAACCACAAACGTGAAAACAACCCAAATGTCCATCAGCAGATGACAAGACAAAATATGGTATATCCATTCAATGGAATATTACGCAAGCCTTAAAAAGGAATGAAATTCTGCTACTATACAAATGACACTTGAAAGCATCATACTAAACGAAATAAGCCAGACATGAAGGACAAATATTGGATGGTTCCACTTATATGAGCTACCCAGATGGAAAGTAGAACAAGAGTTATCAGGAGTTGGAAGGAGAGGGGAATAGGGAGGGGGTGTTTAGTGGATATATAGCTTCAATTTTAGATGATGAGAAAGTTCTGGAGATGGATGACAGTATAACTACACAACATTGTGAATGTACTTAATGCCACTAGACACTTAAAAATAGTAAATTTTGAGTTATGTATATTTTACTATAAAAACAAAACAAAACAAGGCCATATGTAGTTTTTCAGTGTCATTATAAGAATTCTGTTGGGATGACAATTTATTATGGACTGTCACCTTCCTGTACTATAAAAACAAAGCTGCCATTCATTCTGAGTGTCTACAGGCCAAAGTACGCATCTCCCCAGACGTTCCTCAATGCCTGTTCTTCTGTATCAGGCAGGGCAACAACATTATTGTGTGCTTATGGTTGAAGACCCAGATAATAAAACAATTTAGATAAAGCTAAAACATAAAAAAAAAACCAGTATCCATAACTCTGCCACCCAAGATCAAGTATTACTAGCATTTTGATTTACATCCTTCCAGACTTTGTTACCATCCACACACATGCAAATGCATCTTTTTTTTTTTTTTGAGACGGAGTCTCTCTCTGTCACCCAGGCTGGAGTGCAGTGGCCAGATCTCGGCTCACTGCAAGCTCTGCCTCCCGGGTTTACGCCATTCTCCTGCCTCAGCCTCCCGAGTAGCTAGGACTACAGGCGCCCGCCACCTCGCCCGGCTAGTTTTTTGTATTTTTTAGTAGAGACGGGGTTTCACTGTGTTAGCCAGGATGGTCTCGATCTCCTGACCTCGTTGTCCGCCCGTCTCAGCCTCCCAAAGTGCTGGGATTACAGGCTTGAGCCACCGCGCCCGGCCGCAAATGCATCTTAAAGCAAGAACTGGATCACACGATCACCCAGAACATGAAATGTGAGTAGTACATACTATTTTGAGACACGCTTTTTAAAAAACCTAGTGATGTTGTAGAAGTGTTTCCATGTATAGAACTATATCATTTTTAATATTCCCCAGTAATCCATAGTATGAATATATCACAATTTACTTAACAAATCTTCTATTGATGAAGATTTGTTTCCAAACTTTCTAACAGGCTCTCTCTCTATGAAGCCCTCTCCATCATGATAGGTCCTCCTTATCCTGCAGGAGATAGATTAAAAAGGAGCTGGATTTTATTAAGTGTGATAACAGCATCATGGTTATATAGGGAATTGCCTTTCTTTTTATGTATTTATTTTTATTTTTTAGAGACAGGATCTTGCTCTGTCACCCAGGCTGGAGTGCAGTGGCATGATCATGGCTTACCGCAGCCACAAACGCCAGGGATCAGGGGATCTACCTGCCTCAGCCTTGTGAGTAGCTTGGTCTATAGGCATGTACCACAATTTCTGGTTCATTTAAAAATTTTTTACAGAGACAGGGTCTGCTTATGTTGCCCAGACTGGTCTCAAACTCATGGCCTCAAATGATCCTCCTTGCTCGGCCTCCCAAAGTGTTGGGATTGTAGGTGTGAGCCACTGTGCTAGGCCTGTCTTTCTTTCTTTCTTTTTTTTTTTTAGACAGAATATTGCTCTGTTGCCCAGACTGGAGTGCAGTGGTGCGATCTCAGCTCAGTGTAACCTCCACCTCCCGGGTTTGAGTGGTTCTCCTACCTTAGCCTCCCGAGTAGCTGGGACTAGCAGGCATGCGCCACCATGCCCAGCCAATTTTTGTATTTTTAGTGCAGACAGGGTTTCACCATGTTGGCCAGGCTGGCCTCGAACTCCTGACCTCAGATGATCTGCCCGCCTCCACCTTCCCAAATGGTGGGATTACAGGCTTGAGCCACCACACCCGGTCCTGTCTTTACTTTTTAAAGATGCATTTGGAAGGCATTTGAGGTGAAATGCCATGGTACTTGCAATTTACAACAAAACGCATCATCAAAAAATGTAGATGAAGCAAACATAATTGGAAAATATTAATATACTAACTGTTAAAACAAGACCTGTAGGTGTTCAATATACTATTCTTTCTACTTTTCTATACATGGGAGAAATTTCATAATGAAAAATAGGAAAAACAAAAACAAGAAGAAAATAGAGTTAGTACTACAGGTATATGTAAGAAAGTTACTAAAGAACTTCCTATTTTTTAGTATTTTATTTTTCTTCAGCTTTACTGAGGTATAACATCTTACACTTATCATACATAAATAAAATTGTATATATTTAAGGCATACAATGTGATTTGGTATATATGTACATTGTAAAACGATTACCACAAATTAGCTAACATATGTCACCTTGCAGTTACCAGTTTTTTTTTCCATGGTGAGAACATTTTTTATTTTTATTTTTTAGAGACACGGTCTCTGTCTGTCTCCCAAGCTGGAGTGCAGTGGAGCAATCACTCACTGTATTCACAGGAACTCCTGGGCTCATGGGATCTTCCCACCTCAGCCTCCCAAGTAGCTGGGACTACAGGCATGAGCCACTGAGCCCAGTGAAATTTGCTTAAGATCTACTTATTTAGCAAATTTCGAGTACATAATACAGTATTATTAACTAGAGTCACCATGCTGGAGATTAGATCCCCAGAACGTATTCATCTTGTAACTGAAAGTTGTCCAATATCTCCCCATTTCTCCCAACCCTTAGCCCCAAACAACCGGCATTCTACTCTCTCTTTCTGTGAATATGGCTGTTTTAGATTCCACCTGTAACTGAAATCATACAGTAGTTGTCATTCTCTGTCTGATTTCACTTAGCATAATGCTCTCAAGTTCATTCATGTTGTAGAAAATGGCAGGATTTCCTTCTTTTTTATTGTTAAATAATATTTCCTTCTATATATATATGTATTATTATTATTATTGTTATTTATTTATTTTGGAGATGGAGTCTCCCTCTGTCACCCAGGCTGGAGTGTAGTGGTGTGATCTTGGCTCACTGCAACCTCTGCCTTCCAGGTTCAAGTGATTCTCCTGCCTCAGCCTCCTGAGTAGCTGGGATTA
>NW_012117677.1:318182-318905 GCF_000951035.1 Colobus angolensis palliatus
AGTGTAGTGGTGTGATCTTGGCTCACTGCAACCTCTGCCTTCCAGGTTCAAGTGATTCTCCTGCCTCAGCCTCCTGAGTAGCTGGGATTACAGGCGCCCACCACCACGCCCGGCTAATTTTTTTGTATTTTTAGTAGAGATGGGATTAAGCCATGTTAACCAGGCTGGTCTCAAACTCCTGACCTCAAGTGATCCACCCGCCTCAGCCTCCCAAAGTGCTGGGATTACAGGTGTAGGCCACTGTGCCCGGCCTTATTATTGTTTTTTTTTTGAGACACAGTCTCACTCCTTCACCCAGGCTGGAGTGCAATGACGCCATCTCGACTCACTGTAACCTCCGCCTCCCAGGTTCAAGCAAGCAATTCCCATGCCTCAGCCTCCTGAGTAGCTGGGATTACAGGCACATGCGACCATGCTCGGCTAATTTCTTTCTTTTTCTTTTTTCTTTTGTGACAGACTCTTACTTCTTCACACAGGCTGGAGTACAGTGGTGCAATCTTGGCTCACTGCAACCTCTGCCTCCCAGGTTCAAGTGATTCTCCTACCTGAGCCTCCAAAGCAGCTGGGATTACAGGCATGCACCACCACATCTGGCTAATTTTTGTATTTTTAGTAGAGACAGGGTTTCACCATGTTGGCCAGGCTAGTCTCGAACTCTTGACCTCAAGTGATCCACCCACCTCAGCCTCCCAAAGTGCTGGGATTACAGGCGTGAGCCACGGC
>NW_012117677.1:319615-335930 GCF_000951035.1 Colobus angolensis palliatus
AATTAGCCAGGCATGGTGGCAGGCACCTATAGTCCCAGCTACTCGGGAGGCTGAGGTGGGAGGATTGCTTGAGCCTGGGAGGCAGAGGTTGCACTGAGATCATGCCACTGCACTCCAGTCTGGGGGACAGAGTGAGACCCTATCTCAAAAAAGAGAAAAAAAAAAGAAAAAAAGAGACACAAGGCTCTGGTGGGGGATGTTGATAGTGGCAGAGGCTATGTATGTGAGGGCAGGAGGTATATAGGAAACGTGTACCTTCTGCTCAATTTTGCTGGGAAACTAAAACTCCTCTAAAACATAAAGTTTATTAAGAAAAAAAAAGAGACACACAGGAAAGGTGGTCCTCAGCTTCATCTGGACCTTGTTATATCTACATGTGACTGGAATTGCTACAGTTGCTTTGCTACAGGATTTGAGGATGAAGCCAAAAGACTGAAGAGGGTGGAATAAAAGAAGGGCCGTGAAGGCGAGTCAATCTCTGATGGTGGGGGACTGGTGCTCCTCCACCTCTGGACCTCATGTAGCATGCAGTAAGTTTCCTAATTATTTAAATGGATGGTAGTCTATGTTTTCTGCTACTTGCACCTGAAGCATCCTAACTGATACAAGCATATGAGATTTTAATATTAAGAAAACAGGATGTGGCCGGAGAAGTATTAACTAACGGGAAAGGAACTGACCTACTATAGAACCTCCAAGAAGCTGGGCACCTCTAGGACATTCCTAGAGCAGCAGAAGTCATAGGTGAGGTGAGGACTAAACACAGCTTGAGAGTTGAAGGTCTTAATACATAGCAATTAGACCTAAAGGTCATGTCTGCCACCTCACACAACCAGATGATGAGTTATCACCATTTCTGCCAGTACACTCTCTTTGGTACCCCAATAAACTTTCTGGAGTCTCGCTTTGTCGCCCAGGCTGGAGTGCAGTGGTACCGTCTCAGCTCATTGCAACCTCTGCCTCCCAGGTTCAAGCAATTCTCCTGCCTCAGTCTACTAAGTAGCTGGGATTACAGGCGTGTGCCACCACACCCAGCTAATTTTTGTACTTTTAGTAGAGGCAGGGTTTCACCATGTTGGCCAGGCTGGTCTTGAATTCCTGGCCTCAAGTGATCCATCTGCCCCGGCCTCCCAAAGTGCTAGGATTACAGGCGTGAGCCATCGCACCCGGCCAACGACAATAAACTTGCTAACAAGAGAGCAAAGGTTTACTTGCCAGAGAAGTTGAACTGGAGAGATTCTAGACAGGGGGCCATCAGGCTCAGCACAGAGTAGGAGTGAGGCACAGGGCTGGACACAGGGGAACTGTGGGCCATTTCTAGTCAGGACTTCCAGAATGCCTGCTGCCAGGCACATCACCAGCCAGGCTTCTATCTTTGAGAAACTGAATGGCCCCAGAGAAGGCTTCCAGATCTTGCCTTTGGGAATCCTTAAACAAAAGGCTGAGTGGTGATCAGAAAATTTTGATTGACAACCTCACACACAGACTTCCAATTAGGCTGTTAGAACCTCTCTTCTAAATGTGCATGGTTAGGGATGGCCCAACACTGCTGGAGCATCTCCAGTGTGAGACTGCCCAACCACACATCAAAGACATGAACACAGAAAGGAGACAAACCTGGAAAAACTAAGACGATGATGGAAAGAGAAAAAACTAAAAAACTTATCTTCAAAGATACTAGGATGTTATTACCTCTGAAAAATGATCGTGTCTTGTGGTATAGTGTAAGAAACAACCAGATGTGGCCGGGCACGGTGGCTCAAGCCTGTAATCCCAGCACTTTGGGAGGCCGAGACGGGCGGATCATGAGGTCAGGAGATCGAGACCATCCTGGCTAACATGGTGAAACCCCGTGTCTACTAAAAACTACAAAAAACTAGTGGGGCGAGGTGGCGGGCGCCTGTAGTCCCAGCTACTCGGGAGGCTGAGGCAGGAGAATGGCATAAACCCGGGAGGCAGAGCTTGCAGTGAGCTGAGATCCAGCCACTGCATTCGAGCCTGGGCGACAGAGTGAGACTCCGTCTCAAAAAAAAAAAAAAGAAACAACTAGATAAAGAGAACCAGATCCTAAAAAAATAGGAAAGCATCATAAATGATTGAAAATACCATTTTTGAAGATAAAGTCAAAGAAAATATTTCAGAAAGTAGAACAAGGAGATTAAGAGACAAAAAGAGGTAAGAGAGCTAAAGGTCCAACATCTAACTAATAGAAAGTCAAGAAAGAAAGAATAAAGACAATAGTGGGGAGAAAATTATCTAAGATGTAACACAGGAAAATATCCCAGAAGAGGAAAAGTATCTCCAGATTGAATGAGCTACTGAATACCCAGTACGATGAAAGAAAATGAGCTACATCAAGAGTGATCAGCTGGGTGCAGTGGTTCACATCTGTAATCCCAGCACTTTGGGAGGCTGAGGAGATTGCTTGAGCTCAGATATTCAAGACCAGCCTGGGCAACACAGCAAGACCCTGTCTCTGTAAAAAAATAAAAAGATTAGCCAGGGGCACTGGCTTGCACCTGTAGTCCCAGGTACTTGGGAGGCTGAGGTGGGAGGATCATTTGAACCCAGGAGTTTGAAGCTGGGATAAGCTATGATTGTACCACGGCACTCCAGCCTGGGTTACAGAGTATAACCTTGTCTTAAAAAAAAAGAGTGACTACTGTGTGAACTTTCACAGCCCCCAGGCTTCAGAGTAAAAAACTGGATGTGTGCAAAGAAATGATAATCAGAATAATATTAAACGTCTTGATAAAATTTTCAATGCTATAAATCAATGAAAAAATGTCTTCAAAATTCTGTAGGGAAATGATTTTCAATCCAGTTATATACTCAGATAGATTATCAATTTAAGTGTGAGAGTAGAATAAAAATATTTTCAAGTGTGCAAGGATTCTAAATATTGACCTCCCACACATCTTTTCACAGGAAGCTAATGGAGGAGGTACTCCATCAAAATTTAAAGGTGCAAACTAAGAAGGAGGCAGTCACTTGGATCCAGGAAACAGGCGTTTTTGAACACAGAAAGAGCAAAGACATGTTCCAGGATGGCAGAAATTGTTTTCATTCATTTCATTATTTAAGCACAATTTAATTTTTGAACTATGTGCCTATCTTACTCTGATTTTTAAAAATGCAGGCCAGGCGCTGTGCATGCCTGTAATCCCAGCAGTTTGGGAGGCTGAGGTGGGTGGATCACCTGAGGTCAGGAGTTCGAGACCAGCCTGGCCAACATGGAGAAACCCCATCTCTACTACAAATACAAAAATTAGCCAGCCTATGGTGGTAGGTGCTTGTAATCCCAGCTACTAGGGAGGCTGAGGCAGGAAAATCACTTGAACCCGGGAGGTGGAGGTTGCCATGAGCTGAGATCATGACGCTGCTCTCCAGCTTGGGCGACAGGAGGGAGATTCCGTCTCAAAACAGTAACAACAACAAAAAAAGCAGTGTAATTAAGAAGAAAACCAGCTGAAACACTCTATAATAATTGCCAGATAAAAGAGGAGATGAGTGGAAGATTCCTGGGGAGTAAGCTGAGTGTGGAAGCTGTGCTCTAGCCCACAATTAGCTGTGGGAGCAATGGGAGAAACAGGGACGCATGATGGTATGCTGGTGTGTGCACACACACCAGGAGGAGGGAGCTCCGCATCACTTCCTTCTTGGGCTCACTGTCCTCAGGGTGCATTCAGCCTCCTGGAGGCGATATAGTGGTGGTTGCTTTCAGGACCTGTTAGCTCTGATTGCTGCACTCCAGGATGATACCTGGAGGGAAAAAGTTCACTGGAACCAGCTTGGGTCTCGGAAAAAGCGAGGCTTGGGTGAGGAGTGATGGGGAATGGGGCAATGAGTCACAGGAAGGTGTTGATACAGTCACTCAAGTTTGTTTAGTTGCCATTCACTCTTTCTCCCTCCAAACTACATCACCTGTCCCCCATCTGCCCACCAGTCTGGTCTAAAGTCAAAGCATAGGATGATGGGTCTTGTCCAGTTCAACTCAGGGAAATGCAGAGAAAGTCCCACCTTACTACTTTGAGGAAGCAGAGCATCAGTTTGTCTGAGAGCCTTGAGGAAGAGAGCAGAGGGCAATTGACCTTACTATTTGACCTTAATTCAGTCCTTACTATGTGCCAGGCATGAAATGTACATTTCTTATTCCAGCCACCTTAGATGAGTAAACTAGCATCGATCTTTCTTAGATGAGATTTTTTTTTCCCTTTTGGTGGAGAATGGGGTCTGGCTATGTTGCCAAGGCTGCTCTCGAATTCCTGGGCTCAAGTTATTCTCTCACTTCTGCCTTCCGAAATATTGGGATTACATATATGAGCCACTGCACCTGGCCTCAGATGACGAAACTGTTATAAAGCTAATAAGAAACAGAGGGGTTTTGTGCCTGTCTGCATAACCTCAAAGCCCTCCAGACTGAGAAACAGATGTAGAAACAGCACAGGGACAAATATATAAGAAGTCAGGGAGAGAATAAGGCCGGGCATGGCAGCTCATGCCTATAATCCTAGCACTTGGAGAGGCCAAGGCAAGAGGATTGCTTGAGCCCAGGAGTTCAAGACCAGCCTGGGCAACATAGTGAGACTCTGTCTCTACAAAAAAAAAGAGAGAATTGGCTTGAAGTGTGGCAATATCACTATCCTAATGAGATACAGAATGGAACAGAAGTTGCTTTTATTCCAGACTCATCTCTGCCCTTTGTCAGGAATCTAGGACCTTCTGCCTCTCTCCCCACTGCCCTCGTCAGTCTAAGATTAACTAAGTTTGCCCTTTTATACTTTAGACTGCATGTGTAAGCGTCTACGAGACAGAGGGGACTGTGCCCAAATTTTGTGGCACCAGTTTCCTGAGGGCTCTCAGCCTGGCTTGTCAGAGCCCAGCCCTCTTTGCCCTTTAAAACAGTCCCATTGGCTGTGGCTGGCCTAGTCATCCACAACCCTCGGGCTTTTTGGAGCAAGCAACGTGTTCCTTTAGAGTTGGAGGCAAAGAAACTGAACATATGAGTGTGTTATTCCAGGCCCCTTGGGCTGGAGGCAGAAGCATGGAGGGCAGGCATATGGAAACCAGGCAGTGTCAAGGCCGGCGTTCACTGCCTTCACCTTCCTGTGGAGTGCCCCTCCCACTCACTAATAGCTACCATCCATGGACTGCTTCTTATGTGCTTGGTACCTTCTCACTTCACTCTCATTAGCTCCACTGTACAGATGAGCAATCTGAGGCGAGACAGGCTAAGAACCATAACCAAGCTTACCTAGTTAGTAGGCATGGAATTGAGATTTCCACTTCAAATCCCATTCCAACCCTTGTTATCTAACTTTAACTTTTCTAATTCTAGACTCAAGTTCCCTTTTTAGCAATCCCTGACAAGAATGGGTTGCAATGTAAGAATATGAGAACGAAAATATTTTCAAGGTTAACAAAAAGATACGTATGAAATAAATTCACACACGTTAGCATTTCCTACAAAGGGAATTCACAAGTGGGAGGGGATGACAATAAATTCCATTCATGTGCGATAGTTTTTTTTTTTTTTGCCAAGTACAGATAATCTGTGTAGATGAAACATCTATTGTGTATACATCAATATGAGTAAAGCAATGTTTTTGTAAGTTTTGTGGGATTACAATATTCAACTCTGATCATGGCTCTTCAATCTTTAATTGCAGGGTATCTTGTCCTAAACTAAGATAAGTGCAGGACATTTTCCTGATTAACTTTGGAAAAGAGCTCACCCCTGAGTTTTCTGGTGCCTAACCCAATCTTGAAAAGATCCTCAAAGATGATTCTGTGGGCCGGGTATGGTGGCTCATGCCTGTAATGTCAGCACTTTGGGAGGCCGAGGTGGGGGAATCACCTGAGGTCAGGAGTTCGAGACCAGCTTGGCCAACATGGTGACAGTGCCTCTCTACTAAAAATACAAAATATTAGCCGGGCACGGTGGCACATGCCTGTAATCCCGGCAACTTGAGAGTCTGAGGCAGGAGAATTGCTGGAACCCGGGAGGCGGAGGTTGCAGTAAGCCAAGATCGTGCCATTGCACTCCAGCCTGGGTGACAGAGTGAAACTCCATCTCAAAAAAAAAAAAAAAAAAAAAAAGATTCTGTTACCAACATGTGTAATGTGTTCCCCTGCCCCCCCCCACTTCTTTTCCAGAAACATTCTTTTTGCTGATTAACCTCACCCATCCTTTTCTGCTTCCTTAAGAGAACACAAACAGCTGGCATTTCTCTATAGATGAACATTCCCCTGAAAATTAAACCCAAAAGAAACAGTTGGAGCAGATCCTTCAGGCTCCACTCTTTTATTATTTAACGGCTGCTCCCTTGTTTCTCTGTTAAGCCAGGTACCACTGCCTGGTGAGAAGTGCCTCCATCAGTCAAAAATAGATGGAGATTTGTATAATCAAAGAAGGTTTTCAAACTGGGTTCCCTGGAGTCCTTGGGGATCCCAAGGAGATCCTTGAGAGGGTGTGGGGGACAATGGCTCTGGGTACATGTGTGAGCTTAGCCGGCTTCAGGGGGAGGCAAGTCTACTTTCCCATCAGGTACCCAGGTTGTGCTGGAATGAAAATGTTCGACAGCTACAAAGAAGTTTAAAAGCCGCTGTATATAGAATTGAAACCCCTTCCAGAAGTTTGGAACAGAACTGTTGCCTCGACTCTAAAACAAGGGTAATATCCTTAACCGACACCCCACATGACAGTGAGAAGTCATTACAAAATGATCTTGCAAAGTGAGGGGTGGCCAGGAAAGTAGCATGTCAACGGCAACAGTAACGCCACGATGGTGAGCACGATGGAAGTGTTAGGGATGGCAATTCCATCTGACCGCATCCTCCTGAACGCCTGAGGCTGAGCTTGGCCATCATGACAGAGGGACTATGGCTGTCAAACTGGGTCAGGCTTGCACCAACATGGAAGGCATCAGGGTGAGAGCCTGGCAGATCAGGAGTGACTGCTTTCAAATATTTGTTTTTGCTTGAAAAATCAACTCCCTCCCCTTCTTTTATGACTATGTCCTCTTAAAGCCTATTTGCTACCCGTTGAGATTCACACTGTATGCATAAAGAACATCAGACAATATCGTTATCTGCACTTCTCACGGAGTATTATTAATGTTTCCTTTTTATAAAAATTATGGATACTTGATTCTTATCTCATTTTTTTAAGCTCCAAATTCCTGAGAAGCGGGGTCTAGCTTCATTAATCTCTGGACCCTTGCCTGAGAGTACCTAACATGGAATCTTGCTTATGGAACGAGCACTCAATAAATATTTCTGAATAAGTGGTTCTCTGTCCCATTATTTGGGAATTGAGCTGCTGCCCATCAAAACGGACATGCATGGATTTTAAATTACTTTTAATCCAAATGAGTGTTAATTCTGTTTTCTATTTTTTCCTTTCTGTCCGGGACAACCACATAAAACCCCAAACAGGTGGCCCAGAAGAGTAGCTTTCCTGGTGTGGAGAGACATGTAAGGACAAACAACCTCTGCTATGCCAATTTCCCCTTTCATCCTGATGATAGGAGAGCGTGGAAAACAAATACGTGGCAAGTGGACTAGCATGGTGCAGTGAGCGCCTAAGAGGTGCTAACGGCCTATCCACCTGGTGGATATCCATCTGCTCCAGGAATCGTCAACTAACATAAAAACTCAGGCAACCAGGAAGTCACCTGGTGGCTGATGTGTCACAGTTCCAGGTATTTATTTGCAGCTTATTCTTGCTCTGTAAAAACACACACTGTCTGATATAAGGTCTGCTAGTCTGCCATGAAGTCCACTGCTGCTGACAATGGTGATGACAGTGATGATGATAATGATGACAGCAGTAAAATCTGTTGAACACTATGTGGCAGGCACTGGGCTGGGCCTTTTATGTACATTATCTCATTAAAACTTTACTACTGCCTTAGGAAGTAGTACTATTATGACTTCCATTTAACACATAATCAGACCACATGCCACAGACCAGGCAAGCTAAAGTCGCTTGACCAAGCATTCAGGGCTTCTATCGTCAAGGTGGTACTTACCTAGGAAGTACAGAGTTAGGTGGCCTGGATTTTGCAGGGGATGCAACTTTCGGTTCTGGCCCAGAGCTCCCTGAAGACCCTGGCAGAGAATCCTGCGCCGGCCCGGATTGGTTGGGAAGTATTTCCCTCGTGGAAGTCAGGAGATGCTCTTTATCTTTAACTTCTTTTTCCCGGGACTTGGCTTTGTGTTCTGCCAGGAGGAGGTCAAATTGCTTTTTCCGGCCTGGGACTGCCCTCCGATGGCTTAGCGAATGTGTCTAAGGAGAAGAGAAATGAAAAGCACAGCCTCTTTGATCAGCACATAAACCTGCTTCCCCAGACCCTCCATTTCAGAAATAGCAATTCATGGAAATTTAGAGGTGCTTGAAAAGTCAACTTCAAGGCAACAGCTCCTGTTCTGCGGCTAGGAAGAGGCAGAGACCACACGAACGCAACCATGCCCTACACTCCTGGTGTTAAGAAGCCAAAGCTTCCTCCAAAAAATGGCATAAGATGACGAGCTTCAGCGCAGAACCCATGAAAACCTCTCTGATGAAAGGCAACTGCGAGGGAATGCTAGAGTTAATCCAGGTGCAGGTGGGAGGCTCGATTCGGCCCAGACAAACAGAGCCACCAAGCAGAGAGGGCCATCGCCTTGATCCCAAGAAGCACTAGCAGTTCAGCATGAAATACAGGGCTTTGGGCGACCCAATGGCGGCCGCCTTGGGTCAGCTGTTCCCCTGGCCACCCCGGTGTGGCTGGATCAGGGGCGCGGCATATCATCCTCCCCTCCAGGGCTGCCTTTCAGGGCGCTGCCGCCGCCGCCGCCGCCGCCGCCGCCGCCGCCGCTGCTCCTGCATACATTAAAACGTAGCAGGCTTTAGAACCGCCTGTGAGTGCCTATAAATACAATTTACTGTCTGGCCTCACAAGTAACAGGGGAAGCCTAGTTTTTTTTTTTTTTTTTTTTTTTTTTTCCTTCTTAAAAAGCCAGCCAGCTTGAGGCAGGCACTCTGCTACCATGGACGAGAAGAAAGCATTTCCCTTACAAAGAACAGCTGGGGGTCATGTCGAGGTTCCACACCCTGCCGTGTGCAGAGAGTGGCATGCAAACATTTCGACAAAGGCCCCAGCCAGAGCAGGAAGTATTTTTTATGGAAAGAGAAATACCTTGCAGGTGAGGGATCTTGTGCAAGGTTTCTTTGTCTCGGGATCCAATACTCCACAGTGTTTATTTGGGTCAAATTCTCTCTCTGGTTTAAGAAACAAACAAAAAATATAAGAAAAAAGGAGACTAAATAGAATTTGGCATTAAGACTACATTTTTAAAAAAATGCACATTTGCACCAACAAGTGAGACATTGTCAGGCAATCTGGTTTTTTTTTTTGTTTGTTTTGTTTTGTTTTTTGTTTTCTCAACCAGCTGCTAAAGTGGGAAAATGGTGCTCCCCTCTGAACCCAGAGTTCCCAAGTCTAGCTTCGGCAGCAACGCCGAATGCAGCACAAGGGTTGGGGAATAGGGCAGGAGTGGGGACCAAAGGGGAGGAGAGGAGCCGTGCTGCTCTTAATGCTCTTAATGCTTTATTTTACTTGCAATGGTTCCACAGGTCCTTGGCATTTGGGCATAGCTGGCTGCAGACCAGGGAGAGCCACCTGAGACCCAGTGGCCCCTTTCCTGGGCTGCTCCAAGAGTACAGACACCCTGACTCCAGTTCCTGCCTTCCTGCTAGTTTTAGCCATGTAAGTGGAAGATTATTCCTTCACATGTCGGAGTGACCTGCCTCTCTCACACTTGACAAAGCCCTCAGCGCAAGCTTTGCAAACAGCCTTGCTGACCACAAACACCATTTACCTGATTGAGGGGCACTCTGGCATTGTTACAGGCAGGGGCAGGGGAGAAGGCTGAACTTGAAGGTGCAGAGAGGGCAGGGCCTGTTAATCTCACAGCTGCTCCCTGCCCCCACTGCTCTGGGCCTGATGCTTCACGTGGGAATAAAACAGGGCAGACTGCCCTTGTGGCATGAAGGATGTCTGTGCGGAGAGGCCAGGCTTCCCCAGCTCCTGCCTTCCAGTTGACTGTGGACAGCTTGTGTGGAGGTTACTTCTAAGGAGCCTGTTCTTTCTATGCCCATCTTGGGTCCTTCACCCCTGCCAGGATGACAGTCATGCAGTCCTCACCTTTAAAATGAGGGGATGTGAGGTGATCTCTTTTGTTCATTTTTATTTTTTGAGACAGGGTGTCGTTCTGTTACCCAGGCTGAAGTGCAGTGGTGTGATCACAAGGCTCACTGCAGCCTCGACCTTCTGGGCTCAACCGCCTGAGTAGCTGGAACTAGAGGCACGCACCACCACACCTACCTAATTTTGTTATTTTTTTGTAGACACAGGGTCTCACTACATTGCCCAGGCTAGGTAATCTCTTAAGGATCCTTTGGGCTTTAAAATTCCACCTCTCGGATGGCCTGTGCTGTTTCTGGAAGGCACCAAGCAAACACGTAAGTCCTGCAGAGCAGGAATGACACAGCCCTCTGGGCATGTGGGGAGACTGGCAGCAGTGCTGCTGGTGGTAGGGGGTATACAGAAATTGGTGGTATGTTCTTAAGACCCTTGAATGGCTGCAAACTCAAAAAAGGTTACTTAGCCAGAAAACTGTCTGAAATTGTTGGAGTGAACTCTGAGCATATAATAATGCTCAGATTATAACATAATAAATGAATGTATTCAATTTTCAAAGCTTTGAGGGTCATGAGGAGGTTGCAATGGTGTTACCGATGATGTGCACAAGAAAACTATTCTATACCCAAGACAGATTCCCTGGCTGGTTACCAAAACGCCTCCCTGCTTTTTTGCTTTTTGTCTGCCTTTTCTCTCTCTCTCTTTTTTTTTTTTAGCTTCATTTAGAAAAAAAACCTGCTAGGCCTGGAGATGCTGGTTTGCTCGGGGCCCTTTCTGGCCAGGCTGCCTGGTGTGGTGTTTTCTCTTGGGTCTGTCAGAGTCAGGCATGTGCCTGGTCCCACACCAGCGCCTCGTGTCGACCTGGAGCTGAGCAGGCTGTTGTTGGCTGGGGGTAGGAGCTGGCTGCCAAATGTGAAAGTGAGGCAGAAACAAGCAAAAGACCCAATGAGACAAGACAACCCACAAAATGCAAAAACAACGCGCAGCAGAAAAATCCCCAAACAACTTCAGATGGGGTTACAGGCTGGAAGCCAAGGCTGTGCTTCTGCTATGGCGAGGACCCCTCAGCCTCCAGCCACTGTGCCCACGCCTACTGGTTTTCTGGGGATGTTGTTACCACCTCTAAAGAGTGAAACTGAGCTTTCCATTCAGGAAGAGCCAGGTGCTGGGGGCTCCAGCCCAAACCGTGAGGCCCACAGTGCTTAGCGAGAGCAACAGGCTCTACCTTTCTCTCTTGACAGTGGGTGAGCAGTGCAGGCAAAGATGTGCAAGGTACAATACCTGCTTTATTTGAATGCTTTGGGCCTAAGGGACTTTTCAGAGATAATTTTTAAAAGAGTTACAGATGAAAGATAGAAAAACTAGAACTACAGACAAATACAGAGTAGACAAAAAAAATTACCCATAATTCCTTGGGTGCTTACAAATCAAGCTTAACCCGAAGACAGTTTCTCTGTCACAGGGTGGCTGTCACTGCATTTTACTTTCTCTGGCCACCATCAGGGAGTGCCCATGATGTGTGAAGAAGTTATGAAATGTATAGCTTCTCCTGGTCTTTTGGAGAGAGTAAAAACTGCCAGGTTTAGTTCTACAGCAGATTGATCCAAAGCAAACATTACCCATATAAGGGCCTCTAACAGATAATCATCAGATAACCATCACCCCATGTGCCTCTTCCAGCACCCCATTGTCTGCTCAGACAACCAAGGAATAGACCCACAAGAGACCATCCCAACACCCTATCGGCTGTGCCAGCCCTAGTGTTCCTGTTTGGGAATTCCAACCTGATTATGGGGGATAGACAGTTGTAAACCCAACTGCAGAATCAACCTGGAAACTCCTGGGGCCAAAGGACAGAGACTGTGTGTGCCTGTGCAGCACAGCTGCTGGAGGGGCTGTCCCTCACATGCCTTGAGGTACCATGAGATCCCTGTGTGTTGTCCAGCTTTCCAGCAGTGAAGCTTCTATGGAAGCCAGGGCTAGTTCAATCTGTTTGCATGATATGGATACACAGAATCACCTGCTCACAAGACCCTCGGAATCTACAGAGTAGGTCGGTGCAGAGCACACTGCCTCCCGGGTTGCTAGGGTAACTCCCACTGAGCACTGAACTGAGTGAGGGACTTCATCTGCCCAGGGAAGAAGAGACTTGGTTTTCCCTTGCCTTTTTAGGTGGGGTTCCTACTTGCAGGTAAACTCTGCGTCCCCCTTAAAATGAAACGGACCTGCTTAATGATAAGAGCACATCAGTCCTTGGTTATGGCTGCCACTCCCTTTCAGTCTAATCTTGAGTCCGACCCTGATGACACTGACACATACCTGAAAGTCTCCTGTAAGGCTTGTTGCTGTTTTTGGTGCCATTTTGGTGTTTCTTGTCTATAGTGGATGGCAGAATTCCTTTGCCATTTAAGATCTTCTCTGGTGAAGGTGGCACTGACTTGGACATCAGGACAGGCTTAATTAAAGGAGGGGTGGAGACGGCAGAGGATGAGGTGGAGGAGACAGAAACTGCAGTAGTGGTTGTAGAGTTCATTTTGACATTGGCACCATCTGCCTTCACTAGGTTAGGAATCTTCTCTAAACTGACTACAGGAACCGGAACGCTGAAAAATAAATGAACAAACACGCACAATTGCCTTCTTTGATACATCTAGTCTGCTGAGGAAACATACCTGCTTATCATTATCAGAACATTTCCTTATCACTTATTTACACTCCTTCTATAAGCAAGCAGCATGAATCCAGTTTTGATGGGAGAGAATTCTGTGCCCTGGAAAGGATCAACAGGGGATGTGAGGCTGGCACAGTGCCAGGGGTGGCATCAGGGCTGACTGATGACCACCCGTGCTGAGCTGTCCCCATAGATCCTGCAACTCCCCCCTTCCCGGGTCCTGTAGGTTGGCCGTCTCCAACACAGCACCTTGGGCAGAACAAGGCGCCTGCTGTGAAGCTCAGGAAGAGATACCGTTTGTCCCCTGAAGACAGTGTGCCACTGCTGAATCACGCCCCCTCCCCCTGCTGCTCAGCTAGTCCCCCAGCCCGGCCCGGATCGGGCCTGACATCTGCTCAGCTCCGGAGTGCTGACAGGATCACACCACAAGGAGGCATGGCTTCAGGCCAGCGTGCTGCATGGCGTGCTGTCGGACGGCTTCTGGATCACTCTCACATCCTGGGGATGGGCTCAAATTGAGTGAGCCGCCATGTAGCATTATCCAATATTCCATTTTAGGCAGCTAGTTATGTAAATAGGCAATTCTCAAGGCTGGCAGGTGAGAGGATGAATTTTAAGAAGGCAGAGCACAAAGGTGTGCTTCACTCTTCAGAATCTGTCACCTTAGCCCCCTTCCCTGCTAATTCTCCTGTATGGGATGTGCATTTGATTTCTCTGCTTCTTTAATGCTGAAGGACCTGTGTCTGGGGGGCTGTGGAGAACTCCATCTCCGGGTCTTAAAAGAGGAGACGAATAAGCTTTGCTTTGGTCCCTGAGCTAGATTCCTTTTCCTCCTGGCAGGAGGGGAGAATGCTAACATGGGCTCCCCAGTCATCTCTGAGCTGAGAGTGAAGCCTACTTAGCTATTTGAATGCCAAATGATCTAGAATATGGCTTTTACATTCCTGCAGACAATGTAGGGCGGGAAAGAGGGGCTGTTTTTGGCAGGCGAAGACTCTTATCTGTCCACATGGCCGGCTGGCTGGCTCTCCTTTCTCTAAGATTCATTCACAGATTATTTCTTTGATCAACTTGTTCATGAAATTATTTTAGCCCCCTCCCAGCCTCTGCCCCTTTTATGACTTTGAAATAGGATCCCAGCTGTTGGTTACAGATCTTTGCCAGTGAGAAGGGCATACAGCAGTGGAACAGATTGTGGCTGGACATTACGGACTTCTCCCTTGGACCACGTACCTTCTTGGCCTGGGGAAGGGTGACGTGGGGCTTCGAGTCTCATGTGAGGGGAAACTCAAATGACAGTTTTTTGTATCAAACCCTGCCACTGCCAGTTCCGTCCCTGATCAGAGTGTCTCAATCTCTGAGATACAGCTGAACTGCTGCTCCTTTCTATTTAATGGCAATTCTTAAAGCACTCCCATATCACTGAAGAACGGCACAAGAAGCCCTTTGAGGGTGAGCACATGAAGACGCTAGACAGATATTACCTGGTGAAATTAGGGCTGCATTCCTGACTTTTTTCCAAATGATAAAAAGATGCAAAACAAGGTGATACAGAATTCTTCTAGGCTTATTCCTTGACACATTTTAAAAGCCACAAGTTACAGAAATCAGGGTCCTGAAGAGAGACTTGTATACCCATGTTCATAGCAGCATTATTCACAATAGCCAAAGGTGGAAGCAGCCCAAGTGTCCATCAGTGGATGAATGGGTAAGCAAAATGTGGCATCATTCAGCTTTAAAAATGAAGGAAATTCTGACACGGGCAGGAGCCTTGAAGACATTATGTTAAGTGAAATAAGCCAGTCACAAAAGAGAAATACTGTATAATTCCACTTATATGAGGTACCTGGAGTAGTCAAATTCATAGAGACAGAAAGCAGAACAGTGGTTGCCAGGGAATGGGGGAAGGGAGAATGGGCAGTTTTTTTATGCCCGTTGAACAAGTGTATAGAGTTTCAGTTTTGCAAGATGGAAAAAAAGTTCTGGAGATTGGTTGCACAACAGTGTGAATGTACTTAATACTATTAAAACGTACATTAAAAATGGTTAAGACAGTAAATTTTATGTTATGTGTATTTTACCACAATTAAAAATGTTTTAGATGTACAAACTGAAAAAAAAAAAAATGCAAATGACGAAACTCTTACAACTTAAATTATACCTCAATAAACCTGACTTTAAAAATACAGATCAGAGGCTGGGCGTGGTGGCTCACACCTGTAATCCCAGCACTTTGGGAGGCTGAGGCGGGCGGATCACCTGAGGTCAGGAGTTCAAGAGCAGCCTGGCCAACATGGTGAAACCCCGTCTCTACTAAAAATACAGAAACCAGCCACACGTGGTGGCTCACACCTGTAATCCCAGCACTCTGGGAGGCCGAGGTGGGTGGATCACGAGGTTGGGAGATCAAGACCATCCTGGCTAACATGGTGAAACCCTGTCTGTACTAAAAATACAAACAACAACAACAACAACAACAAAAACCAAAAAAAATTAGCCGGGTGTGGTGGTGGGCGCCTGTAGTCCCAGCTACTCGGGAGGCTGAGGCAGGAGAATGGCGTGAACCCAGGAGGCAGAGCTTACAATGAGCCGAGATTGCGCCACTGCACTCCAGCATGGGCGACAGAGCGAGACTCTGCCTCAAACAAACAAACAAATGGAAAAAACACACAAAAAACAGAAATTAGCCAGGGGTGGTGGTGCATGCCTATAATCCCAGCTACTCAGGAGGCTAAGGTGGGAGAATCACTTGAACCCAGGAGGCAGAGGTTGCAGTGCACTGAGATCATGCCACTGTACTTCCACCTGGGCAACAGAGCGAGACTCTGTCTCAAAAAAAAGAGTATCAGTGGCCAGTTGTGGTGGCTCATGCCTGTAATCCTAGCACTTTGGGAGGCTGAGGTGGGAGGATTGCTTGAGCCTAGGAGTTTGAGACCAGCCTGGGAAACATAGTGAGACCAGTCTCTACAAAATAAAAATAAAAATTAGCCAGGCATGGTGGTATGTGCCTGTAGCCCTAGTTACTTGGGATGCTGCAGGTGGATCGCTTGAGCTCAAGAGTTTGAGGTTACAGTGAGCTATCATCACGCTATTGCACTCCAGCCTTGGCAATAGAGCAAGACCCTGTCTCAACTCCCCGCTGACCCCGCTGGCACCCCCCAAACCCAAACATATTGGCAAGGTGTGGTGGCTCATGCCTGTAGTCCCAGGAGTTTTGGGGGCCAAGGTGAGAGGATTGCTTGTGGCCAGGTTTTTTTGTTTGTTTGTTTGTTTTGAGACAGAGTCTCTGTCACCCAGGTCGGAGTGCAATGGCACAATCTCGGCTCACTGCAACCTCAGCCTCTTGGGTTCAAGCAATTCCCCTGCCTCAGCCTCCCAAGTAACTGGGATTATAGGCACCTGCCACCACACCTGGCTAATTTTTGTACTTTTAGTAGAGATGGGGTTTCACCATGTT
>NW_012117677.1:336400-361467 GCF_000951035.1 Colobus angolensis palliatus
CACACTGGGCACGTTGGTGGATACACATAGTTCCAGCTACATGAGAGGCTGAGGCAGGAGAGTCACCTGAACCCAGGAGTTTGAGGCTGCAGAGAGCTAGGATTGTGCCACTGTACTCCAGCGTGGGTGACACAGTGAGACCCTGTCTTGGAAAAAAAAAAATTAGAAGAATCTGTTCTGTTCAAAAAGATTTATTGACTTAATTTCTCACCCTTGTTCTGATCTGTTGACTTTTATTTCTTTAGGGAAAAAAATCAAACTTCAAGTGTTGATATGAACACACGGACAGCTAGTAAGAAGAGAAGGTGCTCTAGTACCTGGGCAGCCTTCTGTGATGTATTAATATTTCTTTGTGAAGCCAAGTTAGTTCAGGAAAGGAAATTAGAACTTGCAAGTTGCAGATCTAGTTCTTGTTGCATGAGCTGGTACGAGTTAACATAATGCCTCTAGTTTCTGTGAAAAATGCCCTATGTAGATGTTAGGCCCTCAGGCCTTCGGCAGACAAAGATATGATGCCTGGGATAGAATAATCCAGAGCAACTGTACAAATGGAAATACATTTAAAAAACCAGCTGGGCATGGTGACTCACGCCAGTAATCCCAGCATTTTGGGAGGCTGAGGCGGGTGGATCACCTGAGGTCAGGAGTTCAAGACCAGCCTGACCAGCATGGTGATATCATATCCCATTTCTACTAAGAATACAAAATTAGCCGGGTGTGGTGGCGCATGCCTGTAATCCCAGCTATTTGGGAGGCTGAGGCAGGAGAATCGCTTATACCTGCGAGGCGGAGGTTGCAGTGAGCCGAGATCGTGCCATTGCATTCCAGCTTGGCGACAGAGCGGGACTCCGCCTCAAAAAACAAAAACAAAAAAAACAAGTCAAGCAGCCCTCAAATGCTCACAGCACAATCTGCGTTTCTCCTCTAAAGTCAATGTCTGGCTCTGAATGTGCTCCTTAAGGCAGCCACACGAGCACAGGTGCACCAGGTCCCAACATTTGGAACTGTGCCAGTTGACTCATCTCTTTGGTGACACTCCTTCCCAACTGTGTATAACTGAGCTTGGGCCAGGCCAGCTAATGTCTGTGACTGTCTCCTAATTTGGAATTTTTTCCACTATATAATGAGTATGGCCCATTCATACTCTACTGTCAATGCTTCCAGAACTCAGCTGGATGCAAAACTGCAGCCCATCAGAAACAGGAAAGACAGCCTGGCGTGCAGTCCTCTGGATTGAAGAATGGGAAGCGTTGGGGAAAAAAGTCTGATCATGAATGTTTCAAAGATTTCAAAGACCAGGTGAGTCGGTAAGGAGCTGGGCCACTGAGTAAACACCTCTGATGTTAGGTAAAAGGACTTGGCAGGAGGAGAGAAGGGAGACTGAGCTCTTTTGGGTGTGTTCTAAGGGTGTTCATTAGCTAATGGAGAAGGGCTTAGAAGAGTGAAGGAGGAGAACCTGGAGCCGTCCCTGATACTTTTTTCTTTGGTGTCCCTTCTCTCCCTCAAAACCTTTGGGTTTTCTCTTGAAGGGAACCTGCCTTGGCCTGGACTGAGAAGACACAGAAGCAGGCAGCTGAGTGACGGCGGGAAAGGCATTTGACCTTGCCATCCTCTTCCCCAGTATACATGCTAGCCATTGGGCCAGTCTTTCCTCACTACAGCTGGCAACAGCCCCAAGGTCCTGAACTGAGAGAGCAAAGGAGGAAATGGTCACAGGACAGGGCCACAGAATCTGGAAAGCCAATCCCAGAGATGATCCTTCTTGAGCAAAAAGATCCAGCTGACAAAAGAGCCTACTTTTTTTTTTTTTTTTTTTTAGATGGAGTCTCGCTTTTTTGCCCAGGCTGGAGTGCAGTGGCGCAATCTCTGCTCACTGCAACCTCCGCCTCCCGGATTCAAGAGATTCTCCTGCCTCAGCCTCCTGAGTAGCTGGGATTACAGGCGCCCGCCACCACGCCCAGCTAATTTTTGTATTTTTAGTAGAGATGGGGTTTCACCATGTTGGTCAGGCTGGTCTTGAATCCCTGACCTCGTGATCCACCCACCTCGGCCTCCCAAAGTGCTGGAATTACAGGTGTGAGCCACCACGCCCGGCCTCATAAAAGCCCCACCCCCCACCTCCCACAGGCACAGATCCCACGTGTGCCTATGCTGCAGAGAGGGGGACAGTGCAGTCACAGGGAAGCCAGCATCTTGGAATTGTCCTCTGCTTCCTCTTACTGTCCCCGTATGCATTCCCCTTACTTCCTCTGCTGTCACCTTCCCCAGCCAGGAAAGTGTCCCAGCCTTGGGCACGCCCCTTCCAGATGGCTGTGGACCCTGAATGACAAGTTTGACTTTTTTTCCATTTGGAAAGAAGCCAAAAGGTTCTAACCCCTGCTTTCACAGTATGGGCATCTCCCATCTTCTCTGTGTCTAATCACAGTAACACCTCCATGTGCAGGTGGTGAGACCTGGGAGGGAGTGGTGAGTTGGCAATAGCCTGATGGGTGACTCAGCAATTTATTACGCTGTTTGCTTAGGTGACAAACAAGCCTGGCAGTTACCCCCGAGCTTAGCTAAAGCCGTTCAAAGTTCCTTTTTCTTCAGTCTAAAGAATGCACGTTCACCCTTTCCAAAGTTGCACAATTAGTTGCATTTATCAACTCACGATTGTCCTTTCTTTGTGGAGCAGTGTTTGAAAGGGAAAGATGAGTTCCCACTCTTCCCCTGCTGCTTTCATAATGCCTGTTTTGTTCACTTGGGATGAACTCTTTCAGGGAGCTCAGGGCTGCAGCCTGTTCCCCTGCTGTGTCTAATATACTGGGAGTAGTTCTCTCCTCATCATCTCTGAACCTTTGTCTCGGTCCTGGGAAAGGAACCCAATGCCGAGAACACCCTCCCTCAACCCCCTTGCTACATGGGGGCGATATCTACCTCTGTTTCTTTTGTGCTGCTTTAGTTGCCCACGTCTTCTTCCTTTGTGCTTGGCCTGTCTGAATTTATCTTTCTAGATCAAGGCGGGTCCTCTGGCTTTAAGAAACATGGTTCTCTTGGCATCAAGTAGATTCCCCTCCCTGCCCAGTGATGTCTGCAAAAGAACAGAGGTGGAGACTCATGACGGTGCCAATTGCAAGAGCCACCAATGTGCTGCAGGGCCAGCTGCCCTTCTGCCAGCTACACTTTCCTGGTGATCATGATCTATTCTTTGATTATCAACAGATATGCCTTAAGAGAATGGTTCAGAATGTCTCTAGGTCTGCAGAAATTATTGCCAGCCCTTCTTCACTTACCAGAGCAGGGTAAAGATGAATTTGACAGGCAGGAGCCTGAAGACATATGGTATTTGTGCTGTGGGTTTTGTGTGTGATGAGAGTTCTCAGCTGTCTGATTTCCTCCACCAATTCCTTCGACAAAAGCCTATGTGCTTATGCTGCTGGCCTGGCAGAAATTTGAGAATCTCTGACTCACTGGCAGAGTCTTAGAAGGGCCATATCACCCAGCCTCTTGGCTTCCAAGCAGTGATAGCATTAAGTCATCCCAAATAAAAAGGAATTTACCCTCTTTTAAAATGCCCTTGGAGAAGGAATTCAATTTAGCTCTCTTGGATGTATTTTGGCGGCTACTATGAGGAAATTATTTATATCCAATCTAAATTCTTTAAGTTGAAGAAATACTTGGGAGATTCGAGAAGGCTGAGGGGCAGGCAATCACTAAGAATCTGGGTAAATAACAGAGACACAAAGTCCTCCTACCGTGGTATGACAGATACAGTTGATACTGCATAAATCCTGACAAGTGAATAAATGGTATTTTTGCGTGTGTGTCTGGAAAAATATTGGGAAAACTTTCGGAAGACCTGTCTGTAAACATCTTTAGCAAACAGAAAACAGGTATTCAACCACAGAGCATGGTAAATAAGAACATCTGCCAGATAAGTCTAATATTATTCTGTGACTGAGTGTCAGGCCTGGTGGTTAGAGCGGAGGCATAGTGTCTAATCTCTCCTGGCCTTTGCACAGTTTTGGATTCTCTCCCATGTAACACACCTTCAGTAAACTGGGGAAATGTGGTCAGACCACACAGCTATCAGGTGAGTGGTGCTGGCAGCAGAGACAAAAGAAAAATGAGTTGGCAGGGCTCAATTTCAGCCTAGAGTGGTACCATGCAGAGCTCGACAGGGACCCACTGCCGGCCAAGAAGGTCATAGTGTCTTCATCAGTGACTTGGACGATGGGCTAAGACTTTCCTCCTCAATTGGGTTAAGAGATGATTAGCTGCTGTGAAGAATGATGTGGGATTTCCTCCTGAGTCAGTTAGGTGGGAGGAAAAATGAACAAGCTGACTTGGAAGAATTGTAAAAATGGCCAGAAGCAAATCAAATAAAACCAGGCAGAACAAGTATGACTGAATTGAAGGTCTGTGCCTTGTCAATATTCTGGCAAATTTATAGAATGTGGAGTGTTGGAAGATGGTTGAGGATAAGGTTTAGAAATATAGGCTTTCAAATCAGACCAACCTAGACTCAAATCCTGCCTTTTCTGTTGCTGGATGCATTACAGTATCAGAGCCTTCTGGCTACCCCGTTTCAGGGCCTCAGTGGGCCTATCAGGACTCTAAGAATGAGAAAGAGGACAGCTGGCCTAGTAAGGAGTCAGTGCTGCTTTCACTTTCCTGCCTTGGTGGGGTGGCCTCACGCAGTACAAAGCCCACACAAACATATGTGGCTGCCCTGCCTAACTTATCTCAGGCTCCGTGCCTCAGTTTTCTTATCAGTCAAATGAAGATAACAAGAGATATTTGAAGTGATTAAGTGAGGTAATAGATACCAAGTGCCTAGCATAGTGCCAGGCACATAGCAGACTCTCAATAAACTGTAACTAAACAAAAAGGGCACAGAGGATCCCAGCATCTGCTCTCATTCACCTTATACTTGTAGGGTATATATGTGGGGTGCAAATCATAGTCACCATCAGAAAACTTCTGCTTCCTTAGTCCCTTCTGGTCCCAGAGGGAAAGGAGGGGTGGACAGGGTGGAGGCAGAAGCACCAGCACAGGGTGGGAGCAGCAGCCTTCCACATTCATGCAGACTAGAGGCCTCCTTCTGGGTGGGGCAGTGAGGAAGAAAGGCAGAACGAGGTGGGGCCAGATTCAATGACCCTTTTCCAGGACCTGTCAGCCCTACTTCACAAGCCCGCCTGCTTCTCCATCTCTAGTATTCCAGACACTGCTTAAGCCTGGACTAGGGGTTAAAGGACCCATCTGGATAGGACTTTCTGGAAGAGGAGTAAGGAGGAACTCCAGCCTCCTCATGCACAAACATATTATCTCCTGCAACCCTGAAGTATGTTAGGCATTGGGGCTCTCTGCTGGTTCAAAGATGCCTTCCAGAGAAATAACTCTACGAGCCCCCCTCTAGGCTGCTCCAATTTTCTGAAAGCAGGAGGCCCCAGCGCAGCTCTCCCTGCTGGTCTGTTAGTCTCTCTTGTACTTCTGTTATTCACAGCTTCCCAGGGCATGAGCAGAAGGTGGTCTCCAAACCTACTGGGTGAATAAGGAGTGCTAAGTGTCCTGACATTCCTGGGAGTCCTAGTACCCTAGGACTGTGAAAAAGTCAGCAAGTCACAGAAAAGGAGAAGATAAAAAGGAAAAATCGAACCCTCATGCAGTAGGGGATATGATGCTGCACAGGCTGCCTTTGGGACCAGCTGTGCCTACAGCAGTGTGGCCTTGGGTAGAGTCCAGGAGGGTTTTAAGGATAACCCTAGACCTAATCAACTGCACCTGCTCAGTGCCTTTCCTCGGCAAATGAGAAGGAAGAGCCACACAATTCCAATGAATGGCCATTGAAATTCACATCAATAAGGAAATGGTATCAGAGCCCGGGAGGATAGGAATTGAGAACGTAGAGATTAGGAGGCAATTTGATTCTGCAGGGAGCGCTGGTGCAGGGTGAGGCAGAGCCCCAAGCACCCTGTCCCCAGCACTGGCCCAGAGCAGGCTCCACTCTGGAGCAACAAGCGGGAGCGCTCCCCTCAGCAGCCACCAGAGGTCATTGGTTCCTGCTGTTCGAGCTGCAAGCTGCTCTGTCTGCAGTGCCTTCCAGCCAGTACAGCCCAGTTACTGTTTCCCAACAGTGCTGGAGGAAACACTGACCGGAGGGGAGACAGGGCAACTCCTTACAGAACACCCTCCATCCCCCTGCCAGGAAGGCTGGGAGCTGCACCTTGAGCAGAGACCCTGGGCTCCCATCCTAAGCCTTTGGCCTTCAAGAAGCTTTTTCTGAGCACGCTGAGAGATAAGGAAAAGGCAAAGCATCCCAGGCTACTTATCAGTGCTCCAGCTTCTGGCCAGGTACCCTGACACCTGCTGCTCCCAGTTTCCTGCCAGAGGAAAAGCCCCCAGAAGCACCTTCCCTCCCCCGGGCATCACTCACTCACTCTGCTTTTTCCTTTTTGGTATTAGAATCCAGTTCTGGGCAGGCAGCCTTGCACCTGAACCACCTTCATCCAGAAAACAAAGCACATTTTCTTTTTAAACCTTCAAGGGTTTATTCTGAATGGCATTTTTGCCATATTAAAAAAAAAAGTTTAAGGCCAGGTGCGGTGGCTCAAGCCTGTAATCCCAGCACTTTGGGAGGCCGAGACGGGCGGATCACGAGGTCAGGAGATCGAGACCATCCTGGCTCACATGGTGAAACCCCGTCTCTACTAAAAAATACAAAAAACTAGTGGGGCGAGGTGGCGGGCGCCTGTAGTCCCAGCTACTCGGGAGGCTGAGGCAGGAGAATGGCGTAAACCCGGGAGGCGGAGCTTGCAGTGAGCTGAGATGCGGCCACTGCACTCAAGCCTGGGTGACAGAGCAAGACTCCGTCTCAAAAAATAAAAAAATAAAAAGTTTAGTCTTCACATTGACCTATAGCAAACTCAGAATATTCTTTGTCCCAAATTAAATAGACTTTTTCTTTTTTAAACTCTATGTTAGCAACATCAGGCTGGGTGCGGTGGCTCAGGCCTGTAATCCCAGCACTTTGGGAGGCTGAGGTGCGTGGATCACTTGAGGTCAGGAGTTGGAGACCAGCCTGTCCAACATGGTGAAACCCCGCCTCTACTAAAAATACAAAAATTAGCCGGGCGTGGTGGTGTATGCCTGTAACCCCAGCTCCTCGGGAGACTGAGGCAGGAGAATTGCTTGAACCCAGGAGACGGAGGCTGCAGTGAGCTGAGATCGTGCCACTGCACTCCAGTCTACAAGCCAAGGGGAGACTCTGTCTCAAACAAAGAAAAACAAAAACAACAACAACCGAAAAACTATGTTAACATCAGCACCCAGTTAGAAACCGGCTCTTCCCCGACATTCAGTGAATCTGACTAAAGTCCACCTCTTAAACAGCTGTTAAAAAGTCCAGGCCTCAGCATTGCTTGCAACCTTTCCGGCTTGGCCTCTCTGTGTGTTCTAATCTGTTTGCACTCAGCCACCAATGCAAGTCTGACCATGAAAGGCTTTGTGGGTTGCCCACGGCCCAGAGGTCCAAGTACCACCTTCACAGCCTGGCCCACCCCACCCCTCCTGCCCCAGCCACCTTCTCCCCTAGCCTCTTTGGACTTCTTACTTCTCCTTGAACACCAGTGCTCCGGCCTGGCTCTGTGCCTTTCCGTGGGCCGGGCTCTCCTGCTGGTGTGCCCTCCCCCATTCTCCGGGTGAACACTCCCCCATCTGTCCAGATCCGGAGGAAACAGCCTCTTCTCTCCCAGTGCCTGCTGTTCCTTCCTGGGTGTTTCTGCTGCACTCATCATGTCCTGTGGCAAGGTTTTATTTCTACATCTATGTGTCCTGACCAGACTGTGAGCTGTCTGACAATGGGAACCTCGTCCCAGTATACATGTCGCTCTGGAATTATCCCAGCAGCCTATACATTATCTAGCATTTAGGAGGGGCTCGATAAATGTTTGATGAATGAATTAATGTTCTCGGTGGAGGTTAAATCACATAACACAATAAAAACCAAACTGGCGACCCATCAATGCTTGGTAAGAACAAATGCTTTAGGTGGGGATCAGGCTGTGCTGCCTCTCCTCTTCTGAGAAGAGACTGGGCGAGGACAAAGGTGAAGTGTGTGCTCATAGCTGCACATGCTGCACACCTACCATGCGTGAGCAGTGAGTTACGCACTCACGTGCAATACCGTGTTTAATCTCCACCCCCAGTTTCATAGATGTGAAGCCTGAGGCTGAGAAAGGTTGCCCCAGGTCATTCCACAAAATGAAGGGTAGAATGGGCTTGACGTCAGGCAATAATGAGGGTGCTGCTCTTTATTGCAGCACTGGAAGCCAGAAGGCCAGGGATCAAGTCTCAGCTCCTCTGCTGTCCCACTGTGTATGTAATCTCAGCCCATCACTTCATCTCTTTGGGCCTCTGTTTTCTTATCTTCATCACAAAATAGTCTTTAGGCTCAAATAGGATTGGGCTATGAAAACATCTAAAAATCATAATGAGCTATGCAGCCACAAAGGATCATGGTTACTAATCTCTGTGGCTCATCCCTCTTCTTTCCTTCAGGCCGTTTTTTTTTTTTTTGAGATGGAGTCTTGCTATGTTGCCCAGGTTGGAGTGCAGTGGCACAATCTCAGCTCACTGTAACCTGTCTCCCAGGTTCAAGCGATTCTTGTGCCTCAGCCTCCCGAGTAGCTGGGATTACAGGCACACACCACTATGCCCAGCTAATTTTCTTTTTTTTTGTATTTTTAGTAGAGATGGGGTTTCACCACGTTAGTCTTGAACTCCTGACCTCAAGTGATCCGCCTGCCTCGGTCACCCAAAGTGCTGGGATTACAGGCGTGAGCCACAGCGCCTGGCCGCTTCAGGCCATTTTCTTCCTTCCCCAGCTGTCTTGGTCTTACTTTCCCTCCCTAGGCTGGATTCCCTATTTCTGAGCACTTCTGTGACTTCACAAGGTTGGCTGCGTTTACACCCAAGGAGCTGTCCATTGTCCTTACCTTTGCTCATCTGAAAACCCAGTGAGCAGGCAGCACTTACATGTTTAAATTCCCATGGCCTCCCTGTCCTGGAAGGGACACTATGTCCCTGCCTGCAGCCCCCAGATGCTTGCATATTCTGGTCTGTTTACCTCCCCACCCTCTCTTTCCTCTTCCCCCTGAAGTCCATTACAGAAACGTTAAACTTCTACTCTGTAGGCAGACAAGTGGGAGCCACCAAAGAGTTGTGGGAAGAGCAGGGGCTCACATCACTCTGGTGGGGTGTGCGGGGTGGACTGGAGGATGGGCAGAGCGAGGAGCAAGGAGGCCAGGGAGAGGCGACTGCAAGAATCCTGCTGAGGAATGCAGGGCAGTCACAGGGGTAGGAACCTTGCAGTGTCTGCGGCTCCTCGGGTTGCTCGTATTTCACAGCCTGAGATGACTCCCTGTGTCTTCAGGGAGCCATCAATCCTGAGCCTTGGTCTTGCCCCTAGTTCATGCCAGCACCAGGCAGGAAGAGATAAGCCACCCAGTTTCTCCCACAGGCGTCTGGCCAGGGCCTCTCAGTGATCGCTTCCCTCTCCATAAAGCGCTGGGAAGACTTCCAGAGCACTTCCACTCCCTCAGCCCCAGTCACTCTGGGAGGACCCGCCTGGTAATTCCAAGCATTTGGAGAGGAGCCCCGCCTACCTGGGGAGAGGGAGCCCTCCCCCACCTGCTGCAGGGCACGCACGGGAGGCCAGGGAGCCTGCTGATTTTTCTTTTGCTTTGGCTCATTTTCCTCCTGGAGCAGCAGGCTCATCTCCTGCATTTTTAATAGCTGAGCATATTTAGCATTCAACACACACGTGTGGGTTGATAAGGCCCAAAGAGAAGGCAACAAGCCATCCAGGGGAGGAAATCCTCCTCCTACCTCCTCTCTGCCTCCTACCCACCTCAGCCTACATCCGTGGGTCTGAGTTCCCCATCAATTCGCCAGGCCAGACCAGGGTAGCCGAAGTGACAGCAGCTGGGAGAGTCAGACTGGCTGACTCGGTCACTGTGCCAGGGTCTGGTCCCATGGCTGAGCAGGGACTCATAAGTAAAGGCTGAAATGCTCAAAACAGCCAAACAGCCATAACTCTTTCTTGATTTTTACCTGGGGACCGAGTCATCTTGCCCACCTCCCTCTACTGTCATCAACTACATAGATGTCAATGCTGTGGGATGTGGCCAGGTACCCCCGACCTCTGGCTCCCGCAGGGGTGGTCCCCACTGTCAGGACAGTGAACCAGTGGAAGTGGCCTCTGAGAGGCTGAGTGCAGGGCTGGGGATGCTGGGCAGCCTGTGAGTGCTGTCAGGCAGCTCTGCAGGGGACAAACCTGGTAACATGGCAATGTTCTCTGTGTTTTCCCCTTTCTTCTTCTTCTTCTTCTTTTTTTTTTTTGAGACAGGCTTGCTCTGTCGCCCACGCTGGAGTGCAGTAGTGTGATCTTGGCTCACTGCAACCTCTGCCTCCCAGATTCAAGTGATTCTTTTGCCTTAGCCTCCCAAGTATCTGGGATTACAGGTGCCTGCCACTACACCTGGCTAATTTTTTGTATTTTTAGTAGGGGCAGGGTTTTGCCATGTTGGCCAGGCTGGTCTTGAACTCCTGACTTCAGGTGATCCACCCGCCTCGGCCTCCCGTGCTGGAATTACAGGCGTGAGCCATCACACCGGTCTCCCCCTTTCTTGTAATGCAGTTTTTTTTTTAACCTACTCAGCCACATAAAGGAGAAAATAACAAAACCACAGACCATTTAATCTTGTGCTGGAATGCCAGGAGGTCAGCCTGATAGAGTAGTGTTTTCATTGCTGTACGTGTGAATTTGAGCTATTTGGAAAGGGCAGCCCTAACCTGCTGTTAAATCTAATCTAAGGGCCACGGTCCAGCATGGGTTGGCACCGCTTATGCTTTCTTGGCCAGGAGGGGGCGATACAGAGCTCACTTGGAGCAATGGAGCAGAACTTGGGCAGGGGGCGCTCTGCACCGCCTGATGCAGGTCTTCCAGGTCTGTTTCCACCACAGACCCAGCAGCACCAGGCCAAGGGGAGAAACGAGCTGGAATTTAGCAACTCCTGTTGGGAGTGTAACTTTTTTTTTTTTTTTTTTTTTTTGAGTCGGAGTCTCGCTCTGCCGCCCGGGCTGGAGTGCAGTGGCCAGATCTCAGCTCACTGCAAGCTCCGCCTCCCAGGTTCACGCCATTCTCCTGCCTCAGCCTCCCGAGTAGCTGGGACTACAGGCGCCCGCCACGTCGCCCGGCTAGTTTTTTGTATTTTTTAGTAGAGACGGGGTTTCACCGTGTTCGCCAGGATGGTCTCGATCTCCTGACCTCGTGATCCGCCCGTCTCGGCCTCCCAAAGTGCTAGGATTACAGGCTTGAGCCACCAAGCCCGGCCGGGAGTGTAACTTTTAAAGAGATTAGATGAGCCCAATTAACACACCATTGAATTGTAAAAACCAGAGGGCCCCACCCAGAGTCAGCGGCCTATGTGTCTAGATCCAGCAGCCACTAACCACTTCAGGCTACTGAGCATTTAAAATGTGGCTACTGTGGGGGCCAGACGCTGTGGCTCACACCTGTAATCCCAGCACTTCGGGAGGCTGAGGTGGGTGGATCCCTTGAGCTCAGGAATTCGAGATGGTGAAACCCCAACTCTACAAAAAACAAATATTAGCCAGGCACAGTAGTGTGCGCTTGTCGTCCCAGCTACTTGGGAGGTTGAGTTGGGAGGATCACTTGAGCCCAGGAGGTTGAGGCTGCAGTAAGCTGAGATCTCACTACTGTACTCCAGCCCCAGGCTGGGTGACAGAGTGAGACCCTGTCTCAAAAAAAAAAAAAAAAAAAAGAAAAAAAAAGATTTTAAAAAAAGTGGCTACTGTGACTGAGGAATGGGATTTCAAATTTCATTTAAGCTCAGTTCATTGAAATTTAAGAACAGATACTTGATTCAGTAATTAGAAAATGTTTAAGTCTATTTAGAACAACTGGGGTATGTCAATCTATTTTATAATCTCTAGTTTTTATGAAATCTAAAAATGGGTCAAATATTTCTGATGAAAATTTAGTGTCCAAATTGAGATGTGCTGTAAGTGTAATAAAACACATGCAGGATTTTGAAGACTTATGAAAAGAAAATAATGTAATCTATCTCATTGATTATATGTTGAAATGATAGTATTTTGAATATATTAGATTAAATAAAATAGTCACGTGTCACTTCATGATGGGGCTATGTTCTAAGAAATTTAATGATAGGTGATTTCATCATGCTAACATCGTAGAGTGAATTAACACAAACCCCTGCACACTGGCCTGGGCGACAGAGCTATACCCTGTCTCAAAAAAGAAAAAAAAAAGGGTGACCAGTTCCACTTTTCCGATGGATCACCCTCTTCTTGCAGGTCCGGGCAGGATTCTGTCCTGTCAAGTATAAAAGGTGCTTGAACCTAAGCTGTATGGTACAGCCACTTGTTCCTAGATTACAAACCTGTACAGCATGTGACTGAACTGAATACTGTAGGCAACTGTAATATAAGGGTAAGTATTTGTGTGTCTAAACATATCTAAATGTAGAAAAGCTACAGTAAAAATATGGTATAATCATGTTATAGGACTGCTGTTGACTAATACGCTTTTATGTGGCACATAACTTTTTTTTTTTTTTTTTTGAGGTGGAGTCCCACTTGCTTTGTTGCCCAGGCTGGAGTGCAGTGCCAGGATCTTGGCTCATCACAACCTCTGCCTCCCAGGTTCAAGCAAGTCTCCTGTCTCAGCTTCCTGAGTAGCTGGGGGATGCTACCACCATTATTATTATTATTTTTTGTATTTGTAGTACAGACAGATTTCCAGCATGTTGGCTAGGCTGGTCTCGAGCTCTTGACCTCAAGTGATCCATCCGCCTCGTCTTCCCAGAGTGTTGGGATTACAGGCATGAGCCACCATGCCCGGCCAATGACTATTTTTAAAAATTAATTTCATGGCTGGGCATGGTGGTTCATGCCTGTAATCCTGGCATTTTGGGAGGCCAAGGCGGATGGATCATGAGGAGTTCAAGACCAGGCTGGCCAAGATGGTGAAATCCCGTCTGTACTGAAAACACAAAAAGTAGCTGGGCATGGTGGTGGGCACCTGTAATCCCAGCTACTTAGGAGGATGAGGCAGGAGAATAGCTTGAACCCAGGCGACAGAGGTTGCAGTGAGCTGAGATCACGCCACGGCACTCCAATCTGGGTGACAGGGCAGGACTCCAACTCAAAAAAAAAAAAAATTAATTTCACCTGTTTCTTTTGTACTTTTTTCCAATGTGGCTGCTTGAAAATGTAAAATTAACATGTGTGACACACATTACATTTCTATAGGATAGTGCTAGTCTAAACAATTCAAGACAAAAGGTCAGCCATCTCCAGGAATGGAAATCTTAGAATCCCTTTCAATGGTCACATCTATTTCATTCCATTCAACAAATATTTACTGACACGAGTACCATGCTTGTTGAGTTGGTGAGCGGTTACCATACAGGAGGCCCTCCAGTAACTACTGGGCAGGAGGAAGACAGGAAGTGGAGTCTATGGCTGATCAGAGAAAGTGTCACATGTGAGGTAAAAATTAAGTGCCCTGGGGATTAAAAGAAAGGCGATAGCATATCAGGTTGTTGGCAAGGAGGAAGTGAATGAGGAAAGGGCATTGAGAGAAGGTAGCCAGTGACACGGGCGATAAGAATGGTAAGGATTTTGGCCAGGAGAGAAGGGGACTGAATGCTGTGGAAACACGGGGCTTGGCAGACCCAGTGCCCTCAGACTCCTCTTTCCCTGTCCCAATCCTCCATGGCACCACCCTTGGCCTCTGTTCTTCTCACACCATATACCTCCCTGGCAGGCACCATCTATACCCACAGCTTCCATGCCCACGTCTACACTGATGACTCTCTAGTCCTGGCCCATACCTATCTCTTGACCCCTGGTTCCAAACATTCAGTGCCCACTCACATTTCTTTGTAGATATTTCTCAGACACTTCAAAATCCACTGACTTCCCAGCTGAACTCATCCTTCCCTTCCCTCCCTCAACTCTGGCCCTTACTGTCCTTCCCTTGAGGAAGCGGCAGGACCACAACTCAGATGTTCTAACCCCTCCCCTTGTACTCCAGCCCTACATATGACCCCCAAAGTCCTGTGGAGTTTTCCCTCCTTAATATTTATCTCACCCTGCCCCTCTGTACACATCACTGCCTGGAACCAGGCTGTCACCACGCCTCGCCTGGGTGATACAATGTCCTCACCATTCTTGCTGCTTCCTGTGTGACCCCCCCAGCCATCCTTTTACATGGCTGTCAAGGTGACCAGACTACATCATAAAACTGCTCCTTTAATGCTTCTTTGCAATTTCCAGGGTGAAGTCCAAATTCCTGAACTTAACACATACAGCAGAACTTCATAATCTGGGCCTCACTCCCCTACTCAGTTTCACATCCTGCCTCTCCCCACATGCAAATACTTTTGCACATTCTGTTCCCTTTGCCTAGGACACCCTTCCTACTCTCTTAGTTAGATTTTCTTTTTTTTTTTTTGGTGGTAAAATAGACGTAACATTAAAAATTTACCATTCTAATCCCATTCTCTTTGTCTACCTCCTTTCTACTACTTGTCCTTTGAATTTAGCAGAAGTGACCTTTTTTTTCTTTTCTTGGCTCAATGCAACCTCCGCCTCCGGGGTTCAAGCGATTCTACTGCCTCATCCTCCTGAGTAGCTGGGATTACAGGCACACGTCACCATGCCCAGCTAATTTTTGAATTTTCAGTAGAGATGGGGTTTCACCATGTTGGTCAGGCTGGTCTTGAACTCCTGACCTCGTCATCCACCCGCCTCGACTTCCCAAAGTGCTGGGATTACAGGTGTGAGCCACCACACCTGGCCGGAAGTGATCTCTTTGGAAAAAACCCTTTCTGAGTCCTCAGCCTGGGTTAGGTGCCCTTCTCCTTTGCTACCGATCTCATAGTCCTTATCACTTTGTACTGTGTTAGCTTATGTTTCTATTTACAGACTCCCTAAGACAGTGTCTGTATCTTAACTTTGTATCCCCAGGGCTGCAGTGTACAGTTGTATAGGTTATGCACTGGGAGAGGAGGCCTGGCTAAGGAAGTGAGCAGGGGATGAAGGCCATTAGTCAACTGTGCACCTGGTATAGGCCTGTATCCAGACCGTTTTCTAATTTGCACAAAGGTGCTTGTGTGACATCAGGGGGCCCTGTGTGTCCCCCGTGCTTGTTGTAGAGTTGGCACACACAGTCTTACAATAAGTGCTCATTAAATGTTGAGTGAAGATGGCTGGATGTTCCAGGCAAAGGCACCAGGGGTAGAGACAGGGGGAAGTCTGGCATAATAGGGTGGTATTGGATATGCAGTATTGAGTTAGGGGGGTTGCAGCTAGTTGGCAGAGGGTCCCTTATGTTGGGCTGAGGGACTAACTCTTTAATTCAGGAAGCAGTGAGGAACTTTGTGAATTTTTGATAGGACTGTGATATAGAATTTCAAAATATTCAGGCTTGAAAATGAAACTCAGAGAAGTAAAGTGACTTGTTCAAGGACACACAGAAAGTTAGAGGCAGGGCCCAGACTTGAACTTGCTTTTCCTGCTCCTAGCTCAGTACAGGTCTGGGGAAGTGCACTCTGGGGAGCTGCACTCTGGGATACCTCTCAACTGAGGCTGAGCCCTCTAAGGCTCAAAGCCAAATCTTCCCAGCCTTGGAGACTCTATCTCTTCCCAGACACATGTTCCTGGACGTGGTGGGTAGATGGACGACAGCCAGGCAGATGGGAGGTGAGAACAGTTAGGTCTCCAGACCATTGCAGTCTCATTCAGCCTCATTCACGGCGCACCACTTGTTCTGTCCTCAGAATATTTACCGACTTGAAGGCATGGCAAATTACCCATGCTTTTCTCTTCTTCCCACAGGTAAGCACTCTAGTCTTTTCACTACGAGCTATCTCCCTCCTTACAAATCTCTTGGTTGCTCATCTCTGGACCCGGGCTAGTTTTTTCAGTTTCTCTCTTTCTTTCTCTCTCTCTCTTTCTCTCTTTCTCTCCTTCTTTTCTGAGACAGAGTCTTGCCCTGTTGCCCAGGCTGGAGTGCAATGGAGTAATCTCAGCTCACCGCAACTTCTTCCTCCCAGGTTCAAGCAATTCTCCTGCCTCAGCCTCCTGAGTAGCTGGGATTACAGGTGCGTGTCACTACGCCTGGCTAATTTTTTGTATCTTTAGCAGAGACGGGGTTTCACCATGCTGGCCAGGCTCGTGTCGAACTCCTGCCCTCGTGATCTGCCCATCTCGGCCTCCCAAAGTACTGGGATTACAGATGTGACCCACTGCACCCAGCCAGATTCTTTCAAAACCACTTTTTGCCCCTAGCTGAAGAGGACTTGACTGTGGCAGGTCTTAAGAAGTGTGTGTTGAGTTGGACTGGATTGAGTGTGGACAATGATTTGAACCCAATGGTCACCCTGAAGGTTTGCCTTTTGGGCAGGTGCTTTTTGGTGCTGTGGGGCTACAAGAGACCTCTCATTTGCTCTTTTACAAGGAGCATTCATTGATGATCTTCCCCGAGCTCCCTGGGTCTTCTCCTGACTTATGTGCTCCTTCCCTGGCTTCCCTTATTTTGTTTCTCTGTAGCTCATTTCTGGACTCTGAATAAATTATTTAATCATTTTTATCTTCACTCTGAGTCTGAAGAGCCATTTCTCTAATTTTTTTTAGAGAGATTTGACTTGTCAATCTTTATCCCAGGATGGATGTCCTTTGGCACACATGATAATATAATAATAATAACGATGACATTATGCTAAATTATTTATTGAACATACACTACGATCCAGATACTGTGCCTACTACTTTATAAAAATTAGCTCACTTAATCCTCACAACAATCCCATGGAATAGAGCTATTATTGGCCCCACTTTACAGATGAGGAAACGGAAGCACAACACAATCAAATAACTTGCCTAAGGTCACCCAGCTGAAATTTGTGCCCAGGCCAGTGACTCCAGAGCTTGTGGTTACATCGGGATACCACACAGCCCCAGCAAATAAACTCTCAGGC
The DNA here is from genome assembly GCF_000951035.1 of Colobus angolensis palliatus. Classification (NCBI taxonomy): domain Eukaryota; kingdom Metazoa; phylum Chordata; class Mammalia; order Primates; family Cercopithecidae; genus Colobus; species Colobus angolensis. The sequence continues at coordinate 353,473 of NW_012117677.1, forward strand.
ACATTCTCAGGTCACCGATAAGACGGATTGCAGGGTAGTGACTGGGAGACTCACATTGCTGGTGGATGGGCAACCACCAGTCTCAGGCTGAGTCTTCCCTAACCAGCTACAGCCTCCTGCAGGGTGGACCTGCAACCCCAACAACCCGAGGAGAACAAAGCTTGCCCATGAGGCCCAGCTGCGTGGCAGGTAGCTCCTCCACAGCCATGCCTATACCTTTCCACTCCATCACAAGAGGCTCTGCAATTGATCTGACATAATTAGCTCTTTACTAAGTCATCATAATTTCCAGTGTGCAGTGACAAACCCATTGATGGATGATTTTACTCCACAGCTTGCCTAGGTATGAACTTAAGTGCAATTAACTGTCATTAATTGATGGAACACTTTTTTTCTTTAAATACATAAAACAGATGGACTCCACACTTATCCCTTCTCTGCCTTCTCAAGGCTTGAAAGATAAGCATAGAGGTGCTGTCAGAAGCCAGTTCCTTAAGTACTCCAAGCTGGGTGCCAACAGCATTTGAAGATACTCATCTTCCTTTGTTTTAAGTTTGGCTTCCTAACTGTCTGTTCCACAGGCAACCTTTTCTGACTTTTTAGTAAGGGCTGAGATAACCAAATGAATTAAAAGCCTCAGATTTTTTTTTTTTTTTGAGACAGGGTCTCACTTTGTCATCCAGGCTGGCGTGCAGTGGCACAATCTCGGCTCACTGCAACCCCTGCCTCCCGGAATGAAGCAACTCTCCTGCTTTAGCCTCCCGAGTAGCTGGGATTACAGACATGCACCACTATGCCCAGCTAATTTTTGTATTTTTAGTAGAGATGGGGTTTTACCACGTTCGTCAGGCTGCTCTTGAACTCCTGACCTCAAGTGATCTGCCCACCTCAGCCTCCCAAAGTGCTGGGATTGCTGGTGTGAGCCATTATGCCTGGTCAAACGTCTCTGATTTTTCCACTGATTTTCCACTCTTTTTCCACTGATTTTCCACTATTCCACTATTCCACAGGACCTGGGACCCAGTGTTGGGGGTAGGGCTGCGGCTTTGCTCCACACCAGGCAGACTGTCAGTGCTTTTGATTTTACACCAGAGCTTGTCTTCACTGGGGTGGAAAATTGAGAGGTGGCCGCAGAACTGAGAAATATTTCCCTGTTACCCTTTTCTTAGACACAACTTGGCTCAACTCTCAAGAGAATAAAAAAATTCCCCATCAGGCATAGGGTTTATATATAAATATTTTTGAGACAGAGTTTTGCTGTCGCCTAGGCTGGAGTGCAGTGGCACGATCTCAGCTCACCACAACTCCGCCTCCTGGGTTCAAGCAATTCTCCTGCTTCAGCCCCCTGAGTTGCTGGGATTACAGATACATGCCCCCATGCCTCGTTACTTTTTGTATTTTTAGTAGATACGGGGTTTCACCATGTTGGCCAGGCTGGTCCCAAACTCCTGACCTCAGGTGATCCACCCGCCTCAGCCTCCCAAAGTGCTGGGATTATAGGCGTGAGCGTGGCCCATATGGTACTCTTAAGGTCCCACATGCCCTCTAATATTTAGGTTTATCTTTCCATCATTTTGGGTTTCTGTCCCTTCATTCCTCAGTCCCCCAGATTCCTGCATGTGACTCCTAGGAACAAAGCCAGAGGGTAAATACTGTTTCCCATGGTGACAGGAACAGCAGGGGGGACAGACAGCAGCTGGCTGCCAGCCAGCTGACTCACCATGGTTTATCCCTTGATCCTTTCGCAGGAAAGACTGTGTGCTGTTTGCTGCTGGAGGTAAGTAGATTGTCTTTGGGCGTTTTGAATGGCTTTGAGGTGCTGCTGGCAGAGTGATGGCCGCTGAGACAGGCTTTTGTTTTCACCTGTACTAGTGATGTCCTGGGATTGGAGGCTGGAGACACTGGAGAGGGAGAAGGTCTACACATTGAACCGTGTCTTCTCTCTACAGGGGCAGAAAGTAGAGAACTCAGCACAGCATCTGTAGCAGGTGAGGCTCTCACACACTCACACACATTCAAACACACAACAGGCAGAGAGAAGTGCTTTCCCTGCAGCATCGGCATCCCTGAAGCCTAGGTTCTGATGAGACGATTTGTCTTGACATATGCTCCTATTCCACCAGCTAGCAATACTTATGTTCTGGGTTTCTGTATCAAATAGCATGCTCAACTAACATCAAGGTTCTCGCGGGAGGCATTTACCAGGTCATCTTTCTGCAAAACTACTTCCACAGGAGTAGCAGAGGGACACCAGGTATCACCTGAACAGCGGGATAACCCCACATAGCCAAAGCAATTCCTAGACAGCTACACAGAGGCCACAGGTCCATCAGAGCAGTGGACAGGGCAGAACTCTCAACAAACAGGAAACTCTCGAACCTGACACTCCGCAGGAGCACTAAAGTAAGAGGGACCAGCAGGCTTGAATCAAAGGGACTTTGCGAGCGAGGAAGTGGCCCAGCAGCTGTCCTGGGACTGAGAGGACAGTGTCGACACACCCCTGCTATGGCCACCGCGAGGTCCACAGAGGGCCACATGCAGGAGGATGTCAACGCTTGAGCCAGAATCTGCAATGTGGGGCATGGACTTGGGCCGGCGAGCACAACTTCCTGAGGTTCTACAGAGAAGACCAGAGCTCTGGGCAGAGATGCGTCACTTGTTCACGTTCTGTTAGCCCCTGCGCTTTCGACTGAATGGGCAGGATGAGGATACTGACCAGGACAGCAGATGCATGAAGTAAAGTTCTAGTGTGCACCCACTATGGGGTTCTTAATTGTTTTAGAGTAGCAAATCTGATAAAAATGTAAGACCCCAGCAAAATGCACTTTTACACCTATCCAAAAACTTTGTACATGATTACAGGAAGGAATCCCAAACCCTAAAAAAGACAGAGCTTCTTGAAACCCTAAGTCCTCTCTGGCTCTCTTATGTCTCACATATAATTAGTGCTTAATTAACATGTGTTGAATAAATAAATGAAATTATAACAGATCTCCTGAACTAGAGATCACAGATCTGAAAATCTGGCTGAATTTGATAATGCAAAATGTGACAGACAAAGATGGCAGATCATTCTCTCTCCAGCCCAAAGCTGAGCCTAGGCTTCTCTCATTAGGGCACCTTTCCTGGATGCTTTTGCAGGCACCCTAACCTGGGAGATGCAAGCCTACACCTGTGGCCAGCTGCGACAGGAGTCTGGGGTTTCTCTGTGCTCCCTTGTACCAATGGGTTGCCAGGCTGTCTCAAAGCAGACTGAATTTAGTCTTCTGATGCAATGGGAATTAAGAGGAAGCAGATTTTTGAGGATCATTCAATTGCTGCATTTTTTTTTTGCTTGACCAGTGCTCATATGCTGCCTACACAGAATAAATTTACAGGGTACTTTTTCCTCATTGAATCAGAGTAGACCTTTGCATACAGCTTAGTTCTCAGAAGCCATCCTGTTGAAGCTTTTGAAAACAAAGAGCTAGTTCTGAGGCCTCTGTTTTGAGGGCTGGGAGCCGGGAGACCTGGGCTCCCACTCCAACTACACATACACAGTATTAGGCTTGGGCCTTCAGTTTACCACTGAACCTTCCTTGGTTCCTGTGTCTTATCTGTGAATGAAGTGGGTCCCTAGATGGCTTCAAAGCCTCCTTCCACTCAATCACCATAAATACAAGGGATACTTATACCTGTTCCTTCCCTTCTCATCCCTCATGATTCCTGGATGTCAGAGCAATAATAACAGCCAAAGTATTGAACAATTTTACTCAGGCGAGATCTTCCTTGGAGGAATTCATCCTTTGTAAAATTGTACTGGCCTTTACAACCCCTGTGAGACAGACAGGAAGCAGCCAGGCATCTCCACCCTCCTCACGACTGACTGGCCAAAGGAGACCCAGAGAGGTGAGCTGATTGCCAAGGTCAGGGCTACTCAAGGATCAGGGTGCCTCTGTGCCAAGTATATAGGCCTAGCTGCCTCTCAGGAAGGCAGGAAACTAGGTGAATAAAATTCGAAGCCAGGAAATTAGAAAATGCAGAACTTAGAATCACTAAAGGTTACAACTGGATCTTAAAAGTCAACTAGTGTGATCTTTCTGATAGATGAGGTTATCAGTTGCCAGCCTTCGGGTTAAAGCTAGTTAGCAGCAATCCTGAGACTAGAACCAAGTCTCCTAACTTCAAGTCTATCGACGTTCTGCCTCTCAGAAATGTCTTGTTTAGCAATTTGTTTTTCGGCAGAGGCTTCCAATATGAAAATAAGACTTTGATTTTTACCACTACTGCTTTAGATGTTTCTGCAGTCTTCATTCACTCCCTTGCTATCACTGACTCAAAGCTGATGGTGGGTGGGTGGGGCATGTACAGAAATATTTCTTGGTTTAGGTGGGGAGATAAACCTGAATAATGAAGATACATTTTATTTTACTAAACTAAATGTTAAAAAATATGCAAGTAAACAAAGATAAATCTCAAGGAAGGGTGCCATGAAGGACAAAATCAATGGGCCAGGCCAGTGATTCTACAATCACCTTCTGAAAGAATTCTGGTTAGTGGTCCTGGCTGACACATTCTGCTGCTAAATTTACAAAAAAAAAAAATTTTTTTTGAGACAGAAAAAAAACTCTGTCACCCAGGCTAGAGTGCTATGGCACGATCATAGCTTACTGCAACCTCTGCCTTCCAGGTTCAAGTGATCCTCCCAATTCAGCCTTCTGAGTAGCTGGGACTACAGGCATGTGCCACCACACCCGGCTAATTAATATTATTTTTTGAGACACAGTCTTGCTCTGTGGCCCAGGCTGGAGTGCAGTGGCAGGATCTCATCTCACTGCAACCTCCACGTCAAGTGATTCTCTTGAGCCTGGGAGAATCAAGGCTGAAGATTCTCGTGATCTCAGTCTCCCAAGTAGCTGGGATTACAGGCATGCAACATCATGCCTGACTAATTTTTATATTTTCAGTAGAGATAGGGTTTCATCATGTTAGCCAGGCTAGTCTTGAACTCCTGGCATCAAGTGATTTGCCCGTCTTGGCCTCCCAAAATGCTGGGATTATAGGCATATAGGCATGAGCCACTGCACCTGGCCCCAGTTAATTATTAATTAAAACTTTTTTTTGGTAAGGCCAGGCTCATGCCTATAATCCTGGCACTTTGGGTGGCCAAGGTGGGTGGATCACTTAAGCCTGAGAGGTGGAGGCTACAGCAAGTTGTGATTGTACCAGAGAACTCTAGCCTGGGCAACAGAGCAAGAATTTGTCTCAATTTGTTTTTTTTTTTTTTTTTTTTTCAGAGACAAAGTCTCTCTAAGTTCCCAGGCTGGTCTTGAACTCCTGGGCTCAAGAGATCCTCTTGCCTTGGCCTCGCAAAGTGTTGGGATTACAGGTGAGCTACCACATCCGGCCTACAAAACAACTGTATCAGTGGATAAGTTTTTTCTTGGTTTCATATTTTATTTTTTGAGACAGTCTCACTCTGTTGTCCAGGCTGGAGTGCAATGGCGTGATCTTGGCTCACTGCAACCTCCGCCTCCAGGTTCAAGCAATTCTCCTGCCTCAGCCTCCTGAGTAGCCGGGATTACAGGTGTACACCACCACGTCTGGCTTATTTTTGTATTTTTAGTAGAGATGGGGTTTCACCATGTTGACCAGGCTGGTTTCAAACTCCCGACCTCAAGTGATCTGCCCGCCTCAGCCTCCCAAAGTGCTGGGATTACAGGTGTGAGCCACCACACCTAGTTTCATATTTTAGATTCAGAAACTTGTCTTAAATTGCCAGTTGAAAGAACAAGTTGCAATGAGGGAATATTAATTAAAACCTGAAGACAGCCCTTTGCCCTTAATATAAGTTTTTTTTTTGGTTGTTTGATGTGTGATTTTGTATTGCAATAAATAGGTGAAAGCAATATTTCCTACTTGTGAAATGGTTTGAATTAAATCAGAAGGGCTCTCACAACCCTTGAGCTATGGGAACAAGCTTGCCCCCTACTGGTGCAGATGAGAAAGGTTGTATAAGAATTTAAAGGCCCAGTGCAGTGGCACACGCCTGTAATCCCAGCATTTTGGGAGGCCGAGGCGGGTGGATTACCTGAGGCTGGGAGTTTGAGACCAGCCAGACCAACATGGGGAAACCCTGTCTCTACAAAATATACAAAATTAGCTGGGCGTGGTGGCACATGCCTATAATCCCAGTTACTCAGGAGGCTGAGGCAGGAGAATCGCTTAAACCCAGGAGGTAGAAGTTGCTGTGAGCCAAGATCGTACCATTGCACTCCAGCCTGGGCAACAAGAGTGAAACTCTGTCTCAAAAAAAAAAAAAAAAAAAAATTAAAGTGGAGGGACCAACAGAGTCAGTGGTCAGGGGTTCACTGTGGAGGTGAGCTGTAGCTAAGCTTTTGAAAAGGGGTAGAACTGATGTCCCAGGTAGGGCAGAGTGAGTGGATTTTACAAAAAGACCTATTCAATCTATGTTTCTCTAGTCTATGAAGACCTGCCTGTAGTGGACTTACACAGTTTTGTGTTGGTGAGGAGGTGCACTAGGTTGGTGATAGGAGAAGGCAGGGTCTTATCTCTTGCAAAAAGATGCTGCTGAGTGAAGCTCTCCGGCTGTACATTACAATCATTCGGATATAAGCCCTCATCCACTTGAGGCTTAATCATGTCTTATGTTTTCATTAAGGGACTGCCTAAGGTAGATCCCTATAATTATTCTAATTCCATTTGCCCTGCCCAGAAAGAATTTGTAGTACATTATATCCCTCACTCATTGTTAAAATATTTAATACTTAAGCAATTTTAGAGAAAAAGAGCACTTTCCTCTAAATTTTCTTAGTCTTTGTTAATGCATATAGCTTTATTAACAAAACTGTAATCAATGGATATTTTGGACTATTCTTTGTCAACTAACATTCTACATATATGTATCAAATTCCCACAAACTTGCTATTTTAAACTGTTAGGTAATATTCAATCATTAACATGGCGCAGATTATTTAGCTACTCTCTTACTGTCTACCTACTATTTGTCTTTAAAAAAAAAAAAACTGATTTGACCGGGCGTGGTGGCTCACACCTGTAATTCTAGCACTTTGGGAGGCCAAGGCGGGTGGATCACAAGGTCAAGAGATCAAGACCATCCTGGCCAACATGGTGAAACCCCGTCTCTACTAAAAACACAAAAATTAGCCAGGCGTGGTGGTGCGTGCCTGTAATCTCAGCTTCTCAGGAAGCTGAGGCAGGAGAATTGCTTGAACCTGGGAGGTGGAAGCTGCAGTGAGCCCGGATTATGCCACTGCACTCCAGCCTGGCAAAAGAGTGAGATTCCGTCTCAACAACAACAACAACAACAACAACAACAACAACAACAAAAAACCTGATTTATTTAAAAAGTGATTCAGAATTATTTCCTTGAGGTATAATTCCCAAAGTGAAAGGCTGCAGTTTTATAGCTCTTGCTACGCATTTCTTTCCAGACCATGTGACAGAAAGACCAAACGAATCTATTGTGCTAATATTGAATATAAACACCACTCACCTACTGAAGGGAAAACAGAAAATCACTATCAGAACACCTGTGCAGAATTAAGTATTCAATACATCAATAACAACCTCAGTGAATGATCTTGACCCAGCAGCCTCTGCTCTCACCTGTTTTGTCCTTTGACCAATAGTAATAATAGTTTAAGATTTTTCAGGTGGGTACAGTAGCTCACGCCTGTAATCCCCCACTTTGGGAGGCTGAGGTAGGCAGATTGCTTGAGCTCAGGAGTTCAAAACTAGCTGGGTAACATGGTGAAATCCTGCTTCTACAAAAAATTTAAAAAATCAGCCTGGTATGCGCCTGTAGTCCCAGCTACTTAGGAGCTGAGGTGGGAGGATCGCTTGAGCCTGGGAGGTCAAGCCTACAGAGAGCTGAGATTGTTGCACTGCACTCCAGCCTGAGTGACAGAGTGAGACACTGTCTCAAAAAAAAAAAAAAAAGGCCAGGTGCAGTGGCTCACACCTGTAATCTCA
>NW_012117677.1:362632-376396 GCF_000951035.1 Colobus angolensis palliatus
GGATTACAGGCCTGAGCCACCGCGCCCGGCCCTATTTGTCTTTCAAAGAACTGATTTAAAAAGTGATTTACAATTATTTCCTTGAGGTATAATTCCTGAGGCTCAGAGATATAATGAGTTGCTTAAGGTCACAGAGCTAGAAAACATCAGATCTGGGGATGTTTTCAGAGCCCCTATCTTAACTCTGGGCTCTACCACCTTGGAATCCTGGCAGATTCTGCTACAGATAGGAGGAGCCTGAAAGAACCAGCGAGACTTCTCCTTTCCCACTGCCTGTGGGCGTTTCAGCAGGGCACCTGACTCCCCTAGGGAGAGGAAGAAACACCTTTTAGGTGTTAGGCAGCTGGCAGGTGCCAGTCAGCAGCTCATACCATTGCCTGAGACCTCAATCACAAAGAGTTGGGGGGCCCCGGTACCAAAGAAATGAAAAGTCAAATCCTTTTACTTTTGTGCATTTCCACCACAGGAAGTCCAGGCCAAGGTCTCAGCAACTGACTGTTTTAAGACCACCTGCTTCCCCGCAGCCTCCTTAAACATCCAGGTGCAACTCCAGGGGCAGTCCTAGAGATCAGCCAGGCAGGAAGCTTGCAGACACCAGCTCTCAGCATCCCAAAAATCTGATAGGTGTGGGGAGCCCTGGTGTCTCTAGTTTGCTCCCCTCACTCTCTGAAGATAAAATCCATCAGGTTCTCAGGCAATTCCATTGCAGTAAAAATTCAGTGTTCCCTTCCCCATACGCTTATTCACAGAGGTATTTTCATACTTGCAGCATCAGTGTCCTGCATTTAAAACCTTAGCACAGATGCCTCATGAATGGCTGAGCCGGCCGCAAACACTCAAGGTGGCTCCCTGTACCATTTTTAGAAAGAACTTGTTGGGAATTTTCCAATATGGCTTTTAAGGGACCAACCCCCTCCCAATAGACTTTGAGCACCACAGTCGCTCATGGCCTGCCATGGTTGTGTAAGCACACTTGGGCTTAGGCCAGCACCTGGCTTACTCACTTGACAGCATGGAGTCTCCTTCAGCCCCCACTTTTGAGGGCAGGTGCTTGGCAAGTCATTAGCCGGCTTCTATCTTATCAGTGGGTTCAATCTGCTTTCGTAGCTGCAGTCAGGATGCTGCCTATAAACACCCTGATTTCCAAGGGACCTTCTTCCAAAAGTAAACTGGAGTTGGAGAGAGAGGCAGGGCTGGCACCTTGGTACTGGGATCCGTGCCAGGAGCCAGGCCAGCTGTACTTACAGCCGCTTGGTGAGGCAACGATTCCCCCCAGTTTACAGTTGCGGAAATGGAGACAGACTGTATTTGAGAAAGTTGCCCAGAGTCGTAAGACTAGTAAGTGGAGGAGCTGGGGCTAGAACCTGGGCCTGTAGCCTCATTTGTCACCATCATAGTTAGATACTAAACTTACTGCCATGGTGGTTAGAAGGGGATATTGAATCAGCCTCGCTCAGCAGAGGAGGAAATGAAGACACAGGAAAGTCAGGTGATAGGACAGGCTGCAAATGCAGGCAGAGCTGTGCCAAGCAGTTCCCGTGCCAGGAGTGCTTGTGAGCTTCTCTGGAGTGCCCGTTCCCTTCTCAGACTGCAGTACCTCTTTAAAAGATCGCAGGGCTGACGAGCCGAGGAGGCGTTCCTTAAGCACAGGTTATACTAGGTCTTCTTTACCCCTCTTCACCTCCTACCCACTGCTGGGCAACATGAACTATCTGGAGCACTAAGTTCTTTTGACAAATATGAGTGTGGGCCTGTGGTCTACACTGCTCGTGCCAATGCCAGCTCAGTTCCCAAATCCCTAGGCTCTGGAATGGTTTTTTAGTCATCTGGTCACCCCATGCACATTCATTCAGTCAGGAGGGAAAACAGTCTTTCTTGAGTATCAGGCACCGTGCAAGCTGCTTTTCACTCACCAGCTCATCTACCCAACAACCCTACCATGCGGTATGAGACCGTTAGTTGCCTTGTTATAGATGGGGAAATTACTATTATTTTTTTTTCTTCTTAGATATCAGATGAGGAAATTAAAGCTTAGCAAGATTGTGAAACAAGACCAAGGTCACGCAGACCTCAGCAGCTGGCAGGAAAGCCCAGACTTGCCAGGCCCCAGAGCCAATGCCCTTTCTACCATGCCACCCTGCCTGGGACGTTCCCTTCCCTCCACACTTTAGAAATGCAACTGGGATGATTCTTACGAGGGCATTTCCCATTCCAGAGCTGCTATGAAGTCATGTAACTTAGGATTCTTTTTAACTTTTCCCCTGTGGTGGCATTCCCCCTTCCTCCTCCTCTTCTATTTGTCATTTATACTAAGGTGCAAATTTCTGGCATCGCCACTATTGAGCAGGATCTGGGGAGTCCCAGGGGGTTTCCAGGGCCCTGAAATACTTCCATCAGCCCCCAGGGATGCCCTCACAAGACACCTAGCCTAGCTAAAAGGAAAAACCACAGAAATAGAGTCTGTGGGGAGACAAGCACATGTACACCTTGCCAGCGGTACTTTCAAGGGATTACATTTTTCTGGAGAGCAACCTGGTGATAATAACAGGAACTAAAAAGCATCCATAGCCTTTTATCTGGTAATCTGGTAGTGTTAGTTTGCAAATAGACCTCCAGGAAATATCCCAAAGGGAAAAAAAAAAGTTCAAAGATACTCTCAGCACTGTTTACTACAGTAAAAAAAAAAAAAAAAAAAAAAAAACTACAAACAACCTGAATAATCCATAATAAAGCAATTGGTAGGAGACAGGTAAGAGAGTTATTTCAACCTAAGAAAATGTAAGCAAAATGGTACACTCACATCCACAAGGAAATTCAAGATGGCACAAATAGTACGTAGAGACTAATACTACTTAAAGAAAAATATTTGAGGCCAGGTGTGGTTGCTCACTCCTGTAACCCCAGCACTTTGGGAGGCCGAGGTGGGCAGACTACTTGAGGTCGGGAGTTTGAGACCAGCCTGGCCGACATGGTGAAACCCCGTCTCTACTAAAAATACAGAAAAATTAGCCAGGCGTGGTGGTGCATGCCTGTAATCCCCGCTACTCAGGAGGTTGAGGTGGGAGAATTGCTTGAACCTAGGAGGCGGAGGTTGCAGTGACCTGAGATCATGCCACTGTCACACGAGCCTGGTGACAGAATGAGACCCTGTCTCAAAAAAAAGAAAAGAAAAGCACTTGATAAATACATGGTGATGAGGAAATTTGTTAAAGCTGTTTAAGTCCATCCAAGAAGAAAGATAAAAACAGACAACAGCAGCAACAAAATACTAACATATCCTTAAGCAGAAAAGGCAGAGGAGAGAAAGTAGGTGCAAATACAAAGGCAGGAAGGAGACAAAAATATAGGTTAAAATGAAACCTATTTCATTCATTCACTATTTTTTTTTTCTTAGCATTTCCTTGGCACCTACCATGTGCCAGACACTAGGCTATTACAGTGATGATACAATAGGTTGCTGTCACTGCTAGACCTTCGTCATCAGAGGGCTTCCTGTGCTCAGGGAATGGCACTCTCCAGATTCTGGCTTGTTGCCACAGTTGTCACTCTGAGTGCAGGGGAACGGACGTGGCCCTCAGAAGGCAGACTGCTGCCCGAAGGACCTGAGTCTACCAGACTCCACCTGGAGCCAGAGCCACAATCCTCTTCATAACATTAGACCTTTTATGGCTCTACCTGCTCCCCACTGTCTGGGCCCAGTGGTAGCAGAGGGGTTGACAAGGACTCCACATGCATGCCACTGAACTTCTCCATCAGAGTAGCCCCCTCCAAAACCACAAACACACACCGCACAAGTCACACGCGTTTAAACACAGGAGTCACCATAGCTTTGGTGAAAACTGGGGGGGCCTCCAGCTTGCAGACAAGCTGTTGAATTCTACCTTAGGATGACACAGCTGACCTCATAACCCCCAGAGTGCTGATGAGACAGGTATGGCCGACAGCCGGACCCGGGCACAGGGGGAGCCACAGACTCCAGGATCTTAGGGAGAAGATCCACAAGCTGGGATTCCCAATGTTTAAAATACCTGATAAAATGGCTGGGCGTGGTGGCTCACACCTGTAATCCCAGCACTTTGGGAGGCCAAGGCAGGTGGACCACTTGAGGTCAGGAGTTCAAGACCAGCCTGGCCCACATGGGAAAACTCTGTCTCCACTAAAAATACAAAAATTTGCCAGGTGTGGTGGCGCGTGTCTATAATCCCAGCTACTCAGGAGGCCGAGGCAGGAGAATCGCTTGAACCTGGGAGGTAAAGGTAGCAATGAACTGAGACTGCGACAGTGCAGTCCAGCCTGAGCGACAGAGTGAGACTCTTGTCTCAAAAACAAAACAAAACAAAAAACCCAAAAAACAAACCTGAAAACCTGCACATCTAAAAGCTGAATTGAATCTAAACCCTTGAATCTAAAAGCTGAAATTTTACAATAAATAAATGAAAATACCTGAACCGTTGGACCGAATCTTCCCAACGCTGTCTTGAGGCAGCATCAGCGGCCTTTGCCCCGGTGCCTTGAGCTAAGGCTTCACGGCTTGCCAGGCCCCGTGGAGGGAGGATCCTGGCTGCAGGAGGCGAGCAGGTGCCAGGCCGCACTTCCACATCAGACAACATACAGCGCAGCAGGGACTTCTTCACTTTTGGACACCAGGGCCAGGGCCCCCAAATCTGTGATTTTTTTAAAAGGTCCTGAGGTGATTTTCACGCTCCATAAGCTTTGGGAGTCACCGGAAATGCGGACCAAACACTGCTGTCTTTAGAATCAGAAAGATCTGGGCTCAAATCCCAGCTCTGTCACTCATTAGCTCTGGGACTTGGGGAAATAACTTAACCCCCTGAGCCCCAGTCTCCTTACCTGTAAAATGGGGACAATAATACCCACATCACGGAGTTACAACAGGACAGGTGCCCCTCGAGCACACTGAGTCCCTCATCTTAGTGCATATCACACGCTGTAATTACTGGTTTACTGGTCTAAGTGTCCTGCGCCTGGACACACCTGGAGGGCAGGTGTCCTGTTGACTCTTTTATCTCCTGTGTTTAGCACAGGGTTTCACCCTCAAGAACACTCACTCTATTCACTGTGGAATAAATGAGTGTTGGGAGGATTGATAACACGTGGGGTGGCTACCACAGTGCCAACTCACAGGAGGCGCTTAATGTTAAGTTCCCCTGATACATGAAAATGTCCATTAAAAACACACACACAGGTAGTAGCTTTCCTCAGTAGGCAGTTCTCAGCCTTCTCCCTGCCCCTGAATTAAATTATTCCACTTACAAGAATCCTATGGGAGCACACTGTTTAAGGACCACAGGCTGATAGGAGAGGCCACCACTGCTTTATTTCTACTGTACCAGTGTCTACTTTCAACAGCACAGGGCCATGGTCTCTTACAAGAGAAGGTGAATAGTCTCCACTACTGCTAAGCTCATGGTGTCGCTGAAAGCCACTCACCCCACAGACTGTCGTGGTCCCACAGCAGCCACTAATAACGGAAGCATTTCTGTTCTCCTTGGAGTGGCAGTTGGCAGCGGCAAACAGGAAGTTGTCTTGAAGTAGGGTGTGGTTATGCCCTGTCAACATATGCGTACAGACACACACACTTTTTTTTTTTTTTTTTTCCTTTCTGGCCCCCTTCTCTCTCCCGTCTTTCGAAGCAAAAGGTCTGAGTTATTTTGGTGAAAACAAAACTTTTTACATGATTTAAGATCAACCATCACTACCACACAAACAAAACCACAGGACAGAAAGGGGCCTAAAACACAGCAAAGGGTCTATTTTCCTGCCACCAGTCTTGTGGCATGTAGGAACTGACTGCGTGTGTGAGTGGGTGTGCATTTTCCCCTTTATTTCTCTGGGCACACGGGACACAGAGCCCTAGCTGGAAACCAGCCAGACACGCCACCCAGCATCCCAGTGAGCTGGTCGGTCCACCTGTGTGCCAGCTGCCCGAGGTGATTCAGGGCCTGCAGTGTGCACGCACTGGACAAGGACCACTGAGGACAGGAAAGAAGGAAAAAACCAGGGTGCTAGTTTCAAGCAATTTGTACAGTTTGAAGAGAAAGGACCCTGAACATGTCTTAACACAAAGTACATATAAAAACAACAAAGAAACACAGTGGCTGAGTAGGTAAGTGCACTGAGTAGATAATACACGGACATAAACATGGGGAGGTGGGGTTGACAAGCCAGGAAGGTTCATTGCAGCTGGCTTCCCGGTGCTCTGAAAGGTGTGCTAGAAAATTTTCCACTCCACTCCTTTTCAGGCTGGAGGCTGGTGCCTCCAGAAGGGCTGTCCAAAATAGACTGGTCCCCAACCCAGCCTCCTACTTCTGACCTCTTTCTGAGGCAGCTACTCTCCCCGCTCCCCGCCTCAGCCCTGTCTCGGCTCCAGCTCCAGCCCACAGAACGAGAGCACTGTCTATGCTAACACTCATCTTGCTAAATGGCTTGTGGGCTGCCAGCATGATCCGCCTGCCAGGATCTCTGTTCCCTGACCTGCGCCCAGCCCCACGCCGTCCTGTGTGGCCCTCGTGCCCTGCGCTCACACTTACACATCCCAGGGAGGCTGCCTTGCCGTTTGGATAAGGAGGCTGAGCCAGTGACACGCTGGGCAACGCGACTCGTGGTAGTAGACGTTTCCTGGCTCCTGGATGAGGGCCCTGGCCAGTCAGAACGCACTACTTCCCCTTTAAGAGAGCACGCCCAGACGAGATTAGGGAAAGGCAGAAAGAAAAGCCCGGAACAGTCAGAGTTGTATCCTGAATTTGGCGGATGAACTTAGGTATTCCTGAACCGCACACACAAGGTGTGGTCAGAGGCAGCAGGCTCCTCAGAGGTGCATGAGAGCCAGCGCTGTGTGTGCAGGGCTGGGCCTTCCCGCAGCCCCGGAGCTGCTGCTTGTCTGGCCTGGGTCCCGGGTCCCCAGGCAGCCTGGAGACACCTCAGGCCTTACCCACTCCCCCTTCGCTCAGGGCTTGTCCATCCTGATAGGCAGAGTCCACTTCATTACCTAGCACTATGCCTTAGAGAGAGTAGAGAGGTCATTATAATGATTGGAAAATACTTTTGTGGGTTGTTGGAACTATTGATTTAAGCAGGGAGCTTTCATTCATTCTGGATATTTAGAAAGTTTAGTTCCTGATCTTGGCCAAGGACAGTAGACTTGGAGGGGGGAGAATGCCTGCCAAAACAAGGGTTCACAAAGGCCACATGTTATATAATTCCCTTTATATGAAATGTCCAGAATAGGTAAAACCATACAGACAGAAAGCAGACTTGCGGTTGTCAGGGGCAGGCGGGGAAAAGAAGGCGGGGGGAGTGACGGCTTAATGGGCACAGGGTCTCCTTTGGGGGTGATGGTGGCACAACATTGTGAATGTACTCAGTACCACTGAATTGTACACTTTAAAATGGTTAATTTTCTGTGACGCAAATTTCACCTCAATTAAAAAAAAAAACAGTGGCAAAGTATGTTTTGCGCATCTTTATCTTCTACTAGAACCTCCCCTGTGTGGCATCCAACATTTCTTTGTAAAACCTGGTTATTACCTGATGAATATTAAATCAACCCTAGCTAAGGGGTACATGCCTTTTAGTAAAAAAAAAAAATTAAACCTTTAAGATACAAAGTTTTCCAAGACTCAGAAGTATGACTTTCCTGGAGAATTCTGGACTGTGGGGAGACAGCACCCCCTCACATCATGCTCACATGCTTCCTCCCATCACCACAAGCTAGGCAGAGCCTACTAGGCATTAGAGAGATTAGACAGGTCATTATAACGACTGCCTATGTAAGACGGTCTCCTGTGGGGACCATCCCTTCAGTCACTTGAAAACATAACCAAAGCCAGAGACAGTGAGTACTCCGTGGGAGAATTATTCAGGGAGAACATGACTGGACTTCTGGGTTCTTGGCTTCCTTTTCCCCTCTTGTTGAGAGAGTTTCTTCCCTTGAGGAGAATTCATCGGTTTCAGACTGGGAGGGAGTTGTGCTGGCTGGCAAAGCAGAACTAGTTTCCACAGTTCCATTTGTTTGGAATGTAGTTGGTGGGGGGGGGGCGGTGTCGAGGGGGTATAAGCTGACCACCCATCTGACCAGCCCTCGTTTTCAGTCGTTTGCAGCTTTGGCTGGAGATTGTCTGTTCCCAAGAGTTAGGCTGTGGGCGTTGTTCCCTGATCCCAGGCTAGCAGGTCAAGGGCCCCTGGACACATTCCCCTCACCCAGGGGACTGTGGAATAGAGGCCTGCTGGATGTTGCAATACTTAGAAGAAACACAGATGAAAGGGCAGGCCCGAGGCCTGGGAACCTGAGTCTTTCCAGAGACAAATGTGAGTTGCTTTCCTAGTATCTCTGCAAAGAGTTCCAGGATGACCTGGAGGACAGAGATGGCAACAGCTGCCCTTGGGCCAGCTTTCCCAGAGCAATCTGGACCTTCTAAAGCATTGGCCCCTGCCTCTTGCAGCCCTGCTCTCCCTCCTCATCTCAGGTGCCTGTGTAGGCTCTTGGTAGCCTTACACCTGAAGTAGCCTAAGTTCTCAGCAAACATGTGGCTTAGGATAATAAGATGCTATATTTACTCTAGCTTCTGAAGAACAGCAAGTTTAGAACCGTAACTCTAAACACAAAAACAGGCAGGCTCAATCTAATTTAAAAATGGGCAAAGGGCCAGGCGTGGTGGCTCACGCCTGTAATCCCAGCACTTTGGGAGGCCCAGGCAGGTGGATCACGAGGTCAGGAGTTCGAGACCAGCCTGGCCAATATGTTGAAACCCCGTCTCTACTAAAAATACAAACATTAGCTGGGTGTGGTGGTGCTCACCAATGACTCCAGTCACTAGTCATTGGGGAAATGCAGATCGAAATCACAGTGAGGTATCATTTCACACCCACTGGGATAGATGTTAACAAACGATGAAAATAACAAGTCTTGGTGAGGATGTGGGGAAGCTGGATCCCTCATGCACTGTTGGTGGGAATGTAAAATGGTACAGCCACTATGGAAGACGAGTATGGCGGTTCCTCAAAGAATTAAAAATAGAGTCAGCACATGATCACATGATCTAGCAATATCACTTCTGGATATATATGCAAAAGAATTGGTATCTCAAAGAGATATTTGTATACCCACATTCATAGCAGTATTGCTCACAATAGCGAAAGGTGGAAGCAACTCAAGTGTCTGTCAATGAATGAACAGAGAATCCTATAATGGAATGTTGTTCAGCCATAAAAAGGAAATTCTGACACATGCTACAAACTGGACAAACTTTGGGGACACTATGCTAAGTGAAATAATCCAGTCACAAAAAGACAAATAATGTATGATTCCACTTATATGAGGTACTCGAGATAGTCAAATTCATAGACAGAATGGCGGTTTTCAGGCGTTGCAAGGGAGGAGGAATAGGGAGTTATTATTCAGTGGGTACAGAGTTTCAGTTTTGCAAGATAAAGAGTTCAGGAGAGGGCTGGGCACAGTGGCTCACACCTGTAATCCCAGCATTTTGAGAGGCTGAGGCAGGAGGATCCTTTGAGCACAGGAGATTGAGACCAGCCTGAGTAATATGGCAAAACCCTTTCTCTACAAAAAATACAAAAATTAGCTGGGCATGGTGGTGTGCACCTGTAGTCCCAACTACTGGGGAGGCTGAGGTGGAAGGATCGCTTGAACCCAGGAGGCAGAGGTTGCAGTGAGCCCAGATCACTGTATTCCAGCCTGGGTGACAGAGCTAGACCCTGTCTCAAAAAACAAAACAGAACAAAAAACAAAGAGTTCAGGAGAAGATGGTGGTGATGGTTGCATAACAATGTGAAGATACTTAATGCCACAGAACTGTACATTAAAAATCAAGGTGGGTAAATTTCACATTAAGCATATTTCACCACAATTAATTTTTTTAATAAAAAAGTTAAATATAGAATTACCATATGGACCAAAATTCCACACCTAGGTATATATCCAAAGGAATTGAAAACAGATATTCACACAAATCCGTGTCCACAAATGTTCATAGCTGCTCTATTCATAAGAGCCAAAAAATTGGAAACAACCCAAATGCCCATCCATGGATGAGTGGATAAACAAAAATTGTGCTACATACATCCAATAAAAGAATACTCAGCCATAAAAAGGAATGAAGCATGATACACGCTACAACACAAATGAGTCTCAAAAACATGATGATAAATGAAAGAAGCCAGACACAAACGGTCATCTACACCCACACACACACATATAGTATGATTCCATTTAAATGAAATGTCCAGAATAGGTAAATCCACAGATACGAAAAGCAGATTGGTGATTAGCAGGGGCTGTATGTGGCGGGGGAGGCAGAATAACTGCTTAATGGGTATGAAGTTTTATTTTGAAGTGTGATGAAACATTTTGGAACTAGATAGAAGTGGTGGTTGCACAACATTGCCAATGTACTAAATGCCACTGAATTGTTCAGTTTAAAACGGTTAGCTTTATGTTTTGTGAATTTCATCCAAATTTTAAAAAAGCCTGCAGAAACTAAGAGCAAGGATAATCTACAGCAGAACAATTAGTTTCAAGATAACTGAGTTACCTTTAAAACCCTTTCTGAAATCACTTAAAGGAGGTAATTTTTAAGTTAAGGTAATTAAGGCAGCCAGCAGGATACAGCAAACAGGCACTGTAAGACAGCAGTTCCCAAACGCTAATGCTACCAATTTGGGTCTACAAAGAAGTGTTGTCTTAAACAATGTGATACATAAACACACACATGCATATACATGCACATGTACATACAGATTTTTCTGAGTTTACGTCCTCCCTACATTTCTGTGTTAGAATCTCCTTTACGTATTGATAATGAAGATAGATTGGTTGTGGTGCTTTGTTACTCTTTAGGGGGTATTGTTCTGTTTTTAGTGCCCTTACTTCATAAAATAAAGAAAACCTGAATTCAGGGTCAGACACAGTGGGTCACGCCTGTAATCCCAGAACTTTGGGAGGCCGGGGTAGGCAGATCACTTGAGGTCAGGCATTCAAACCCACCTGGCCTACATGGTGAAACCTTGTCTCTACTAAAAAATACAAAAATTAGCCAGGTGCAGTGGTGCACACTTGTAATCCCAGATACTCAGGAGGCTGAGGCAGAATCGCTTGAACTCAGGAGGTGGAGGTTGTAGTGAGCTGAGATTGTACCATTGCACTCCAGCCTGGGTGACAGAGCGAGACTCCGTCTCAGAACAAACAAAAAAACCCTCTGAATTCAAACGACTACCACTACCAACAGCACCACACGCAAACACACGCACATACACACACATGAACACAGGCTCCACTAGCTATTTACAGATGGGACACTGAGGCACAGCTCTTCCTCTTGCCAACCTGCTCGTTCATCCCTGATACAGCCGCCATTTCCATAAAGGGATCATCATTCTCCCACGGACTCAGGTCTTAGACCTTGAAGCTGGGACTAACAGACTCGCAACAGGCAAGAAAAAACCCACAGGTAACCATTCTCTGCAGGCCCCTTCTCTAGGAGTGCAGTCGCACACCCACACTCCTGCCCAGGGTCTGCCAGGCACGGCTTCACTGCAGGCTCCATCTAGGGTGGTGCATCAGGTAAGCAGTGTGCCAGGTAAGCGGTGAGCCAGGTAAGTGGTGTGCCAGTTTAGTGGCACCTCCCGAGTTCAGTCCCGACTGTTGGAGAGTTACCCTTTATGCCAAACTCCCGTGTAATGACCACTCATGATTCCCATGTCTGCGTTGTGGGAGTCACTATGAACCACTCTAATCCCCCTTCCATGGAACATCTTGCCAAATATTTGTTCCTTGAAACTTCCTTCTCTCAGGCTAAACATCCTGAGATGTCTTCTTAAACGATTCCTTACAAAACATCATTTTAATTACTCCCCAATCTCGGTTCTCTTGGCTCCTCTTGTTCTTCACAGACCATGGAACTCAGAAGGGAGAGCATTACAGGTTGGGTCTGACCAGCTCCTACAGATCTGTTCTAGACATTATTCTCCTATTAATGCAGCCAGAGATCCAATCTAGATTTTTCATTTCTGATAGCTGCCTCATCCCTAAGTTTTATTTCACACATTTTGCTGCCAAGCTGCAGATCCACAGGTATCCTTTAAAAATGTCATCTTGTTGGATTCAGTCTACTGCACCAGTCTGTTGAGATCTTTTTGGACTCTGATTCATTAACATAATCTTCTCCCCCTCCCAAATCTACCACCTGAAAACTCGATCAGCCTGCCGTCAATGCCAATCTTCTTCTAAGTACTCATACACAACGTGGAAGAGGGCAGGCCCAAGCGGGCAACTTGATACATCCTTTGGTGCAACAGTGGCCTTTGAACAGCACTCTTGAGGTGTGGTTGTACTGAACCATGTGCCATTCAGGGCAGGTGTCTCATGTGGCCTACATTTCTTCATCTCCCTGGTAGGACCTCGTGGGTGACTTTGACGAACGGGACTAATGATAGGCCTCCTCTTACTGTTGGTTGTGAAGGTTAAGTGCAGGGTATTACACACAATGAGCAGTCCAACACTGCCTTTAGTATGGAGAAGAGACAACAATAATAAATGGTTTTCCAATTCCCAAACTACCTTCCTTATTGGCAACCATATACAGACATTAGAAAGCTGTAATCAATAGAAGGAGCACTGACATCCAAGAGCTGGAGTCTAAATCCCGGCTCTCCTTCCAGAACGTCTATGCTCTGAGGTTAGCAGTACCTCCCCTCTCCTGTGCTATAGGGAAGAGTCAATGACATCAGGCATGTCAAAGAGGTTTCAAAGTTGAGTCAGACTATGCAAACATAAAAGAATAGTATGATGATTACTGTTATAAATAAGTCAAGATACCACTTCCATTGGCAGAAACCTGCCTGTGAAGCCAAGGAGGAACTTATAGATGTACTCAGGCTGCCAGGAGGAACAGGTCTTTCAGCACACAGCAGCTGGACTACTTCGATAATGAGATTCCTGATCTCCTCTCCTGGTAGCAATCACCTCCTCTCTCATCTCAGACCAAAGCCGAAGCTGGCTTATAAAGAAAAAGTAGTGGGTCTTCCTACCATACTCGCAGAGGGGCCCCTTAGCCTGTGGAAACACACTTTCTCTACAGGGTCCTCTTGTTGAGACCAGGACCTGAGTATCAGCAGCAGGGAACCGGCAGGTGATGAAGGGCCACGAGGGTTGCTTTTAGCTCCCCTATGGCTTGACCCAGTCAATCCCTGAGCTTCCATCATGGATGGCGGTTACTAAGAACACCAGGCTTTAGGCTCTGACATTCTCAGGGCAGGCTCTCAGAAACCCTGTTCTCACTCCAGCTGAGGATGTTGGTGTCTTCAGGGAAGAAACGGTCTTTACTAAAAACCAATCTTGGAAACATTTTGCAAAGCGTGGCCAGAGGCCACCTGTTGGCCTTTAGAATCTCAGGATCAAGGATATCCCACAGCAGGGGAAGAAGGAGAGGAAGTGGCATGGCCAACCACATGCCTCTGGGAAGAAAGCAGCATTAAGATGGGAGGCAATAACTAACA
Organism: Colobus angolensis palliatus; assembly: GCF_000951035.1. Lineage (NCBI taxonomy): Eukaryota > Metazoa > Chordata > Mammalia > Primates > Cercopithecidae > Colobus > Colobus angolensis. Next base: position 376,166 of record NW_012117677.1, read on the forward strand.
TAAATGAATTTTCCTCTCTTCATCCATCTAAGGTTAGTTTCCCAACTTCCAGGGGGAATGAACACTAAGGGCAGATTAAAAAAAAAAAAATACACAGATGCTCTCTGACTTGCAATGGGATTATATCTGGATAAACCCATCATAAATTGAAAAAAGCATAAGTCAAAAATGCATTTAAGGGCCGGGCACGGTGGCTCATGCCTGTAATCCCAGCACTTTGGGAGGCTGAGG
>NW_012117677.1:377256-382556 GCF_000951035.1 Colobus angolensis palliatus
GACAATGGCACAAGTCCAGAGGGTGGATCACATGAAGAGGAGGCAAGAGGGCAGCCATCTGCAAGCCAAGAAGGGGCCTCAGGAGAAACCAAACTTGCCGCCACCTGAATCTTGGACCTCCAGCTTCCAGAATTGTGAGAAAATAAACTTTGGTTGTTGAAGCTACCCAGGCTGTTTCATTTTGTTATGACAGCCCTACTGTACCAAGACAATTGGTTCACCTAAAAACCATCCAAGTTCACCAGATCAGGGAGAAAAAGTATAGGACGGAGGCAGAGGCCCAGGTGCAGCTCAGATGCATCCTCCTCCTTGGGCTGTGTTTCAGAGCAGTGTGACAGAGCAGGAATGCAGCCTGGCTTCAGCTACCCGCACGAGAGCATTCTTTCATGCATTCCCACTGACCATGAGACCCACACCACTACCTCACTGACACCCACACCACTACCTCACTGACACCCACACCACTACCTCACTGACACCATATCCACTCACTCCAAGGCTTTAGTCATACAAAGAAAACAGCCATTCTATATTGTTCTTCGGTGCTCTCATAATGTTTAACCATGCCTTTTACTTAAAGAATTCCAGGAACTGGACTTAAGAGATCCAAAATATGGAACCAAGGTTGCGGAGTGTCCCACCTCAGGAAGGAATGCTGAACAACTGATTTACAGCCTTGTTGTTGCCAGCCAGACCACCAGATGGCCCATGACTCAAGACAATCATCACAACCAGATACATTGACTTGCATACCCTACCCCCTCACATGCTCTGCCCAGCCCGGACTGCATACCCTACCCTGATATCAATTCCTGTACTTCACCTAATAAAAAAATCTCACCTGGGGCTGGGTGCGGTGGCTCATGCCTGTAATCCCAGCACTTTGGGAGGCTGAGGTGGGCAGATGGCTTGAGCTCAGGAGTTTGAGACCAGCATGGGGAACATGGAGGAACCCCCATCTCTTCTAAAAATACATAACTTAGCTGGGCATGTTGGCATGTGCCTGTAGCCCCAGCTACTTGGGAGGGTGAGGTGGGAAGATCACCTGGGTCCAGGAGGTAGAGGTTGCAGTGAGCCGTGATCATGCCACTGAACTCTAGCCTGGGCAACACAGAGCAAGACCCTGTGTCAATTAAAAAAAAAAAAAAAAAAGAAGAAAAAATCCCAATCGGCTCTTTTCAGAGGGTCAGTCAGGGATTTCTCTCTCTCTACCTTATGCCCGGGCATAAGCTCCAATGAAGCCTTGTCTGGGAAGGCTCTTTTGGCCTCATGTCAATTTCTATTGCACCGAGTGTCCAAGAACCCATGGTCAGTAACAGCAAGGTCAAGGTGAGACAAATCCCCTAATCGCTGACAACTGGCAAAATCTGCCTGTCCTGAAGACCTCAAGCTGAGGTACTCTACAAGTACAAGGAGTAGGTGTGAGTAGCTGGTCTGAAAAGTTATGACTCCAGGCCATAGTCTGGGAGTGACCAACTCCTTTTATCAGCTTACTTTCTTGTTTCACCTCTTACCCAAAAAGTAATCTGATTACTGGTTCTAATTAATCTATATGTCATGGCTGTTGTTCCAGAAAAGACAAGACCTTGGGGGTGAATGGACTAATGGCAAAGTGAGGTCACTGTTAGCAGACTCTCAATGGTTTGACGAAATTACACAGACCATCTGGGCCAGTGCTGCCTTTGGCGGGGAATTCACTGGTCTCTAAGTTCTGCCTGGGTGCCTTGGTCTTCCTGGAGTGTAGGGTGGACAGAACCATTTCCCAGGGTCCAGGAGAGAAGGGGTGGGCTCACAAATGCTCACTGCTGCTAAGGGGCCCAGCTGCTCCGGATCAATTATGTTTTAACAGCAGCTATGTCATTGGAGCTGGGCTGGAGGGAGGAATCAAAGTGAGGAAGGAGGGTGCTTCTAAGGTATTGGCAGACCAATGTCTGGAGCGCCTGGGAGGGGCAACGTGCTCTAGGAGACAGAGCTGAGGGGCCTTTACTTTCCCAAGGATGGCAGGGTGGGCGGGTTTGGCTCATTCAAATGCAAAAGCCTTTCAGTATTCACTGCCACTCCTCCTAGCTCCAACAAAAAGGCCTTTAGGTTCTCTTCACATCTTTCCATTCACTTGGGCTGTGGGGGTTATTTACACAGCCAGGGGAGCCCCTAAAATCATTCCTAGCTGAGATGCATACAAACCAACACACACCTCAAGCCTGACACCTTCCGAAGGTGGGCCTAAAGTCCTCCTGGTCCCAACCAGACATACGGAGGAAGCACGGGGAGGTGGAACAGAGGCCCCATACACAGGGGCAGGTTTGAATCAAATTAGAATAAAGAGTCCCTTAGCATCACGTCGTAGCTAGTTAGCCCACAGCAAATGGGGGCACGAGGAGGCGAAGGTCCGATGGATCATGTCCGAGCCTGAGTTTTAGCTTCTCAGCTCCCCTGTGTGAGCCAGGCCCCAAAGCCAGGCTTTCCCTACTAGAACCAAAGGGCTGGACTTGGCCCCCACCAGCTCAGTGGGGCCAGTGTGAGAAAGCACAGGACACACTCTAAACGTCAAAGACCTAAAGCAAGGAAGCCTCATCATTATTTTCTGCAAGGTTAGAGGAGACAAGGCACTTTTTTTTTTTTGAGATGGAGTTTTGCTCTTGTTGCCCAGGCTGGGGTGCAATGGTGCGATCTTGGCTCACAGCAACCTCCGCCTCCCAGGTTCTAGCAATTCTCCTGCCTCAGCCTTCTGAGTAGCTGGGATTACAGGCATGTGCCACCACACCCAGCTAATTTTTTGTATTTTTAGTAGAGGTGGGGTTTCTCCATGTTGGTCAGGCTGGTTTCGAACTCCCAACCTCAGGTGATCTGCCCGCCTCGACCTCCCAAAGTGCTGGGATTACAGGCATGAGCCACTGCGCCCAGCAAAAAAAAAGCATTCATATGAATGAGAGAAACATGGAGAAGAAAAGAAATCCTCTCTTGACAGCACTCAGCAGTTAGAACTATGTCAAGCCTCAGCCTAACGGTCACATTTACCACCTTGGAAATTTCCGTTTTCACTGTCTGTTCTCATTCATGTGATGCTGGGAGTGGGGATGGACCCGTCTGTGTGGGACTCAAGGTCCTGGATCTAAGCAGACCCACTCCTCAGAAGGCCTTCCGTGAAGCCTAAATGATGTTTGTCGTCTTCTCCTTCTTTTTCGATTTGTTTAGTTTAAAATATTTAACCCGAGGCACAATGAAGTGTCTCATTTACAAGGTTCTCCCGGACCATTAGACTGGGACTCCACACTCATTATGCTGATGAACGCGCTACTTACTCATGCAAATTCCAGGAGCGGCAGACTCCGAGATGGGAGGTGCTAAAGGTACGATATCAAGGGCTGATTTAATTACACAGCCATTCAGTGGGCCAAGCACGGTAATTTTTAGCCAACTGTTCTAGTAAATATTATGGGAAACCCTTTTATAGAGTGCTAATTCTGGCTTAGTGTTTTCGCTAAGCTTTAGTTCTTACTCAAAACATGCACATGGGCCCCCAAAGATGCTACCACCAGGCCAGAAAATCACACAGATAATGCATGAGCCGGTATGCCATCTTGCAGTCAATCATCCTTTTAAAAATGTGATAAACATCTGCATATCACTGTCATTTAGGTGGGGACAAACTAAGATCCAGTAACTTCCCTGTGTCTGTCCTTCCTCCGGTCCCCTCCCCCATGACTCTGAGTCCTGCGGACTAGCCCTTGGGCAGGTTTTGGGTCACCAAATGCCACTGCTCCCGGCAGTTTGACCAAACAGCCACTGTAAACTCATTTCAGACATTTGAAACAATACCCAATCACTGCATCCACCCTCGAGGAGCGCCCCAGAGGAAATGGCATCATTACTTTCATTTTACTCCGTTTGTGAACAACTAAAGGAAAACAACACATCCTAGGACTCTCTGAAATGTTATCAAGTGACCCCTAAGAAATTAATCATCAAGAGCTAAAATAACCCTCTGCTGCACATAGACCGCCGTTTCTCTAAGTGGAGAAACAAATTTCACTTTCCATAGTTGGAACAGAAACTCTTATGCATCCCCGTTTCTTCAAAAAAAAGTCTATAAATAACCTAGGATCAGCAAAATTATGCAAAACATCCTGCTAGAAGAAGAAATGTAAACTAAAACCACTTACAGAGAGACTCAGGCTGCCAACTTAATCTGATGCTACGACGACTGTAAACATGTTGTACTTTTGGAACCTGACGCGATCCACATTAGCACGGATGTCATTAAAAAAAAAAAAAAAAAAAAAAACGCATTGAATACAATAACCTACTGAACATCATAGCCTTAGCTTACCCTATCTTAAATGTGCTCAGAATATAAACTGCAGTTGGGCAGAATCCCCTAACACAAAGTCTATTTTATAATACAGTGCTGAATATCTCATGTAATGTATTGCATACTATATTGAAAATGAAAAACAGAATGGTTACATGGGTACTTGAAGTACAGTTTCTACGGAATGCATGACACTTCTGTACCATCTTGAAACCAAAAAATCATAAGTCGAACCATTGTAAGTCAGGCACCGTCTGTATCTATATGTAATTGTTGGCAAGACACTGAGAGGTTTATGCCAATGAATCTATTAACAGATCAGGGAGTTGGCCCAGAAAGGCGATGGGAGGGAAGGGGCCCAGAAGGGAAGGTAACAATTCCTGACATAGTTTCTGGAGCCTACTGGTCCACAAGCTTCCCTTACTCAACCTACCCCTAATAAGAGTCTCTCTTGAGACAGGTGGGCTGTCACAGTCACCTAAGAATCATTATAAGCCACATGAAAGCGAATTCAGACTTTCATAGCCACTGATGACTTTTAAACATATTCCTGTCTTTCTCTCATTGCATTTCCTTTGACTATGCACCCACACAGAGATGGTGCCTGATTCTATAAACGGATGCATGAGAGGAATAAACTCACAGATGAATCTGTACCCCATGGAGGTTCCTACAGTGTTCTGATGCTGAGGCAGGACCAGGCTTGGTCAATTGGTGTTATGGGTTAAATTTGTCCACTTCAGACTTCATATGTTGAAGTCTTAATCCCTAGTACCTGAGAATATAAGCACATTTGGAAAGAAAGTCTTTGAAGAGGTGACTAAGTTAAAATGAGGCCATTAGGATGGGGCCCTAATCCAATAGGATAGGTGTCCTTAAGAAAAGGAAGGGATGACAATGGCACAAGTCCAGAGGGTGGATCACATGAAGAGGAGGCAAGAGGGCAGCCATCTGCAAGCCAAGAAGGGGCCTCAGGAGAAACCAAACT
>NW_012117677.1:388282-437797 GCF_000951035.1 Colobus angolensis palliatus
CAAGACTCTGCCTCAAAAAAAAAAAAAAAAAAAAAAAAAAAAAGAGAGAGAGAGAACGAAAAAGGAGGAAAAAAATCGCAACGACTAAACAACAACAAAAGCCCAGCCCCAAAACAGAGCAATGTGATTCGGTATTCTGCACAGTGCACAGCCCGACGGCTGACCAGCTGCAGTCAATACCAGCTATCCGTGCTTGCACACGCCAACTGTTTTGACTACAGGCACTTGTTAAACACAGAGTTTCAGGTCCTACCAGTTGGACACCAGAAGTTCATAGAACTGACCCAGTGCCAAGAACAACAAGCACAGAAAGTGAACTGGCTGCCTCGTGCGGGTGTTTTCGTTAACTGTTTATGCAAGCCCCAAAGCAATTGGGTAACAATTAAGAATAAAAAAGAACTTAAATAACAAAAGCAAAAGATTACCACCTTGAAGGAAATGTAGATATTGGCAGCTGAAGGACAGACGTCATGCTACTTTATTGGTGGGGTGGGTGGGTAGTTTTCAGAGAGAACTGGTTGGGGGAGGGGGAGGTGTCACATGACACACTGCAGTTATTAGCAGAAGGAACTGGGTGCTTCCTCGAAGCATCTTTTAGAGATTGACTTAGATTTTGCAAATGTGGAGGCTTTGCTGCACATCTGGGGGTGATGGCAGGAGCACTAGAATTTGTCAGTTGGTAAATCCCATAGAAAAAGAAAGGGACATACTGGCTGAATATTTCTTTCTTTTCTTTCTTTTTCCTCCTTCCTCCCCTCCTTCCCTCCTTCCCTCCCTCCCTCCCTCCTTTCCTTTCCTTCCTTCCTTCTTTTCTTGAGATGGAGTCTGGTTTTGTCACCCAGGCTGGAGTGCAATGGCACTTTCTTGGCTCACTGCAACCTCTGCCTCCTGGGTTCAAGCAATTCTCCTGCCTCAGCCTCCTAAGTAGCTGGGATTACAGGCATGCACCACTACACCTGGCTAATTTTTGTATTTTTAGTAGAGACGGGGGTTTCGCCATGTTGGCCAGGCTGGTCTCAAACTCCTGACCTCAAGCAATCCACCCGTCTTGGCCTCCCAAAGTGCTGGGATTACAGGCATGAGCCACCGCACCCAGTTCTTTCTTTTTTAGAGACCTTTTGCTCTGCTACCTAGGCTGAAGTGCAGGGGTGCCATCAGAGCTCACTGCACCCTTGAATTCCTGTGCTCAAGTGATCCTCCCGGTTCAGCCTCCTAAGCAGCTGCACCACTGCACTTGGCTAATTTTTAAATCTTTTGTAGACATGGAGTCTTGCCACCAGGCTGGTCTCAAACTCCTGGCCTCAAGCGATCCTCCTGCTTTGGCCTTCCAAAGCACTGGGATTACAAGCATGAGCCGTCATGCCCAGCAGAAACACTTCTTAAATTGCTTATTTTAACAGGCTTTTCCATTTTTCCCAGAGTGCATCAAGCAGTATCTCATTGTAGGACCAAGAGAATTAACCAAATAAACTTTTAGTTACCTGAGGAGTTCAGAAAACAATTCCAAGAGAACCTGGGTGTGGATGTAAGAGCAAGAAAATTTTTTTTTGTTTTTGTTTTAAATAGAGACAAGGTTTTGCTCTTGCCCAGGCTGGAGTGCAGTAGTGCCATCATAGCTCACTGCAGCCTTGAACTCCTGGGCTCAATGAATCCTTCTGCCTCAGCCTCCCAAGTAGCTGGAACTATAGGTGTCTGCCACCATACCTGGCTCATTTTTAAAGTTTTTGTAGAGACAGAATCCCACTCTTTCCCAGGCTAGTCCTGAACTCCGGGCCTCAGGCAATCCTCCCGCCTGGGCCTCCAAAGTGCTGGGGTTACAGGCTTGAGCTATCGTGTCTGACCGAGTGAGAAATTTTAAATTGCTGGGTGGACTTAAATCTAATGCCCCATCCATCCATCCATCCATCCATCCATCCATCCATCCAATTTGAAGAATAAAATGTCACTCCCTTCCCACTCCACAGATTTTGGGGAAAGTCATGAGTAAGTAGAAACAGGCTGTTTGGAAAAGCCACTGTGACTGTGGGCCAGCTTCACATTTGTTCTGGAGAGCAAAGGTTGCTCCTCTGGTTTTGGGGCCACCAGCACCATGGTGGTGAACAGGAACCCACATGGTGGCTTTCTCTTTCCTCTCAAAGTAACCCACATTTTATTACCCACTATATATAGAAACTGTTTCACTGGGATCTGAAATGGAGCCACCCCGTAGTGAAATGCAGCAGTTGCCTGACACATCACAGGAGACCAGCAAAGGCAACTCAGCACATCGAAGACCAAGGAAGGAGCAGGGGAGGAAGAAGTCTGGGATGGGGAAAGGAAGAAGGTGGAAGGGATGTAGCAAGAGAAATTTCAGGTCCTGAGGGAGAAATGAGCGTTTTTTTGTTTTGTTTTTTAAGGCAGAGTCTCACTCTGTTGCCCATGTTGGAGTGTGCAGTGGTGCCATCTCGGCTCACTGCAACCTCCGCCGCCTGGGTTCAAGTGATTCTCCTGCCTCAGCCTCCCCAGTATCTGGGACTACAGGCGCATGCCACTGCACCTGGCTAATTTTTGTATTTTTAGTAGAGATGGTTTCACCATGTTGGCCAGGCCAGTCTCCAACTCCTGACCTCAGGCGATCCACCTGCCTTGGCCTCCCAAAGTGCTGGGAGTATAGGCGTGAGCCACCGCGTCTGGCTGAGAAGTGAGTCTTCAATCAGCCCTGTCCTCGGGGTCAGCAACCGTTAAAGTAGCCCCAGGATTTCTGTGGGTTAAAACCCACAGTTTATGTTTCTTTCACGCACATTACATTATTTGATCCTGTGAGGTGGGAAAGGCAGCTATTATTACCACCATTACAAAGGAGGGAAACGGGGCTCAGAGAAACCTGTGACTTTCCAAGTTACACACCCAGGAAAGCTTTCTGATGTCCAATCCTAGGTCTCAGCCTCATGGCTGATAACGTACGCTGGTGTGCAGTTTCATTATTCACAAAGCAGCTTAAAAGGGGCAGACTTTATTATTCCCATTTTCACAGGCAAGTAAACTGGGATTTGGAGAGGCTATGCGATTTGGCCAGGGCCACACTGCAAACCACAAACAGCACTAAGTCTTCCAACTCCTGGCCCGGCCCTCCTTGCTTCCCTCTATGGCGCTTCCAGAGAAAATAATAAAACTAAAATGGCCAATGGAGTTGTTTGACTGTAAAAGCACAACCTCAGCCAGGCGCGGTGGCTCACGCCTGTAATCCCAGCACTTTGGGAGGCCGAGGCAGTGGATCACCTGAGGTCAGGAGTTCGAGATCAGCCTGGCCAACATGCTGAAACCCGTCTCTGCTAAAAATACAAAAATTAGCCGGGCGTGGTGGCTGGTGCCTGTAGTCCCAGCTACTTGGGAGGCTGAGGCAGGAGAATTGCTTGGATCTGGGAGGTGGAGGTTGCGGTGAGCTGAGATCATTGCACTCCAGCCTGGGTGATAGAGCAAGACTCCCTCTCAAAATAAATAAACATTAAATAAAATAAAAGCACAACATCGCCCTCAATTTTCTCAACACTCCCTGTCTTCATAACTTTTCTAGTGTTTCACAGTGAATGTGCCTAACACGGAAGGGTTCCTTTCCACAGTGTAGGGGGAGCTTTGGACATCTGCACTCCAGAGCTACTATTTCAATGGAAAACAATCGTCTTGATCCAGTTCGCACCCTGTCCTTTGATTTGATCAGTTCACCTAAATGCCAACCCCTGGTTCCTTACCGAATCCTAGTCTAAGAAGCAGTGAAGTGGAATGTCCCAGCAGGCCTGACAGCTGTACGTTATGAAGCTTGTATGTCCATGGTGCACCACTGCACATGCAGAGGGGATCTAGCTTAGCATATGGTTTGGTGGATCGCTTCTCTAACAGGTGTTTCAAAGTTAGGCCTTTGCTGAGTTCTTTGCAACAGAGGTCAATGAAGACATTGGACCAAATGTAGGTTTCCACTGTCATGTTCCCTTGTCCATGCCAACTGGACACACTCACAGCTTAATCTGGGCTGATATTACTATTAAGTGACACAGGCTAAGCAGGTTCACTGCAGGCGTTGGGCATTTGCTCAGAGGGACAGGGTAGTGGGTTACTGCAGATGGCCAGCAGGTTTGCAGGTAGCGATGAATGGCGGTGTCTGTCAGGAAGTGAAGGTTCGGGGCCAGGATCAGAGACGTTGAATGTAGAATGCAGAGGGGAGCCTGTCAGGAGGTGATGGTTAGGAAGTTACAAAACATTCTACCACCCCCTTATGAATCTGCCTGTCACACTTCTTTCTCCCTGAAAGTACAACATAAGAAAACATACACCCAAAGGCCCGGGAAGTTGCGTGTCAAGGTGGACTTCACGTTGACTGTTATAAAGGTCATGAAGACTAACGAAATCTACATGCTCCTGTTGACTGGAAATGCTTTGCAGCTTGGTGGGAGGTATATGTAGTGCTTCCCACTGCTAGTGAATACTCACTCTCAAAGGGGTTTCTTTAGGTGGGTTTGGTAACCAGAGGACATTTGCATCCATGCTGCCTGAAAGAATATGGGGCTAGGTGAATCAGAACAGTGTTGGCAGGGAAACTCGTTTGCTTGCAAGGTATAAAGTGAGGAGAATATTTCCACGTAACATGTGACTTCTCTGATCATAGAGCCCCACCCCACTCCCACTTTTTTGAAGCCAAAAAGAAGGACACATGATTTGATAAGCATTGGCATATTAAGGAAAGACAGCGTAGGCTATTTAAAATCAGAACTTCTGAAAGTCCATGAGGCCTAGCTACCGAACTTGTCATATCAAATTAAAGTGCGCTAATAGAGAGATATGGAATATTAGCAGAAATCTGTTGTAGTTAGACTGCATGCTTAACAAAAGCAGTTCCACCACAGACCAGACAAACGCTGTTTTGCTGATGCAGATAGAGAAGAGAGTTTGGGAAGTGCTGGAGAGCTCAGTACATGCAGCCCATTGAGGATAAAGCTGGGGCCCCGTGCCCATGCCCTGGATGTTTATACTTCTCCAAGCGAAGGCAGCCACATCAGACTCCATATGTGGAGGAGGAAGCTGGGCAGGGACCAGCACAGTCTTTATACATGGTCTGAACATGTGGAAAGCTGGCCAAAAAGAGGATGGAGCCACAGGATGGCACCTGAGCTTTTGGGAGATACAGAGGCAAGGAAAGCATGTTGGTAGCTGTGGCTGCTACTGGTTGCAGGCTTGGCTTCAATGCTTGGGTTCCAGTGCCTGACCTTGCCATGCAGACTTCCCAGTAGTGTCTGCACTCAGCTTAACATGTCTCACTTATGCCCTGTTACCTGGATTCACAGGGACTAAGCCAGTCTTGCCTGATCATACCAGCAACTAGATTTTGGCTTAATCCTTTGTGATGTGGCCCACAAACCAAGACGTTGTAACTGATGTCACAACGTCAGTTTTGCATTGATGGGACCACATATGCTAGATTTTTCTTTTTAAAAAATAATTTTTTTTTTTTTGTTTTTGAGACAGAGTCTCGCTCTGTCGCCCAGGCTGGAGTGCTGTGGTGTGACCATTGCTCACTGCAGCCTTGACCTCTTGGGCTCAAGTGATCCTCTCACTTCAGCCTCCTGAGTACCTGGGACCACAGGCATGTACAACCATGTCTGGCTAATTTTTATTATTTTTTTGTAGAGATGGAGTTTTGCCATGCTGCTCAGGCTGGTCTCCTGGGGTCAAGTGATCCGCCTGTCTTGGCCTCCCAAAGTGCTGAGATTACAGGAGTGAGCCACCGCGCTTGGCCATACACCAGATTTTGGGGGAGAGTGAGTATCAATGTCAGCCAGCCTTAGCCAGTACTGCATTGCAGTTTGAAAGATGACTTTATGGTAAAAGTCTCAGATGTGGGTTGACTGGAATCCAGACCACTGGACTGAAGTTCCCTGAGAGCAGGTTCTGAGTCTCAGCCATCTTTGCAGGCTAGTCCCTAGCCAGAGCATAGAAACTTTGCTGTGTGTTTTAAATACATTTTTTGCATGAACAAATGAAGTCTCTCTTAATCTGAATTACAAAGATATATGTATACCTTACTAGGCATATCTGGAAAGTGAATACCTTTATATTAAATATGCATCAAATTTGGTGTTTCTAAAAAGTTGTTTGTGATTCAAGTTAGGGAGAAGGTAGAAAGCCTTTCCATTTAAAATTTATAATGCCAAATCTTTAAAAAGATGTAGTCACATTGGAACAGGGCTCTTTCCAAAAGATCTTCATTCCACTGTACTTTTTTTTTTTTCTTTTTTCTTTTTGGGGTGGAGCCTTGCTCTGTCACCCAGGCTGGAGTACAGTTGTGCAATCTCGGCTCACTGCCATCTCTGCCTCCCAGGTTCAAGCGATTCTCCTTCCTCAGTCTCCCAAGTAGCTGGGATTACAGGCGCACGCCACCACGCCCAGCTAATTTTGTATTTTCAGTACAGACAGGATTTTGCCATGTTGGCCAGGCTGGTCTCAAACTCCTGACCTCAGGTGATCTGCCTGGCTCAGCCTCCCAAAGTGCTGGAATTACAGGCATGAGCCACCATGCCCGGCCATTTCACTGTATTTTGATTTCTTAAGTGGTATACTTTGAGTGTTACTTGATCCTTTTTTGATAACTCAAAGTCACTGTTACAGGCATTAATTGCTATAAAATTATGACTTTAGAGCCTACGACTGCAGCTGTCAAACTTTTTGACCCTGATTTACCTTAAGAAATGAATTTTACAGTGCAACCTAGTATTACAGATATGTAGATGAGAGACAAGTTCCCAAATATAATACTTACCTTCACTATCTAAAAAGCACTGTGATCTCTTGTCTTCCGTTGTTTACAATGTTGGTCAGGATTCACTAAACTGATTGCCCCATCATCATGGGTGGTGCCTATGGTTTGCAAACACTGAGAAAGAATGCGGGGCTTTTAGCTTCCCTGCTTTCTGGCTTTTGCCTGTATTTTCCTGCAGTCTGGTGTCACTTCTTCTTACTGTGAAGGCCTGCCTTCACAATCCTCTTTAGAGTTCTAATTTCCTGAACTTGGAAATCAGACCATCAAGCTTGCTGGTCTTACGTATAAACTGAGAGTAAACTGTTTCTCAATGACAGCCTGAAGGTGCCCTGGACCACAGTGTGGAGCTGAGAAGCAGTGACTCAGAGCCCCTCCGAGCGCTCTGAGCTCCTGGTTGGGTTCCCACGCAGCTTCACTCAATGGCAGAACTCACGATACTGAGATATTATGGAACGCACCACCTGTAAACACCTGCATGTGCACACAATGTTTTCTTTTGTGAAAGGAATATTCCAATGACTGGGACTGGTGGGGCTAGAAAATGACAAGGGGGGCTGGGTGTGGTGGCCTGTAATTCCAACACTTGGGAGGCCAAGGCGGGCAGATCACCTGAGGCCAGGAGTTCGAGACCAGCCTGGCCAACATGGTGAAACCTCGTCTCTACTAAAAATACAAAAATTAGCCAGGCGTGGTGGCACACACCTGTTGTCCCAGCTACTTAGAAGGCTGAGGCAGGAGTATCGCTTGAACCTGGAGGCAGAGGTTGCAGTGAGCCGAGATTGCACCACTGCACTCCAGCCTGGGTGACAGGGCAAGACTCTGCCTCAAAAAAAAAAAAAAAAAAAAGAAAAAAAAAGACAAGGTCTCCTGGCAGCAATGTTGCTCCATGAATGACCATATCTGAGCTCCTGTGTATGAGGAGGTTATTCCTAAAGTAATTTATTGCCTCAGGCAGTTTGCAACGATGTGATACCTTGACTTTTCACCCTGAGCTGCCTTTACTCTATTATTATTACTATTGAGACAGGGTCTGGCTGTATCACCCAGGCTGCAGTGTAGTGGTGCATCTTGGCTCACTGCAACCTCCACCTCCTGGGCTCAAGTGATCCTCCCACCCCAGCCTCCCCAGTAGCTGGGACTATAGGCACACACTACTGCACCGGCCTACTTTTGCACTTTTTGTAGAGATGGGGTTTCACCATGTTGCACAGGCTGCTCTCGACCTCCTGAGTTCAAGTGATCTGCCTGCCTTCGCCTCCCAAAGTGCTGGGATTATAGGTGCGAGCCACCGTGGCCGGCCCCTGTGCCCTGTTATTTATAGCTCCTCCTAGTGTACACTTTAACCGTCATGGATCTTTCCACTTAAATGCAAAAAAAGACAAACATTAATATATGAAATTTCAAAAGGTGTGTCAAGTTTGTGTGTGTGTAGATATCTTATATTGATTTCTAAAAATTACAGCAAAAGGGGTACATACTGTGCCCCTAAACAACCTAAATTACAAGCAATTAGGCACTGGTTAAGTAAATTATTGGCACATCCATTCAATGGAAGGCTGGAGATGCATAAAAATGATGATGCAGATCTATATTTACTAAAATGTATCCATGATAATTTTAGATGGAAAAAAAAAGCATGTTTCAAAGCAATGTCTATAAGATTCCACTTTTATTTTAAAAATATAAAATATATGCATGTGGATACATATGTACAACACAGAGACAAACACATACACATAGAAAAAAGATTGGAAAGTTTTACATGGAAATATTTTCTTATTTTACTTGTTTCGACTTTTCTGAAATATTGGCAGTTTTTGCAGTGCATTCCTTTTATAATAATAACAAAGGCAATTTTAACTTTGAAAAAAATAAAACTATATTATTATGTAAAACAGCACCTCTGTTTGGGGCACCACCCCTATTTGCATCCCATCCCATCCTCATGTCAAACTTTCAGAAGAGTTCTACTTATACAAAAAAGGGTAAGTTAAATGTTTACTAGATAATTCTTACATTAATGCATTTTATTTTTTTAGAGACAGGGTCTTGCTCTGTAACCCAGGCTGGAGTGCAGTGGCGTGATCACAGCTCATTGTAGCCTCAAACTCCTGGGCTCAAGTGATCCTCCTGCCTCAGCCTCCAGAATAGCTGGAATACAAGCATGAGCCACGGTGCCCAACTCATTAATTCATTTTAAAGCAAACCACTGGTTTATGGTTTTACTTTTAACAGTCATGTTCTCTTCCCTGATGGAATTATGGAGGTGGAAACTCAAGCAGATGTCTTGGCTAGTTACTTTCTTGGCAGAAGCAGGCTATGGGTCTCTCCAGCCTTGGAGAAGGTAAGTTGAAAAGCTCACATGACCTATATTCTGATGCTAGTTTTCCCAACCAGAGTCAATTCAAGTGTAAAACAATGTTAGTTTAAAGATGGAAATGATCCCTAACTCTTGCTAGTGCTTTTCTCTTTACAAAGTTCATTTGCATCCACAGCATAACTGTTATCTCATAGAAAACTGACTAGGGAGGGTGGGCGAGCAGAAGCATCACTCTCAGTTCACAGATGAGGAATCTAAGAGGGGGCAACTTGCCCAAGGCCACCCTATGGGGACTGGTACAGACAGGATCCAAACCTAGTTTTCCTGGGTTTGTTTTTATTCTGTGCCATTGCATTCTTTCTAGAAATAGAGAAATCATAATTTATCATCCCAACTAGACATCTTTGAAAGTAAAAGGGGGTGCTAAATGGACGGGCCCCAGGGCAAGAGGTATAAATTGTGACTCTCCCAGGCAAATCAGGACTTCTGGTCACTTTAGATATAACCCAGCCCCTTACACACACACAGACCCACAACACACACACACACAGACACACACACATGCACACAGAGCGAATCACACCTTTTAAATAGGCAAGAGAAATGCAACAGCGTAACAATGCCTACAAAGTGCTAGAGTATTAAAAAATAAAAATAAGTAAACAAAAAGTACTTGAGGCCTGGCATGGTGGTGTGGTGGCTCAGGCCTGTAATCCCAGCACTTTAAGAGACCAAGGGAGGCGGATCACCTGAGG
This sequence comes from Colobus angolensis palliatus, assembly GCF_000951035.1. Classification (NCBI taxonomy): domain Eukaryota; kingdom Metazoa; phylum Chordata; class Mammalia; order Primates; family Cercopithecidae; genus Colobus; species Colobus angolensis. The sequence goes on from NW_012117677.1 coordinate 398,145, forward strand.
TCGGGAGTTTAAGACCAGCCTGACCAACATGGAGAAACCCCGTCTCTACTAAAAATACAAAAAAACTAGCTGGGCTTGGTGGCAGGTGCCTGTAATCCCAGCTACTCAGGAGCCTGCAGAAGGGAGAATCGCTTGAACTCGGGAGGCAGAGGTTGCAGTGAGCTGAGATCGCGCCACTGCACTCCAGCCTGGGCAACAAGAGCAAAACTCTGTCTCAAAAAAAAAAAAAGGAAAAAAAAAAAAGTACTCGAGCATAACTTGTATTTTATTGTTTGTGGAAGTTAGTCTGGGCTTTACCTTTCCAGGTCATCAGCTCCCAGGTAGTAAGAAAACAGTCTAGATTGGGCAACTGGTATTAATCAAAGTGGGCCACATTCAAATGTGGCCAGTTTAAGTTTTTCTGCTATCCATATTGATCCAACATTATGAACACAAAAAATGGGTTTTATTGTTGAAACTTACGACTTACTATAATCACTGCTAGAAACAGGCTTTTTACTGGTGCAGTTAACGGTATTCAAGATATGTGGCCTGGCCAAAACCTTGAGAGACACTCCCCACCCTTGTATAAACAGGTATTAGAATCCAGCCAGGCCTGTCCCTTCAGAGACAGTGCTCCAGGCTGCCCTGTGTCCAGCCACCAAATCTGGATGGTTTATGAGGGGATGATGCTGCTTTGGGAAAACAGTGTAACAGTGTTCCCTCTCTAGAGGGTTCTTGTAGTTGCCTGGGGCGAACCTTTCGTGTCAGGTGTGGTTGGAAAACCTCAAAGGAGAGAGGGCTGGGCCTTTGTCAAGCTTCCCAAACAAGCTGAATCAACTGTTTTGTTTCTACTTGTCCATAAACATTTGTTTGATAAATGCCTGCATCTGTGGCAGAATTCAGTCTCATACCCACATTCATTCATATGGTAGCAAGGTTGTGCGGGAGAAGCTACTCTCACCACGTTGATCGTTCACAACTTTTATGCTGGCAACTGTGTTCTACCAAAGAGAACCCAAGAGGCCTATGTGGCCAAACCACTTTAGGTTGGTCCACAACAAACATGCCACTCGGTGAATCTGAAATGGGTAGACTTCAGGAAGGGATCCCTTAATACATTTTCCTCATTACCAGATTTTGAGCCTCGGGAAAGCAGAGACGGGGTCTGTCTTGTTCACTACTCTAAGCCTCATGAAGTTCCTGCCCACAGGAAATGTGTAATTTACATTTGTGAAATGAATAAAATAAGAAAGAATTTTGTCATTTCTAGATCTCGTTTATTAACTGTAATCTGTGATTGTTCTTTTTTCCACTAATGAGAACTGATCTGCACAGACCATAACCTATTGTTTGCCCTGATAAAGTTAGTGCTTCAAAAAGCAACAAATAACAGGCTAATAATAAAAACCACTGGGATGGTACTGTTTAATTCACACAATAATGCAATGAGATTGGTATCATCACCCCCATGTTTGGATGAGGAAACCAATGTCCAGAGAGGCTTTATCTTTTTTTTTTTTTTTTTTTTTTTTTTTTAGACAGAGTCTCACTCTGTTGCCCAGGCTGGAGTGCAGTGGTATGATCTCGGCTCACTGCAACCTCCCACCTCTTGGGTTCGAGTGATTCTTGTGCCTCAGCCTCCCAAGTAGCTGGGACTACAGGCATGTAACATCACACCTGGCTAATTTTTGTATTTTTAGTAGAGATGGGGTTTCACCATGTTGGCCAGGCTGGTCTCAAACTCCTAACCTCAGGTAATCTGCCCACCTTGGCCTCCCAAAGTGCTGGTATGGTGGCATAAGCCAAGTTACTAAAGCCAAGACGCACTCAGTTCTGTCAGACTCCAAACCCAAGCACGCTCTCCTGTGCTGTGCTACCCAGAATTAGCAGTAACCCAGTTTTGTAGAGATCATTTTTTATTTTAATTAATTAATTGATTAATTTAGAGACGGCGTTTTGCCCTGTCACCCAGGCTGGAGTGCAATGGCGTGATCTCGGCTCACTGCAACCTCTGCCTCCTGGGTTTAAACAATTCTCCTGCCTCAGTCTCCCGGGTAGCTGGGATTTACAGGTGCATGCTTCCATGCCTGGCTCATTTTTGTATTTTAGTAGCGATGGGGTTTCACCATGTTGGCAAGGCTGGTCTTGAACTCCCAACCTCAGTTGAACCACCTGCCTTGGCCTCCCAAAGTGCTGGGATTACAGGTATGAGCCACCATGCCTGGCCGAGTATTTTTTATTACTTTTACTCTACTCGCTTTCTGCTGCGCTATTGAACACACATTTTTTTGGCACTTCATCTCATTTTATCAAAAGCTTTTTTGGGGGGAAAACTAGATGGATGTTGGAATATATAAGCCTGCTTTCTGGTTCTTTTACTTTTAATTATTTTGATTGACATGTGGCCCTGAGGGATGTCTAATAGCCTCTCCTATCTTTGAGCTGCAGAAGAATCCATCGCCAGGAATCTGTTGCAGCTCTCCCTGTCTCCAGGGCACCACTCTGACACCCTCCCCCCATGCACCCCTGCCACTTGCCACACTAGACAACTGAGAGCCTTTTGTTTCATGCCTCTGTGGCTTGGTGCACAGTGTTCTTTCTCTGGAATCCTGGTCCACTCGTTTGTTCTTCACCTTGGTTAACTTCTTGTTCTCTTTCAGGACCTAATTCAAACATTAGCGCATTTGGGATACCTAGGAGATTCCCTGCCATCCTGAACCTCTGCCAGGTGTCACCTGAAGCCCGTTCTCTCTGCTCTCTGGACCCACTGAGCACACCTCCACCTTAGCACCTGGCACGTGGCTCCGTAGTAACGGATACATTTGCCACCCTTCTTCGCATATAAAGAGCCCAAGTCAGGGACTTTTTCTTAGTACTGGTACATAGCAGGCACTCCAAGTGTGTTAGATAATGAATGAATAAATCAGGAAATAATTAGCCAGTTCACAGTAAAGCAAGAGAGAAATGCAGGGATCAGTGGGCAGCAGTCTGCAGTGGTCTGAGGGCTAGCTAAACTTAATTATTTCTCTTAGCCACTATGCTTATTTTTTAACCTTAAGAGCATTATAGTTTTTTTTTTTTTTTTCTTTTCTGAGATGGAGTCTCGCCCTGTCACCCAGGCTGGAGTGCAGTGGCACTACCTCAGCCCACTGCAACCTCTGCCTCCCAGGTTCAAGCGATTCTCCTGCCTCAGCCTCTGGAGTAGCTGGGATTACAGGCATGCATCACCATGCCCGGCTAATTGTTTTGTATTTTTAGTAGAGATGGGGTTTCATCATGTTGGCCAGGCTGGTCTTGGACTCCTGACTTCAAGTGATCCGCCTGCCTTGGCCTCCCAAAGTGCTGGGATTACATAGTTGGTTTTTATGAGACAACAGACCATTTAATTCTGAGTGTTCTGCTCCTTTGCCTGTTACAGGAAAAACACCACCACCACCACCACCAAAAACAAAACAAAACAAAACAAAACAAAACAAAACAAACAAACAAACAAAAAACCCAAAACAACCAACTTCTGGAAAGATTTTCCATTGTGGCCAGTTCTCCATCACTATGCCAGCCACCAGCATCCCCTCTGGGGACTGGGGTGATCTGATAGCGCCCAAGGACAAGTTGCACCAGCAGTTCATAGAACACTCACCAACTCTGTGGCTTCTAGGTCCCCGATGTAGACCAACAAATGACCTGAGCAGAGCTATAGCTCAATCCAACTGTGGGACTCTGGCCTAATGAGAAACAATTCCCAGCCTGATCCCTTCAAAATGTAATTCTTTCTGACGACACTGTGTAGATAAAAATAATTTAGTGATTTCCTCCCACTAAACTCTTGGGCATCAACCAAAAAATCTGCAGTGTGGCTGCTCTGATGCTACTGTACAATGGTAAATAGTTAGGTTTTCTTTGTGCTTTTATCAGTGTTTATCAGCAGGAACACACCTGGCATTTTAAGAGGGTTAATTCTCCATTGGGTGGAATTGTTCCATGCAATGCACAGCATTTAGCATTTCTACTCCGATGGATGCCAGTTACTACAACAGCCCCCAAATGAACATTTTCCAAACATCTCTAGTAGTAAGAGCCATCATGAATACTGGGCTTCCTGGTGGAGTTAGATTTGATTAATTTTGCAGCATCTTAGAAGAAATGGAAGAGGCCACCCAACCCAGGGGGTGGGTTGAATTCTAAAGGGACGAGGCCCAGGGAGTTAGACAGCACACCTGAAGCAATGAGCCAGCTGGACCAAGGGTTATTTGTGGGAAGAAGTGGAGGTCCTGAGAGCAGAGAAGGTGCACTGGTTAGGGCTCACGGAACCAAGAGATCTGATCTTGGGTAGAGGTCAAAATGGTACAAAAAAGATGGAGAATGAGTGGGGGATGGGGGAAGGCTGGGTTATGGGCTGAACCCTGGCTGCAGTCTGAGCCTCCTCTTCACAGCCTTTGGCATGCACGGCATACCAAAGAAGCCAAGAAAGTCATCGATTCTGGACAGCTCCAACAGCTTAAAGTTTCTAGTTAGGAACTAGCTCTTTTCTCTTGCTTGGCCTTAAAAGAGCAACAACACAGCAACAACCTTATCACCACTGTGGTCACACTCTGCGAACATGACTCCCTGCAGAGAACTTCTGTGTTTCCCAAAGTGACCTAAAAAGGCATCTGCATCACAAAGTGGGAGAGGCTCTAAAACAAGCCAAGGAGAAAAATCCACTGAAGTGCTGAGTAGACAGGGCATGAGTACAGAAATCATTGCCCATCACTTTGATTTAATGGCTAGAAGCTCAACAGCTCTAACAGGAGAGCAATGGGCAAAGTTGCAGTGAAGCTACTTATTCCTTTGTCTCATCTTTCTCACTTATTTTAAATTTATTTTATCTTGTTCTGTTGTTTGCAACTTTGTAAGTGGCCTTAAATCCTTTTGCAACAAAGATGGGTATAAATAAATAAAGCAAAGAAATAAAATACATGGTTGCTGTTGTCAGCACTGCCAGACTGGGCGGGAAGTGTTTTATCTCTGATCTAAGCGTAAGGAGGTGCTCTGCTGAAGTGGGAAGGGAGGAAGAAGGAGAAGAAAACTCCACAGTGTCGTGGAGAATGGTTGACCGTGGACCCAGAGGCCTGGGTACTGTTCTGTGTCTGCATCAAAGAGTCACAGAGCCTCATGCGAGTTGCTAGCTTCTTGGGCCTCAGTGTCCCTACCTTCAAAATGAAGGATTATATTGAATGATTTCAATGGTCCCCTTATTTCCAAGCACTGCGATTCTGTGAGGCACCCACATTTGGCTCTTGTTCCTCTTTCTCTCTTCCTTAATACAACAGCCTCTCCAAGTTGAGTGGGCCAGTAAGGGCTCCTTCTAAAGGAGTTTCTAGGGGTGAAGACAAATATAAGTCAGATGGGTCATCCAAAGAAATATTTTTGCCCCATTAAAATAAATTGGAGCGCAACTTATTTGAGAATGTAGGAAATGAGGATTTCATTGGATAATTAACTGATCAATTTTCCCATTGTGAAATGGGTTAAAAATGTTGGCTTTTATCTCTATTCACTGATGAGGTGGTAAGTTCCTTCCTTTTAAATAAGTTCTGTTTTAGAAAGTAGTATCATCTGTTTGTACAATATCTAAGACTGCTGTACCATTCATTAGTAACAATCAAAAGAATATTATTAGCATATGCCCAAGAAACGGAAAGCATTGCTAATATTCTGGGACGTTCTCCTTTTGCTTTCTATTTAAGATTTGAGACTTGTTTTGGTGTACATAGTCTCACAAAACCATAGTCACTGTTCTCGTTTGTGTACAGAATGTCTTAGGACAAATGTTGCTTTTAGCAGACCTAATTCAGAACATCAGAGAGTAGTGCCCTAGAGCAGTGGTTCTCAAACGTTAATGACTCCAGCCTCTTGTTAAAATGCAGATTCTTATTCTGTAGGTCAATGTATTTTAATCATGCCTTTTAGAAATTTTTCTATATTTCTAGCTGGGCATGTTGGCTCATACCTGTAATCCCAGCACTTTGGGAGGCCGAGGTGGGTGGATCACCTGAGGTCAGGAGTTTGAGACCAGGCTGGCCAACATGGTGAAACCTCGTCTCTACTAAAAATACAAAAAATTAGATGGGCGTGGTGGCAGGTGCCTGTAATCCCAGCTACTTGGGAGGCTGAGGCAGGAGAATCGCTTGAACCCAGGAAGTGGAGGTTGTAGTGAGCCGAGATAGCGCCACTGCATTCCAGCATGGGCAACAAGAGTGAAACTCTGTCTCAAAAAAAAAAAAAAATTTTTTTTCTGTATTTCCAATGCTTTGACATCGTAGGGCCTTGCTTACTCTGGGGAGACTGCTCTTCTCAGGGCCAGCCAGTTCCTAGAGATAGTAAATGACTCACCTACAAGTACGAGTATATACGCAGACCAACCAACCCGAAGCCCACACCCCAACTACCTCTTTTGTCTGGCTCTTACAATCCAGACCACTAGACCCCTTCCCTAATCACCCCAGGGTTAGGTACCAGACAACTAAAGACAGCCTTTCTACCCTAGAGCCTACTGAGATTATTCAAACGAGCCAATCCAGCCTCTCTACCCTAGAGCTTACTGAGATTATTCAAACGAGCCAATCCTGAACTGGGTTACTCTGCCTAGCCAATTCTTTCCTGTGGAAACCACCAGAAAGGCTTGCCTACATTTTCTCTCATTCTCTGTGCCTCATAAGCACTCCTGGTGCTTCCTCATGTGGCTCTGAGGTGTGGTGTGCCTCCTTCTCTTGGGAAGTGTGAAAAATGAACTATCATTTCAATGGCAGTCATCTCCTGATCTCCTGGTTTCCCACACCTGAATAATAATAAAGCTTGCTCTTTCTTTCCTTCCTTCCTTCCTTCCTTCCTTCCTTCCTTCTTTTTTTGATACAGAATCTCATTCTTTTGCACAGACTGGAGTGCAGTGATGCAATTATAGTTCACTGCAGCCTTCATCTCCTGGGCTCAAGTGATCCTTCCACCTCAGCCTCCTGAGTAGCTGGAACTACAGGTGTATATCACCACACCTGACTAATTAAAAAAAAATTTTTTTTGTAGAGGCTGGACTGGTCTTGAACTCCTGGACTCAAGTGATCCTTCTGCCTTGGCCTCCCAATGTGTTGGGATTGCAGGCATGAGCCACTGTGCCTGGTCAAAGTTTACATCTTAAAACAACCAGGTATATTAGTCTGTTCTCACACTGCTATCAAGCACTACCTGAAACTGGGTAATTTATGAAGAAAAGAGGTTTAATGACTCACAGTTCCACAGGCTTAACAGGAAGCATGACTGGGAGGCCTCAGGAAACTTATAATCATGGTAGAAGGTGAAAGGGAAGCAAGCACATCTTACCATGGAGGAGCAGGAGAAAGAAACAGTGAAGAGGGAGGTGCCACACTTTTTTTTTTTTTTTTTTTTTTGAGATGGAGTCTCTCTCTGTCACTCAGGCTGGAGTGCAGTGGTGCCATCTTGACTCACTGCAAGCTCTGCCTCCCAGGTTCACGCCATTCTCCTGCCTCAGCCTCCTGAGTAGCTGGGACGACAGGCGCCCGCTACCATGCCGGGTAATTTTTTTTGTATTTTTTTAGTAGAGATGTGGTTTCACTGTGTTAGCCAGGATGGTCTCTATCTCCTGAGCTCGTGATCCACCTGCCTCAGCTTCCCAAAGTGCTGGGATTGCAGGCATAAGCCACTGCACCTGGCCCGTGCCACACACTTTTAAACCATCAGATCTTGTGAGAACTCACTCACTATCACGAGAACAGTGTATTAGTCCATTTTCACGCTGCTGATAAAGATATACCCGAGACCGGGCAATTTATGAAAGAAAGAGGTTTAATGGTCTTACAGTTCCACATGGCTAGAGAAGGCAAGGAGGAGCAAGTCATGTCTTACATGGATGGCAGCAGGCAAAGAGAGAGAATGAGAGCCAAGCAAAGGGAGAACCCATATAAAACCATCAGACCTCATGAGAATTTACTCACTATCATGAGAACAGCATGGGGGAAACCGCCCCCATGATTCAATTATCTCCACCTGGTCCTGCCCTTGACATGTGGGGATTATTACAATTCAAGGTGAGATTTGGGTGGGAACACAGAGCCAAACCATATCAGACAGCAAGGGGAAACCCATGCTCATGATCCAATCACCCCCCACTAGGCCTCTCCTCCAATTCAAGATGAGATTTGGATGGGGACAAAATCCAAACCATACCATCTGCCCCGGCCCCTCCCAAATATCATGTCCTTCTCACATTGCAAAATACAATTATCCCTTCTCAACAGTTTCCCAGTCTTAACTCATTTCAGCCATTAACTCAAAAGTCCACAGTCCAAAAGTCTCATCTGAGATAAGGAAGTCCCTTCTACCTATTAGCCTGTAAAATCAGAAACAAGCTAGTTACTTCCAAGATACAATGGGGGTACAGGCATTGGGTAAATGTTCTTGCTCTAAATGGGAGAAATTGGCCAAAACAAAGGGGCAAGAGGCCCCATGCAAGTTTGAAACCCAGTAGGGCAGTCATTAAATCTTAAAGCTCCAAAATAATCCCCTTTGACTCCACATTTCACATCCAGGCAACAGTGACATAAGCAATGGGGTCCCAAGGCCTTGGGCAGCTCTGCCCTGGTGACTCTGCAGGGCACAACTCCTGCGGCTACTTTCATGGTGTTGAGTGCCCGTGGCAGTTCCAGGCGCATGGTGCAAGATGTTGCTGGATCTACCATTCTGGGGTGGGGGACAGTGGCCCTTTTCTCACAGCTCCACTAGGCAGTGCCCCAGTGCGGACTTTGTGTGGGGCTTCCAACCCCACATTTCCCCTCTGCACTGCCCCAGCAGAGGTTCTCCTTGAAGGCTCTGCCCCTGCGGCAGACTTCTGCCTGGACAATCAGACATCCAGGCATTTTCTGTACATCTTCTGAAATCTAGGTGGAGGTTCCCAAACCTCAACTCTTGCCTTCTGTGCCAATACAGGCCCAATGCCATGTGGAAGCTGCTAATGTTTGGGGCTTGCACCCTTTGAAGCCACTGCCTGAGGTGTACCTTGGCCCCTTTTAGCTATGGCTGGAGCTGGAGTGGCTAGGATGCAGGGCACCATGTCGCAAGGCTGCACAGGGCAGCTGGACCCTGAGCCTGGCCCGCAAAACCATTTTTTCCTTCTAGGCCTCTGGGCCTGTGATGGGAGGGGCTGCTGTGAAGGTCTCTGGAATGCCCTGGAGACATTTTGCCCATTGTCTTGGCTATTAACATTTGGCTCCTCTCTACTTATGCAAATTTCTGCAGCAGGCTTGAATTTTTCCCCAGAAAAAAGGGATTTTTCTTTTCTACCACATGGCTGGGCTGCAAATTTTCCAAACTTTTATACTCTGCTTCCCCTTTAAAAACAAGTTCCAGTTTCAGATAATCTCTTTGTTCAGCGTATGAATATATACTTTTAGAAACAACCAGGTCACATCTTGAATGCTTTGCCGCTTAGAAATTTCTTCTGCCAGATACCCTAAATAATCTCTCTCAAGTTCAAAGTTCCACAGATCCCTAGGGCAGGGGGGAAATGCTGCCAGTCTCTTTGCTAAAGCATAGCAAGAGTCACCTTTGCTCCACTTCCCAAGAAGTTCCTCATTCCTGTCTGAGACCTCAGCCTGGACTTCATTGTCCACATCACTATCAGCATTTTGGTCAAAACCATTCAACAAGTCTCTAGGAAGTTCCAGACTGTCCCACATCTTCTTGTCTTCTTTTGAGCCCTCCAAACTGTTCCAACCTCTGCCTGTTATCCAGTTCCAAAGTTGCTTCTACATTTTCAGGTATCTTTACAGCAGTGTTTCACTTCTGGTAGCAATTTTCTGTGTTAGCCCATTCTCATACTGCTATAAAGCACTACCTGAGACTGGGTAATTTATGAAGAAAAGAGGTTTAATTGACTCACAGTTCTGTAGGCTTAACAGGAAGCATGACTGGGAGGCCTCAGGAAATTTATAAACGTGGCAGAAGGCAAAGGGGAAGCAAGCACATCTTACGATGGCAGAGCAGGAGAGAGAGTGAAGGGGGAAGTGCTAGACACTTCTAAACCATCAGGTTGTGTGAGATCTCACTTGCTATCACGAGAATAGCAAGGGGGAAATTCACCCCCATGATCCAATCACCTCCCACCAAGCCCCTCCTCCAATTTGACATGAGATTTGGGTGAGGACACATATCCAAACCATATCAGATGGGGCATGGCGATGATGATGCAGCTGATCAGAGAACCACACTTGGCGCAGCCAGGCTCTAAATTCCGATTCTGTTACAGAATAGGATGCCACCATGGCTGGGCTCTGAGGGGAATGGCTGTGTTATATGTGACTGGCCTGAGCCACAGCCCAGTGTGTTGCAGGAATAATGTGGGTGGAGTGGCCCAGGCTACTGCAGAGAGGGCCCTGAGGATAACTGTCAGGTTTCTGTCTTACTTTCCAAATGACGTGGGTTTGTGGAGCTTTGCTAGATAGAAATTAAATAAAAAGCTGCAGGGAAAAGAAAGCAAGGCCTGAGGACCTTAAACTATAACAGGCACAGTGGCAATAAGGGTGACTCAAGGCCCAAAGAGGAAAGGTTAGGACTCCGCAGGTTGGCTGGCTCAGGGCTCCCTACCTGAACCATGTCAGACATGGGGCCTGGATGACACAAATGCACCCTCAAGAAACCCCAGTCAGGAAGCCTCAGAGGGCCTCTAGGGTAAGCCTTAAGATCCATGCAATTTTCTGGTCCCCCACAGCAAGAAGCTACCCAGGTGCCCATTAGCCCTTCTGCCCAGAGGTACTTGAGGGCTCTGAGCACCTTCGTCTCTCTCAGACGACCGAGGGATTTGAGAACTGACCTAGACAGGATCTCAAAACTTCTGACTGCAAGGCCACAGCACTTTCTTCCACTCCAGGACATCGTGGTTCCATGTGTTGCTAATAAAAGCAAACCCTGATTAAGAACTATCCATTTGAAATACTTCACATGGCTTAGCTCATCTAATCCCCACAACTCTATATAGTAGCTGCTCTTTAAATCCTTATTTTCAAGATGAGTAAGCAAGCCCAGAGAGGCTAAGTAGCTTGCCCAAGCCACCCACTAATTGGCAGGGTCAGAATTTCAATCCAAATGCTACACAACTGAACCTTCACTCTCGATTGCCGCCCCTGCAGGGCACACTAGGGCAGTGTTATTCCAGATGGAGCCCACAGCTCTGGATTGGAAGCATCAGTGCCTCCTGGCAGGAAATGTCCCACCCTCCTGACTGGCTGAATGGGAATCTCAGGGGTGGGTCCAGGAATCTGCTTTACAAGCTCCTTGGATGATTTTGCTATATGCTGAATATACCTATACCAGAGGCATCCCTGAGGGAAGCTTATTTCCCAGGCCAGGCCAACAACAATAAGACCATATTACTATAGTAATATTATAATACATATTACAGTTTTGAGTCAGAAGTTTTGAGATCCTGTCCAGGTCAGCTCTTGAATCCCTGGGTCCCCTGAGGGACAGGGAGGTGCTCAGAGCTCTCATATACCTCTGGGCAGAAAAGCTAATGGGCATCTGGATAGCTTCTTCTGTTTTTTTTTTTTTTTTTTTCTTTTGAGACGGAGTTTCGCTCTGTTGTCCACGCTGGTCGTGGATTCAAGCAATTCTTGTGCCTCAGCCTTCCAAGTAGCTGGGATTATAGGCTATAGGCCCACGACACCACACCCAGCTAATTTTTGTATTTTTAGTAGAGACAAGGGTTTCCACCATGTTGGCCAGGCTGGTCTTGAACTCCTGACCTCAGGTGATCTGCCTGTCTCGGCCCCCCAGATAGCTTCTTGCTGTGGGGGACCAGTAAATTGCATGAATCCTAAGGGTTACACTAGAAGCCCGCTGAGACCTCCTGACTGGGGTTTCTTGAGGGTGTGTGTATGGTGTCCAGGACCAATGGGTGACACACAGGACAGGTCTTATTATAATAGTAGTAAGACCATAAGTGTAACTTGAAGTATAGACTTCACTGCTTAGCACAAGCCCTGGGAGGCAGCTTGGTATATCAGAAAGAGATCAGGTGTGGGCTCAAAACCAGGTACAGCAGAAGGTATGAGCTTGGAAACTTTGGGCAAAGAACTTAACTTCTCTGAGCCTCACCTTCCTCATCTGGAGAAGGGAAGTATACTATCTTACTCCCAGAGTTCATGTGAGCATCAAGTGAGATAACTAGGTAAAGTGCTGTGCTCCATATCTAGCACCCAGGAAAGACTCTGTAAATAGCAGCCCCGGTACTTCCTCAGAGCTTCCCTGAATTTTCCCATGAATTTTCTAAAATTCATGTCCTTTCCTAGCATGCTTTACGATAGCACGAATCTTGAATTCCTTTGGTTGCCAAGTCAAGGGAATAGCTTTCAAAAAGAATAAGGTAGCTATCCTCCTGGATAACTGGAGTAGTGTGCTATATAAACAATGCCTAAAAGCATTTCTGTAGATAGTCACTTGGAGCACATGCTCAAATGTCATCAAACTGTGGGTAGGGGTGCTCACTCAGGGACCAAGGAAATTCACATTTAAGCAATGGTTTTGTTCTCATCTCTGTGACCCAATATACCTGGTAAAACTGTGACTAGCAGCATGTCATTAAAAGTGTACCCCACTGCATAACCCAGAGACGGAGAAAGGACAGTGATGGTGAAAAACTGGCTGTAAGCACAGACCAAATTTTGCAGTGACATTTCAGTCCTTTGAGTCAAACCAATCCTCCATTTCTGGGCATACGGATCCTCGGAGGAAGCAGTTCTTTACACTTGCTGTGACTGCAGAGTCCTAATTGGCACCAGCAGGCTTAAGGTATAGGCAAAGAAAAGGAACCCCTACCCTCCAAAAAAAGCCGGGGCGGGGGGAGGGGGATGGGAAAGAAAAAAGAGATGGTGTTGGATAAGAAGAAGGAGCTTCAGGGGCATTTATGTCATTACTACTTAAGTCCTCTGAGGCCAAATCTGTCCTAAGCCGCTATTAGTCTATTTTTCAATCTGGAGGAGAAGGTACAAGTAGAATTTAAGAGATTTTTTTCCAAAGATGAAAAAAAAAAGTCATGCTATATACTTCATTATATAAATTCATTATATATATATATATATATATATATTTTTTTTTTTTTTTTTGAGACTGAGTCTTGCTCTGTCGCCCAGGCTGGAGTGCAGTGGCCGGATCTCAGCTCACTGCAAGCTCCGCCTCCCAGGCTTATGCCATGCTCCTGCCTCAGCCTCCCAAGTACCTGGGACTACAGGCGCCCGCCACCTCGCTCGGCTAGTTTTTTGTATTTTTTTAGTAGAGACAGGGTTTCATTGTGTTCGCCAGGATGGTCTTGATCTCCTGACCTCGTGATCTGCCCGTCTCGGCCTCCCAATGGTGCTGGGATTACAGGCTTGAGCCACCGCGCCCGGCCTATATACTTATTATATACTTAATTATATAAATGAAAATCCCACTGGAGATGTCAGTAGTTACTCTTCATATCTGTAATAAAAAATTTCAATAAAAGGGTGCAGGTGGCAAAATAAAACCTGAGCAGACCTCATCTTCTCATTCTTCCCTCAGTGTTTGGAGACCTCTGCAAAGACAATTTTATATGCGGGCCCAGTTGTTTTCTGATTCTTTTAGATTCTGGCCCAGAAAAACCAAACCAAACCAAACCAAAGGGATTTCTCTTGTACCTTAACTCTGGCCCAGTGGTTCTCTGTTTTTTAAATTTACAAAAAGGTCCAGGTGTGGTAGCTCATGCTCATAATCCTAGCACTTTGGGAGACCTAGGTGGGCAGATTGCTTGAGTCCAGGAGTTCGAGACCAGCCTGGGCAACATGGCAAAAACCCATCTCCGCAAAAGAAAAAAAAAAAAAAAAAGTAAAAAAATAAGCCAGGTGTGGTGGCATGCACCTGCAGCCCCAGCTACTTGGAGGGGTGAGGCAGGAGGATCAGTTGAGCCCAGGAAGTTAAGGTTGCAGTGAGCCATGATAGCATCAGGGCACTCCAGCGTGGATAACAAAGCAAGATCCTGCCTCAAAAAACAAACAAAAAAACGAAAGAAAGCTAAAAAAATCTAATTATTAAAATAGGTATATGATAAAGATTTTAGAAAATTCAGATATGAATGAGGAAGAAACTAAAAATGATCCACAGTCACCACACCATTTCAGTTAAAAATACAGATATGTACATAATTTTTAATAAGTGACCATACTAAGCATTGTTTTAAATGCTGTTTCCCCCCACTTTTCACATTATAAACATTTTTTCACGTTATAATTTATTTTTTACTATTTTTTGAGGAGGAGTCTTGCTCTGTTGCCCAGGCTGGAGGGCAGTGGCGTGATCTCGGCTGACTGCAACCTCCGCCTCCTGGGTTCAACTGATTCTCCTGCCTTAGCCTCCTGAGTAGGTGGGATTATAGGCATGCGCCACCACGCTCGGTTAATTTTTGTACTTTTAGTAGAGACTGGGTTTTGCCATGTTAGTCAGGCTGGTCTCGAACTCCCGACCTCGTGATCCGCCCACCTCAGCCTCTCAAAGAGATGGGATTACAGGTGTGAGCCACTGTACTGGGCCTTTTTTTAAAAAGATTATTTTAGAGGCTACTCTGTAGCCTGTATTGTTTGTTATTCATATTGGTTGCAATTGTTTGCTATTATGGATAATTCTGGAGTGGATATCCCTTAAGACATGCTTGTACACAATTTGATTTATTTACTTTATATAAATTCTGAGAAGTAGAAATTTTGGTTCCAGGTCCTTGATACATCTAGTCAAATGCCCAACATGAAGGGAACCCCAATTTGCATATCCAGCAGCTTGACGGAAAGTCTGCTTTGCTTTTTCCTCATGACCACTGGGTATTATCAGTAATTTCTAAACACTTGTATTTTGATAAGTGAAAAACACTATCTGATTCTTTTAACTTTTGTCTTGACTACCAGTGAGGTTGAACATTTTTCAGGTAAAAATGTTTCACCCGAAATTCAATTTTTTCCTTGATTTTCCTCCCTTGTGAACTGCCTGTTCCTACCCATACTGTAATTAGTATATTTTTTTCTCATTAATCTAGAAGAATATTTATAATAGCAACAATATTTTTAAATTAGAAGTTGAAAACTGTAACTGTTTCTTAAGACAACTATGAAATAGTTAATATCATCAAAAGCAATAAAACGTTCTTTTGGTAAGGCAGAGGAAATGGAAGGGGCAGTGAAGGGTAAATTAGATAAAAAAATTCTGTGTCAAAACCTCTCCCCTTTTAAAACAACAGCAACAATAAGAAAACACCAGCCATACAAAAAAAGATAGAGTGGCATCTTGGATTGAGTGCTGTAGCTATGCTAGGTAGCCCCACACCTTCCCAGTTAATCAGCTATAGGATTAACTGCTATAGGAAATCCTATAGGAAATCAGCTATAGGAGTGGAAAAGAAAGCGCATGTAGGCACTGTCCAACCCCAGTGGCCACAGGGAGGGCAGGGTATTTTGCAGAATTCGAGCCAGCAAGTAAGCAGTCCGAATTCCGAGTTCCTGGGTGCCACTTTGAATGAGTTGAGTGATCACTGAAAAACAATATAAATGGGATCCACTTCCACCTTCAGGATGGGCAGGATTAAGGCATATTTAAGGAAGCTACAACACAGCTGTTTGCTCTACTCACTGTTCCAAAGAGGCAGGGTCACATCTACCTTTTGGTGTGTGTGCCTGGAGGCTCCCGGGAGAGGCAGACACAGATAACCCTGAAACCTCCTAGGCAGGGCATCACCTCTTCACACACAGTTTGCACCTCTGCAGCTGACGGTAAGAGCAAAAAATGTGGCCAGCCAGGTTGGGAGGGTAGAGGGTGATGACTGACGGAGGCATGGAACCACCTTCGGCTTGGGGACAACCCAGGTTCCTAATCACAGGTCAGGTATTCAGGTCAGATGTCTACCATTCACACGGGCTCTTTGTCTGCCAAGGCCTGAGTCCAGGCTATGATTGTTCAAAAATAGAACAGGAAGTTCAGAACAAAACAGAAGCCAAGAGAAGGTTACAGCATGGGAGGGCAGGCTTGGGAGAGAGGATTTATCTTGTGGGGAGGGCAGTTTAGGAGAGAAGCACCTGCTCCAGGCACAGGAAGACATCACAAACAGGTGATGAACAGCAGCCGGGAAGCAAGGGGGCTGTTGTGTTTCCACGTGACATCCTGATTCCAGGATGAGCAAGACTAGGAAACAGACCAGTTTACAGTGGCCACCAATCTCACAGACTGTACCTATTAGGACGGAATGATTCTTCTGTCCTTTTGTGAGCAGGAGCTGAAGAACAGGTAAGTGAAGGGAAGCAAAGGAAAAAGAAAGAGGCATGGATGGGTGAGGGGAGCGTTTGTGATCTTGGCCCACTCAGTGTCCATGCCCCTTCTTCTCTTCCTCCAGTAAGAGCACCTTGATTTTCCTCTGGGGAGCACCCTTCACCACACTCAGCCTGGGAGGCTCCCACAGAGTAGACCCCACCCCACAGGGTCTAGTTCAAGGACCTTCATGAAGTCCTCTCAAGGGGATGTGGGTAGCTGATAAAATCATTATCCCAGATATTTGTGTAAGGCCTTATAGTGTAAGAGTTTCCTTATAGAAACTTCCTACTTGGGGCTTTGGGTCTTTCTGGCTTCCTAAACTCATGTATAACCTTGTCTCTTGGTTCACTGGGTTGAGATTCCCTAGCCCCTGCTGTGCTAACTATAGCCCAGGCACATATCCCAGAGCTTCCTCATAACTGCAGCAGGAGCCAGCGCAGAGAATGAGGTCAGGGCTCTTGGCTTTCTCAGAGAGGAGGACTAAGCCTAGGAATGATTAGATTATGCTTTGGGGAAATCTGATACCTATTCAAATAGGGGGTATACCTGGAGCCCACAGTGGAGATGGGAAGGGTTAGGATTTGGCAGCTCCATAAACAGAAGACAGATAAAAACCCACCACTTACAGAAAAAGCAGGGACAAAAGGAGTGAGCGTTCCTTTTGGAGTAGATTTCTGCTTTTCAGCAAGTGCAGGGAACAGAAAGATCCAGCTGTGAAGGGGCCAGTGAAGAAAGCATTTAAAGGTTGCACTGCCAGGGCCTAGGAAAGAGGCCTCTCTTCAGCCGTGACCCCTTTGGATTCTTCCAAAACCCAGGTGACCATACAATTCTTTAAATGTCTCTGGCCCCTTTAACTACCAAAGCCCAATAACATGTCAATAAGAAGCTTGGTGGCATAGTCTTGGATCTGGAGCCTGGTGTGTGCTTCCTGTTTCTTTAAATAGTCTGAATACCAGTAAGAAGCCTGAAATCTTGATCTTGGTATAGCCCTTGGGTCAGTTACCTCTCTGGACAGCTATCCCTGGTACAGGTGGTTAATTCTTTCATATCTGCAGAGTGCAGACTTGAACAGACATAACACTGCCTCTTGCCTGGGTTAGTAACCTAGGTACCGTTCATTCATTCATTTGGAGTCAGGGTCTGTTGCACAGACTGGAGTGTAGTGTTGTGATCACAACTCACTGCAAACTCTGCCTCCCAAACACTCAAGTGATCCTCCCACCTCAGCCTCCTGAGTAGTTGAGACTACAGGCATGTGCCACCATGCCCAGCTAATTAAAAAAAAAAAAAAATTATTGTAGAGATGAGGTCTCATTACATTGCCCAGGCTGGCTTTATTATTTTTGGTAGAGACAGGGTCTCAATATGTTGCCCAGGCTGGTCTTGAACTCCTAGGCTCAGCGATCCTCCAGCCTCAGCCTCCCAAAGTGCTGGGATTACAGGCATGAGCCACTGCGCCTGGCTCCTTCTCTACCTCAGAGGAGTTGGTGGTGTCTTCTGGGCATCCACTGGAAAATTCCAGGGCACTCTACCTGTCCGGCAGAGCTGAGCACACCTCGGGATGTGCTCCCAGGGGAAGCTCTGCCTCCCTCCACTCAGGCCAAGCTACTTGCTGGACTTCCTGCCTGTGGCCTCTTCATTCTCTCCAGACCTTGGGCTGTAGGAAGTTTCCCTCAGCACCACACATGGCTTCCCTGCCCTGCCTCTAACCCCATACAAATTCTAGCCAGGAGACCCTGCACAACAGGCTGAGCAGCAACAACCACGTCCACCCAACACCAAATGTTGCTGCCGGCTGCGAAGTGGCTGGACCGGAACTCGGGGTCCCCAACTGGACTCCCAGGGCTAGGGCTGGGGATCTTCCCAGCACCTCTCTCAGCTGGCACAGGAGAGAGGTCACATAAGAGAGAGCTTCAGGGTGACAGGGCACAGAAGTCACCCAAATCTCTGACTCCATTCATGTCCATCATGGCTTCCAGCTCCCCTTGAGGGAGGCAGAAAAAGAGGAGAAACTGAAAGCCTGACTCAAAAAATAAAGTGTTGGGTGGGAGACAACGGGGTGCCAAGCGGAGCTGCTGGAAGGGTTCCTGGACCACTCGGCATAGCGGCCTTGGAGCAGCTCATCACTAATCACGGTGCTCTGAGGCTCCGAGCAGTCTGCGCAGGCCGGCTGGGGCAGCTCTGCTGTGCCAGCATCCCGCTCTTACAGATGCTCACAGCCATGCCTGAGGCTTTGCCACATGGGGAGTGGTCTCCTCCCAGGGCACGGGCCGGGGACAAGGGGACAGTACGAGGCTTGCACTAACTAGGGTGTCATTCCTTTGTGATCTCGTTTGGTAAAAATCATGAACGCCCTAGACCTGAGAGGAGGACCATCCCAGATGAAAGCTTGGAAGAATTCCCAGGGGCTGGTGGCAGCCTCGGCCTGGCTGCTCTGCCCAGGGACATGACCCACAGGGCTCTGCTTTCCCTGCTGCAGGCTCCTCAGCTGGAGACAGCATGGCCAGCGGAGGCCTCCTGTGGCTGCTTCTCTCAGACCAAACTCTTGAGAAACTTTTGACATGAATGAGAATAGGGTAGCCTAATTGAAATACAATGGGGTCTTCATCCTAAATTCCCACCTCTAAGCCTAGTTTTCTCTTGGGAGGGACTAGTGCACTCTTTTTAAGAGGGGTGTGTGTGAGTGAGTGTGTATATGCAGGTTAACAGTTTGGTTCTAATTTAGTTGCATGTCCCAACTGCATTTTTACCGGTAGTGGTCACTTTACTTCATCAGGTAACCTGCTTTTCACAGTGGCTTCAAAATGCATTGTAACTCATCACTGGTACTACCATGCCCTCGGGCATCATGAAGACAGGCTGAGGGCAGGGCTGGGACTATGTGTGTGCACGTGCACGCATGTGCCTGCCTGTGTGTGCCCTCACAGTTAAAGTTGGGTCCATATTAAGAAGATACAGAGGCTGGGCACAGTGGCTCACGCCTGTAATTCCAGCACTTTGGGAGGCCAAGGCAGGCAGATCACCTGAGGTCAGGAGTTCGAGACCAGCCTGAGCAAAATGACGAAACTCCGTCTCTACTAAAAATACAAAAATTAGCTGGGCCTGGTAGTACAGGCCTGTAGTCCCAGCTACTCAAAAGGCTGAGGCATGAGGATTGCTTGAATCGGGAGGCGGAGGTTGCAGTGAGCCAAGATTGTGCCACTGCACTCCAGCCTGGGCAACAGAGTGAGACTCTGCCTTAAAAAAAAAAAAAAAAAAAAGGCTAGGCTGTGGCTTATGTCTGTAATCCCAGCACTTTGGGAGGCTGAGGTGGGCAGATTGCCTGAGGTCAGGAGTTCGAGATGAGTCTGGCCAGCATGGTGAAACCCCATCTCTACTAAAAAAAAATACAAAAAATTAGCTGGGGGCAGTGGCATGTGCCTGTAATCCCCACTACTCGGGCGGCTGAGGCAGGGGAATTGATTGAACCAGGGAAGTGGAGGTTGCAGTGAGCCGAGATCGCACCACTGCACTGCAGCCTGGGCAACAGAGTGAGACTCTGGCTCAATAAAATAAAATAAAATAAAATAAAATAAGATACAAGCCAGGTGTAGTGGTGTGCACCTATAATTCCAGCAACCTGGGAGGCCGAGGAGGGAGGATTGCTTGGAGTCAAGAGTTTAAGACCAGCCTGGGCAACATAGCAAGACCCTATCTGTTAAAAAACATGTACAGCATCACTTCCAGTTTTTAGGGAGTGTGGTTCTGGGTCTCGATGCCCTTACTCTTTGGATGCATGACGTGGGGTGTATCATTTAATACTGAGGTCTTTGCAAAGCAGAGGGGCTAAGAGGGCTCAGGGTTATACACGCCTGGGTTTGAATCCTGATTCTGCCACTTTCTAGCTGTCAGTCTTTGATCAAGTTCCTTTTCTCTGTATGCCTCACTTTCTTCATCTACAAATTGGAAATATTGAGAGTTCCTATTGCGAAGCATTGCTGTGATGACTAAATATGTGAATACATATCAAGCGCTTAGAAAACTTCCTGGCACACAGTATGTATTCAATAAATATTTGGTATTTATATTATTCAACAGATAGCAGCTGTTATTATTATAAATAAAAAAGGGTGGGAAGTTGGACTGAATCACACTTAGGTCTTTTGCAGCTCTAAAATCCCACAGTTTTATGATGTTATGGAAGACTCAACAGATCCTGAATGGATCCTTTAAAAAACACACCAGCCAAAGGGAGCGAGACCACAGAGAATTTAAGATGAGGCTGCCCATCCTGCTCCTGGCCCCTGTATGTGCACTTTGTGTCAAAGCCCATGTGTTTCAGGTTGGCACACACCGAGACAGCGCCACAGTCCTGCAGCCTCTTCCTTTGTGAAGGCAGCAGAGCGAGGTCAAAACCCTTTTTGTTTTGCCTGTTTGTGGATTCTAGCTCCACCTCCCAAGCTGCTGCTCCATTATGCTGGGCTGTTTAGCTGGGCCGCTAGGGTCAGGGCTAACAGGCTTCAAGTGTCCACGCGGCTGCTGAGACACTCTACTGGTACTTGACTTTGCTGCAAAGTAGGGAGGAAAAGAAGTGATGCTCGCAGAAAAGGCTGGATTTTAGAACTGAAAGACACTGCTCGATGTAGGACTAAAATCTTTCTTCGACGGAAAGAGGATATTTGGGTTTAAAGTCTCCTGTTTCAAGAGGACCAAAAGATGAGGTGTATTAGTTTCCTAGGACTATTGTAACAAAGTACCACAACTTGGGGGGCTTACAACAACAGAAATTTAGTTTTCATCGTTCAGGAGGTCAGAGTCTGAAATCACGGTGTTGGCAGAATCGGTTCCTTCCAGGAGCTCTGAGGGAGAGCCTCTTGGAATTATTTCCTACCTGCCTGGAAGTCGGATGGATGTGTGAAAGCTGATAATTGGCTGTGCTGCTGTTTAATCAGAAATGGAAATTAGGGCTGGGTGCAGTGGTTCATAACTGTAATCCTAGCACTTTGGGAGGCCAAGGCAGGCGGATCACTTGAGGTCAGGAGTTCAAGACCAGCCTGGCCCACATGGCAAAACCCCATCTCTTCTAAAAATACAAAAAATAGCTGGGTGTGGTGGTGCATGCCTGTAATCCCAGCTACTCGGGAGGCTGGAACACGAGAATCACTGGAACCCAGGAAGTGGAGGCTGCAGTAAGCTGAGATCATGCCATTGCACTCCAGCCTGGATGACAGAGCAAGACTAAGAAAGAAAGAAAGAAAGAAAGAGAAAGAAAGAAATGGAGGCCGGCTATGGAAGAAAGAGAGAAAGAAAGAGAGAGAGAGAGAGAGAAAAAGAAAGAAAGAGAAAGAAAGAAATGGAGGCTGGCTGTGGTGGCTCATGCCTGTAATCCCAGCACTATGAGAGGCCAAGGTGGTGGATCACCTGAGATCTGCCTCTCTCCTCATTTCTGTTGTCACCAGTGATCTTTGCTGTTCTTGGGTTTGTGGCTGCATCATTCTCAATCTTTGACTTGGTCTTCACATGGCCCTTTCCCCTGTGTGTCTCCGGTTCTAAATCTTCTTTTATTCTCTTTTTTCCCTTTGTTTTTGTTCTTTGGACACAAGATCTTGCTCTGTCGCCCATGCTGGAGTGCAGTGGTGCAATCATAGCTCACTGCAGCCTCAAACTCCTGAGCTCAGGGGATCCTCCCACCCTAACCTCCAGAGTAGCTGTGATTATAAGGCACATATCACTATGCCTGGCTGATTTCTTTTATTGGTGCCCTATAAAGATTGGTGCTACCTGAATTCAGTACAACTTCATGTTTACTTAATTACATATGCAGACCCTATTTACAAATAAAGTCATATCCACAGGTAGGGAGTGGGTAGAATTTGAGCCTATCTTTTTGGAAAGACACAATTTAACCCAATGTGACCTTGTTTACAGGGCAAACAAGGTCCAGAATACAAAGCTAAAGAGAGAAGAAAGAGAGAGTTTACTGTCTGGCCACTGGTAAAATGAGAGAAATCACCTCTGTTATGAGACAAGCTATAAAACCAAAATACGTGGAAGCAACCAGACCCCTCCATCTTTGCACTCCCCAGGCTGGAGCCATTTGTGACAAATTATAGGACTATTGGGAGAATAAACCATTAATGATCGATGTTCCAAGAAAAGCTGCCTCACAAACCTTTAGAAAAATCTATTTGAATCCTTCCTCACTTCCTCCTCAGATGGTATAGTCTACAACATTCCCCAGTGCATGGATTGGCAGGTAGAGCTCTCTTTGTAAGGAATCTGCTCTCCAAATGGGAAGGACAAACATTGTGAGCAACTTTAATTTCCATTTCCTTTTTTTATTTTGAGATGGAGTCTCACTCTGTCATCCAGGCTAGAGTGTAGTGGCGCCATCTTGGCTCACTGCAACCTCCCCCTCCCAGGTTCAACTGATTCTTGTGTTTCAGCCTCTAGAGTCGCTGGGATTACAGGCATTCACCACCACGCCCAGCTAATTTTTGTAATTTTAGTAGAGATGGGGTTTTGCCCCGTTGGCCAGGCTGGTCTCGAACTCCTGACCTCAAGTGATCCACCTGCTTTGGCCTCCCAAAGTGCTAGGATTACAGGCATGAAACACTGTGCCTGGTTCTAATTTCCATTTCTGATTACACAGCAGCACAGCCAATTATCAGCTTTCACACATCCATCCAAACTTCCAACTATGTAGGAAATAATTCCAAGAGCACAAAGAAAGTTCTAGGAGCATACCTCTGGCCTGTGGCAGGACAGAATCCACTGTTCACCTTATTTTAGGATGCTTAACGTATACCCCATCCCTCAGACAGCACAGAAGGTCCCTCGCATGTCCCTTAGTGTGAACAAACCAAGGCTGAGCAGAGAGTCTGAGGTGATGGCTGCCAGAGCCAGGTGTGGGCAAACTCAGGAAAGCAGCACTATTACCTTCCCCTCTGCCTCCTTAGTGTTGGGCTTCATGCTTGGCACCCAACACACACTCAACCAAATGGCAAATGACCGGTGAGAAATACAGCGTTGACCTCTGCAGATGCATTTTGGGAGAGTCCAGTATGGCAGGGGGCATCCTAGTCCAGCCCTTAGGAGATAATCAATCACGTCTGCCCAGTGAATGAACTCATGAGCTTCCTACTCATCAGGAGCACATGAGAGACCAGGAAGGATTCTGCCTTGTGTCTGCCATCTTGGTCCTCCTGTGCTGCAGCATCTCAGGCTCCTGTCAAGCAAATAAGGAGCTCCTGCAGCTTCACACAATTGCGGCAGCATCTACTTTAGCATCACTGGCTGAAAGCTGGGTAGACCATTATAGACACTACCCCTCTTCTATTAATTTAACAATTAACATTTAAAAAGCACTGGAAATCATCACAGCATGAGGTTCTTTTAAATAACAGACTAAGTCTTACCCCCGTATTCACTATTCTCTAGAAATAAACATTAAGACAAATTAAAAACTAGCAATCTGATTCTCTTCTCTGTCCCACGCAGTCACATAATACGGAAAAAGGGTTTTTTCCCAGGGTGAGTATACCAATGGGCAATTTGACAGTAGTTGTTAAAACTGAAATGTGTATATGACCCAGTCATTCCTGAATAAACACTATGCACAAGAGTATTCACTACAGCACTGCCAATATTAGTAGGGGGGAAAATGTAACCAACGTGTTCATTCTATGGAATATTACTCACAAAGCAGTCATGCACAGGCTTGAAAGATACCTAAGTTGAATGGTTTAGAGAACAATAGAGTTGCAAAAGTTATACATGGTACCGTTTATGTTGAAAAACACACAGCAGGCCAGGCATGGTGGCTCATGCCTGTAATTCCAGCATTTGGGAGGCCAAGGCACGTGGATCACCTGAGGTCAGGAGTTCGAGACCAGCCTGGCCAACATGGTGAAAACCCATCTCTACTAAAAATACAAAAATTAGCTGGGCTTGGTGGCACATGCCTGTAATCCCAGCTACTTGGGAGGCTGAGGCATGAGAATTGCTTGAACCCTGGAGGTGGAGGTTGCAGTGAGCCGATATAGTGCCATTGCACTCCAGCCTGGGTGAAACATCATCTCAAAAAAAAAAAAAAGAAAAAAGAAAAGAAAAACATACAGCAATACTAGATATTTTCCATAGGTGTGTGTATACATACATATATGAATATAAATGCAATATTATATATATGAATATAAATGCAAGAAAAATGTTTTCCATATATATATATTCAAGAAAAAGGCTTGGACAGACACATCCCAGACTAATATCAGTATGTATGTTTGGCGTAGGGACTGGGCTTGGAGCAGTATTAAGGAGGACTTTAACTTACAATAATGTATTACTTGTGTAATGTAAAAATTATTTTTAAAAACCCAAGAACAATTTTTAAAAGTACGACTGTACTACTTTGTTTCTCATGGTAGTTGTTGTTTGTGAATTTATTATCTAGCTGGAGATAAAATGTCAAATTAAAAGGTATTTCCTTAGATCTTAGGAAGGAATGCAGACGGTGACAAGAAAATCTAACTGCATTACAAATGTATAAAAAAACTTCACTGAAGAGGATTGAGGGAAAAGTGCTGACCTAAGTAACTTTGAAAATGAGTAGTCCATAAGACTAAAGGCATAAGACTGTCCTCTATTTGATAAAATTGTTTCCCATGGGTTACAGTTCTGATACTGTTATTGATGCATATTGGAACTGAACAATTAAGAAAATGGATAGCATATGGTGGATGCTGGGTTTCTTACTGTTGCAGTAGAAATTTATAGATAAGCAAAGGGAGGGGACTAGAATGATCCATATGGTAATTGGTTGGAGTATGAACTCATGCTTACTTAATATAGATACAGATGGTTACATATAGAAATATTTATAGGTATGTGATACCTATTCATAGCTATAAATACACAGTTAGAAGACACACACTTATTTTCTTGTTCTGCCATCCGAGGAGGCCCAGAAGCAGCAACACTCCAGCTGCAACGACCATACCTAGTACCTAGATCTTGGTTTCTAATATCATTCTCCTATGAAAGGAGCCAGGACTCCTTGGAGAAATGGCTGATTCTGGGGCAGAGGCAGGAAATATACAAGATGAGCCTGGGGCATCTTGCAGTACCAGAAAGTAAGGAAGTGCTAAATAAATAATAAAATCCTACAAGGATGGGTGTGTGTCCAAGGGACACAAGAGCCACTTGAAAGAGCTTCCAGTGGCCAAAACTGGAACAATTTGAGAAACAAAATAAAGTAGTATTGGATTATAACCCAAAGTACAAAGTAAATATTTATGAGTCCATACTGTTATAAATGTATGACTGAATAAATAAATGGGCCATGCATGGTGGCTCACACCTGTAATCCCAGCAGTTTGGGAGGTTGAGGCAGAAGGATTGCTTGAACCCAGGAGATCGAGAGTAGCCTGGACAACACAGTGAGACCCATCTCTACAAATAATAATAATTAATAATAATTAGCTGGGCATGGTAGCATGCACCTGTGGTTCCAGCTACTCGGGAGGCTGAGACAGGAGAATCACCTGAGGTTAGGAGGTTGAGGCTGTAGTAAGCTGTGATAGTGCCACCACATTCCAGCCTGGGTGACAGAGTGAGACTCTGTATCAATAATAAATAAGTAAATAAATAAATGGGGGAGAAGATAAAAATTTTCCTTGCAGAAAAATTCCAAATAATATATACAGACACTCCATCCTTAAGGAGGGGAAGCATAAATCCCTACTTCTTTTTTTTTTTTTTTTTGAGATAGAGTCCCGCTCTGTTGCCCAGGCTGGAATGCCGTGGTGTGATCTCAGCTCACTGCAGTCTCTGCCTCCTGGGTTTAAGTGATTCTCCTGCCTTAGCTTCCCACGTAGTTAGGATTACAGGCATGCGTCACTACACCCAGCTAATTTTTATATTTTTAGTAGAGACAGGGTTTCACCATGTTGGTCAGGCTGGTCTCAAACTCTTGACCCCAGGTGATCCACCTGCCTTGGCCTCCCAGAGTGTGGGGATTACAGGTGTGAGCCACTGCGCCTGGCAGGTCCCCACTTAAGTGTGGGTTGTACATAGTGACTTCCTTCCAGACAGTAGCATGGAAAAAGCAGGGCAGGAGAGGCTGTAGGAGAAGAGTAATTTCACAGAGGACAAACTTGACAAATACCGCCTCAAACACTACCTCAGTCAGGTGATCAAAGTCAACATTAACAGTGATAAACCATTCTGAGAGTACATTACCCTTGATATATGTGATGAAATGGCACTTTACCTCTGGGGTCTTTTCCCCCAAAACATATAACCCAAGTCTAGTCATGAGAAAACACATCAGGCAAATATCAACAGAAGAGTATTCTATAATAGGCCTGACCAGAACTCCTCAAAACTGTCAAGGTTATTAAACAAAAACAAGGAAAGTCTGAGAGACTGGCACAGCTAAGAGGAGGCTAAGGGCTGGGCGCAGTGGCTCATGCCTGTAATCCCAGCACTTTGGGAGGCCGAGGCAGGTGGACCACAAGGTCAGGAGTTCAAGACCAGCCTGGCCAAGAAGGTGAAACCCCCGTCTTTACTAAAGATACAAAAAATTAGCCAGGCATGGTGGCATGCACCTGTAATCCTACCTACCCAGGAGGCTGAGGCAGAAGAATCACTTGAACCTGGATGGCAGAGGTTGCAGTGAGCTGAGATCACACCACTGCACTCCAGCCTGGGTCACAGAGTGAGACTCCATTTCAAAAAAAAAAAAAAAGAGGATGCTAAGGAGACATGACAACTAAATGTAAGGTGGTGCCCTAGATGAGATCCTAGAAGAGAATGCCATTGTGCCAAACTAAGGAAATCCGAAAAAACTACGGACTTTGGTTAATAATAATGTATTAACATTGGTTCAATAATTGTAGCAGATGTACCACACTAATGTAAGACGTTAATTACAGGGGAAACTGGGTGCAGGATATATATGGCAGCTCTCTGTACAGGTTGAGCATCCCCAATCAGAAGATCTGAAATGCTCCCAAATCTACAATTTTCTGAGTGCTGACATGATGCCAGAGGTGGAAAATTTCACACCTGACCTCATGTGATGGGTCACAGTAAAAACACAGCCAAAACTCTGTTTCATGCACAAAATTATGAAACATATTGTATAAATGTACCTTCAGGCTACGTGTATTAGGTGTATATGACACGTAAATGAATTTTGTGTCTACCCTTGGGTCTCATCCCCAAGATGGCTCATTATGTATATACGCAAATATTCCAAAGTCAGAAAACATCTGAAATCCAAAACACTTCTGGTCCTAAGCATTCTGGATAAGAGATATTCAACTGGTTTTATCTTCTCAATTTTTCTTTAAATATAAACTATCTTAAAAAATAAAGTCTCTTTAAGAAGAAAAGTTATCCCCTTAACCTACACATTATTTCTTACTCTTTTTTTTTTTGAGATAGCGTCTCACTCCTGTTGTCCAGCCTGGAGTGCGATGGTGCAATCTCAGCTCACTGCAACCTCCGCCTCCCAGGTCCAAGCAATTCTCCTGTCTCAGCCTCCCAAGTAGCTGGGATTACAGGCGCCCACCACAACGCCTGGCTAATTTTTGTATTTTTTTAGTACAGATGGGGTTTCACCACATTGGTCAGGCTGGTCTTGAAGTCCTGACCTCAGATAATCCGCCCGCCTTGGCCTCCCAACATCCTGGGATTACAGGCATGAGCCACTGCGCTCGGCCTTTCTTACTCCCTAAAAAAAAAAAAAAAAAGAAAGAAAAAAGAAAAGAAAAGCTGGCTGGGTGCAGTGGCTCACGCCTGTAATCCCAGCATTTTGGGAGGTTGAGGCAGGTGGATCACCTGAGGTCAGGAGTTCGAGACCAGCCTGGCCAATATGGCGAAACCTCATCTCTACTAAAAATACAAAAATTAGCCGGGTGTGGTAGCGGGCACCTGTAATCCCAGCTATTCAGGAGGCTGACGAAGGAGAATCACTTGAACCCGGGAGGTGGAGGTAGCAGTGAGCCGAGATTGTAACACTGTACTCCAGCCTGGGGAACAGAGTCAGACTTGGTCTCAAAAAAACAAAAAACAAAAAACTAAAAAAACAAAGCCAAAACAGGCCGGGTGTGGTGGCTCACGCCTGTAATCCCAACACTTTGAGAGGCCAAGGTGGGCAGATCACCTTAGGTCAGGGGTTCAAGACTAGCCTGGCCAACATGGTAAAACCCTGTCTCTACTAAAAAATACAAAAAAATTCGCTGGGCATGGAGGTGCGTGCCTGTAGTCCCAGCTACTCAGGAAGCTGAGGCAGGAGAATTGCTTGAACCTGGGAGACAGAGGTGGCAGTGAGCTGATATTGCGCCCCTGCATTCCAGTCTGGGTGACAGTAAAAGCCAAAATCTAAGAAAACTTAAGTACAGATTACAAATGTATATGAATTATGGATATTTTTCTTTCTTTCCTTTGGGAGAAGTTTTAGGACTACGAAGTCACAACTACTTGAGATGATAGTGGAAATGAATTTGCAGTTGGATTTAGCAGCTTGGGGCCATGGATCCCTAAGGCCCCTCCAGCACCCAGGGACAACTGCCGAGTGTGCAGCTGTTCTGAGTGGGCATTGTAGGTCAATACCAAGCAACATGGTGCCTATGTTGGCAGGGGGATCACCATCAGGCCTGTGGGTAACCTGTCACTACACTAGCAGCTCATTTACATGGTAGCAGTAGTTTTGGAGATCCATCACTCTTCTGCTCAAATCCCTTCAATCTCCTGTAACTGCCTGCCTTGTTTACTCCCCTCTCCAGTCATGTTGGGCTCATAGCTGTTCCTCAAACCCACCAAGCACGCTTCTGCCTCAGTGCTGTTGCCCCTGCTGTTTCTTCTGACTGGAATATTATTCCCCTAAAACACCTCCTGACTTGTCCCCTCAATTCTTTTGGGTCTCTGCTCAAATGACACTGTATCAGAGAAACCTTTGTGGTGAAAATAGCAACCCCTACATCATCACTCTCTTTCACCTCATCAGCTTCACTTTTCTTTCTCAGTACTAATATATTGTCTATTTAGTTGCTTGCTGCCTGCTGTCTCCCATTAAAAGGCGATTTCCGTGAAAGCAGGGACTTTACCTGTTTTCGTCTGCTTTGGTTCACTGTTGCATTACCAATACCTAGATAGAATCTAGTAGAATCTAGTAGACAGTTGGCACTCAAAAATATCTACTGAAGAAATACATGAATGAATGGATGATTTTCTACATCACAATATGGTGAATCATGTGTGCTGATAAATAATTGTATCCACATTGCATTTGTCAGTCCCTTCCATTCTTTAAAGTTCAGAAAGTTACCTACATACAAAGTATATGCATACACAAGCAGATTATTCATTCAACAAATATTTACTTAGTGGGTCCTATATGTCAAAGCATTGTAATGGCCGCCAGGGGTACAAAGGTGAGTAAGATCCACTTTCTGACCTCCAGGAGCTCCATCCATCATCCATCCATCCATCCATCCATCCTTCCTTCCTTCCTTCCTTCCATCCATCCATCCATCCATCCATCCATCCATCCATCCTTTCAAACCTTTTGAGCCCCAGCCAAATTCCAGATGCTGCATATTTAAGATAGTATTTGGTACATCATCTTGTCTTTCTCTCTGGATTGTTAACTCTCCTAATGGCAGGGAACTTAATAATTTAGTTGTAGCTCTGCAAAAATCACTAAATTCTGAGTATTAGTTTCCTCATCTGTAAACAAGGGTTTGAGACCTCTGGTCAGCCTGCCTTACAGGGATACTGGAAAGTCCAATGAGATGATTCAGAAACAAAATAAGCTTTCTACATTGTGAAGTCCTAAACACATATAAGGGATCCTCAGCCAGTAAATGCTAAAAATGAAACTCAAAACCCAAACAAACAAAACAAACAAAAAACCCAACTACAGTCCTTTTCTCAGACTGCTTTTCAGTGGGCCTCAGAGCCCGGGGCAGCTGCTGCGGCTGGCGAGGCCAATCTGCCATCACTCAGAAATTTCACAGTTGGACAGAAATCAGGACAGGCAGCCCAGCTCCGTCAAGGTGATCCTCTGCAGATTAAGTAGACCATCAATAATCTTTGGTTAACATCTGACTCAAGCGTGCACCAGCTCTTCCCACCCTCCTTGCTCTCCAGCTGAGGCTCTGTTGGCTATTGTGTGCTGTTCTGAAGTTTTAGCAACCTCCTTTTATGTTAAAAACAAACAAACAAACAAACAAACAACAACAAAACAAATAAACATCGACCTGGCTGGCTTTGGAGTTTCTTACATGATGGAGCTTGAGAGTAAATGAAAGTGATTCCTGAATGTTGATAAGTAAACATCATTGACCAGGCCAGGCGCTGTTCAAAAGGAAGATATTCTAAGTCTTCCAAACTCTAATCAAAGTGGAGAGAGAGAGAGAGAAAGAGAGAATACAAATATGGGACAAAGCGAGAAGATAAAGGAGCAAGCAAAGCGAGAATACCTATTAGAACATTCTTCCTGGAGCCATGAACAGATGTCTCCATAAGCTCTGGAACTTTCTAGCCTCCACACTTACGCTTTCCCTTCCTGATAGAGTGCCTGACATTGTCAGCATTAACTGAAAAGGTGGAGGCTGCCAGACTGAGCTGGTGAAATCATTCTACGGGAACAAAGACTCACACTTCTGTGTGCATTCTCACCTATAAGGGCTAAAACGATTTCAAATTAAATACCTCGAAGAAATCCTTTTTTCCTCAGCCACTTTCCCACTAGATCACCTTGTCCTGGGCTACAATAATAATGATGATATCTGCTGGATACCTTTTATACAATACTAGCTCAGCCAGGCATTGGATAAACACTGCCAATCACAAGAAGTGTATCTACACTGAGACTCCAGTCCTTCTTTTGGGATGTTCCCCATGATTTCAGGGTCCAGGACCTTCCATCAGTTATGTGTTGATGGAAGCTCATCCCTATTAACATGTCTCTCTCTTGTATTATTATGATTTTTTTTAACACGGTAAGGCACACTTATGGCGATAGGTATAGAGACCTTTGCAATGAGATCTTG
Organism: Colobus angolensis palliatus; assembly: GCF_000951035.1. NCBI lineage: Eukaryota > Metazoa > Chordata > Mammalia > Primates > Cercopithecidae > Colobus > Colobus angolensis. Next base: position 429,521 of record NW_012117677.1, read on the forward strand.
TAGTTGGCAAGAGAGACTGGACCCAACATTCTCCCTTGTACGCTTTGATTTTATGGGAAAGTTTCAAACATACACAAAAAGAGAAAAATGCAACAAACACCACATATGCCTACTACCCAGTTTCAACAATTAATATCTTGTTAATCCTGTTTAAGCTATTCCCACCCCCTAACTGTTCTTTTTAGGGAAGATTATAAAGCAAACACCAGACATTAGACCATTTCAGCACCACCCCTTGGCATTATTTGTCTTTTCTTTTCACTTTGTTGAATGATGCAGTGACTCTGAGGACCCAGTGAGATTTCCTGCTATGGATGGGAGGTGGTGTGGGGTACACAGGAATAGAATTAATTAATCATATACTAATCAATCAAATCTATATTAATCAAACCTAAGCCAACAATCCACTTATTAATTTTTGATATTGTTTTATGGTAACAATTGTTCAAGGTGCCTATACTTATTATTTAATGAAACAAGGGATTGAAACTAGATTTAACCTTAAAAACTGGGGCTGAAGACAGACAGTAAAGCTAATCATTTTCTTGGGTTCTGAAGATTGGTGATCCAAAGGGACGCTAGAGTTCCTTGTCAGGGAACACCAGCCACTGGAGAAATAGGATCCAGTCCCTCCCTCTTCTGTGGGCTTCCCAGGACTGAGTGATGAGGCTTCAGTCACCGAGTGGCAACAGTGCTATCCATATTGGGACTAAATATAGGAAATGCAGAATGCATGAAGAACAGGGAAGCTGAAAACATGGATTGTCTGTGTGCACGCATTGCTATTTAATTATTTATGTGAACTGCTTGCCATGTGTGCTTAATTACCTTGCAGCACGATAATGAACAGGTCTGTCATTAAAATCCCATTGGATTCCAGTGATGAAAACTCTCTCTGGGTTTTCCTGGCCTTCCTTTGCAGCAGACAAGGTTGCTGGCTCAGAACTTAAAAATACGAGTGGTTTGTTCCTGGCTAGATCTCTGATCTCTGAAGATATGGCACTTGCAGTTTTGTGGAACTCTTTAAGGCTCTGATGGGAGACTTAGCACATCTATGGCCAAAGAATGGCTCTCTTAGCTCTGATCATGCCAAAGTCTGGGCAAAAAGTCTCTTCTTGGACTGCTGTTGAGATGGGATGGATTAGAGCTATAAACCAGGCCTGTGGGCTTATATAATTTCCAGTTCCCCTAAAGCAATTGTTCCAGGGAGCTGGAAAACGTATTTATGGACCAGCTCTTCCCAGACTAATTAAATCAGGATCTCTGGGAGTGGGGGCTGGTGCTGCCCAGGTGGAGACCCACTGCTTTAAAGCAAGTACATGTTGTGCACACAGAGTCTTACTTTCTTCTCCATCTTTCTCTGTTAGGGTAATCTTTTTTCTCAAAGCTTTTGAGATAGAAGAGATGTGTTCTTTTTAGGTTTGGGTATTCAGGTCATGCTGGCTTCATAAAACGAATTGGAGGAAATTTTCATCTTATGCTATGGTCTGAAATAGTTTGAATAACAAAGGATCTACCTGGTTTTTGAAGGCTAGCTAGTACCCAGTTATAAGACCATGAGGACTTTTAAAAAAGGGAATCTCTTTAATAAAATTTCTAATGTATTTGATGATTATTGGTCTATTCAGGTGTTCTACCTCTTTGGAGACAATTTTGAGACTTTGTATTTTGCCAAGAAATTCTCCATTTCCTCTAGATTTTCAAATGTATTGCCATAGATTTTCACATACAATGCTTTGATAAATTCTTTTGCTCCTTTCCCAAACAGTGATTAAATCTTCTTTCTCACTCTAATAAACTTTTCAAACTTCCTCCATTGTAACAATACTAGCTAACGCTTATTGATCACTGATCATGTGCAGGTCCTAACTGCTTTACTTGTACTAAACTCAGTCCATCCTCATTCCACGAAGTAGATACTCTTATAATCCTCATGCTACAGTTGGGTATGTAGAGAAGTTAAACAATTTGCCATTAGGTCACATAGTAGCATGCAGCTCCAGCATGCTGCCTACTAACGCGCCTGTGTGTGTGTGTGTGTGTGTTTCTGTGTGTGTTAAGAATTAGCCTATCATTTGACTGTACAGGGTTAAGACTTAGAGGGGAGGGTGACTCTTCACCCACCCTCTCCCCCTTGTGTCTTCAGATGTGCTGCCTTTGGGTATAAAATTAATTGGAGGTGGGGGTGATGTCACAGCTAACCCCAAATTCTCATTAAACAAAACAAAACATAAAAATAATGAAGGGGCAGAAGGAATAACAACAGTGTGGGAGCTGCAGGTACCTGCTCAAAGCTTGTAATGGGGGAGTATGATCTTTTAAGAATTTTGTCGCTGGAAGGTGACAAGATTCCAATGGCAAAGAGTGGCCCAGAGACTCAGGGTCATGAGTTCCAATGTTTAGATGGAGGATTCTGTGCTATGCAATCCTTTTGGTGACCTGGCCCAAGGTTACTTAATTGCTTTGAATGTTCACTCAGACAATGAGAAGCCCACACCAGCAACATGAAGCAGACACAAATAGGGATGAAGAAAATAACCACAACCACCTAAAAGGGGTGAGTGGTTATTATGCTCTACTCACAGCCACATCACACTGGGCAACCTTTGTATGAAAAGATAGATTTAAAAGATCTTCCAGGACAGCTCTCTGTCGCTTCCAGAACAAAAGCTGAACTCTTTTGTGTGGTCTTGAAGGATTTCCACCAACTGACATCAAGTGGCTTTCCATGCCCATTAGCTACTGCTCCCCTCAGCACTACTGCTGTGTCAGTCAAACTAAACTCCTAGCTCTATATGTCATTGTATGTCTGCCTTTCTGCCTTTGCCCATGTTGCTCCCACCACCAGGAGTGCCCTTTCTCCACTTCTGGATATCTAAATGTGATGAATACTTCAAGGTCTAGCACAAATGTCATGATACTGCTTTCAATATAACTAAATCAGACTAGCACTCACATATACTTACCAGCAATATAACTGAATCATACTATCACTCACATATACTTGCCAGCACTTGATATTCGTTAACTGATTTAACTTGCAAAAGAATCCTGTGAATTATGTACTATCCTATCCCTATTTTATAATTGGGGAAATTAAGGATGAATGATTTTTCCAAGACTACGCAACTGTCTAGTAGTTGAGCTGGGATTTGAACGCATGTAATCTGGCTCCCTGCTCTCAACTCCTTTGCACAGTATCTGTGCCTCTCAGCAGGCATGAGCTCTATCGACTTTTGCACTTTTCTTGCTACACCTACCAGACAATAAGCTCCTCCAAGAAAGGCTGTGGGTCTGGTGCACCTTTGCATCCCATCCAGTTGGATGTGCCGTAACTATTTGCCGGATGCAGAGTGCTAAGCCAGAGTTGATCATGGATACAGAGCGCTAAACCAGAGTTTGCCAGTTGGATGTGCCGTAACTATTTGCTGGATGCAGAGCGCTAAGCCAGAGTTAGTCATGGAGCTTGTTACAAAGTTTAGTAAACGTTGTAGAGAAGAATACAGTAGCAGGTGGATGAGGTGGGGAGGGCAAGGGGGAAAAATTTGCAACCAAGGTCCATCCTTTCTGACAAGATACTTAAAATGTGTGTAGGGAGGCTGACTTTTAATAAATGATACAGTGGAAAATCACTGCTGAAGGGTGATCAAATGCAAATTCAGAAGGTACAAATTGAGCTAGGCAAGAAAGATGCTGGCAGAGGTGTGTAAATCTTTAGGCTTTCAGGGACCTGGGACCATGCCTTAAGGCCTTGCTACACAAAGCATGGTCCCTGGACAGGCAGCAGCATCAATGGGAGCCCATTAATTACTGTTTTTACATTCAACAGTTCAAACATTTTTGACTGCACTGGAACCTGCTGTAAGAAATATAAGTACTTTTCATGAAGACTATATATACTGTATATATAGTTCCAAATCTTTCCCTTACTGTGATCCACTCTGTTTTCTTCTTTTATTTTCAAATGTACCACTCTGCTGATTTCATGATACACTAGTGGGTTGAGATAATTTGTAAAACCTGGTATAGACAATCTCTGAATCAAGAACGATGTCAGGGCCAGAAAGCCAGAATCTGTGTCACCTGGCAGAGGCCAGACAGCGCCATGCTGCCCCGTCCAACCTGTAAGGAACCCAAGGGGCAGCTGATCACAACATGTGAAACTACAACAAAGGGACACTGGTTGGGAAAGCTGGAAAGGAGAAAAGAGGTTAGTGGGAGGCTCAAGACTCCAGGCTGAGGAGTTTAGCAATTACCACAGAGGCAATGTGCACTCACTGTGGCTTCCAGAACAGGCAAGATCCACAAAGCATTTACAGCAGTGGTTCTCAACACTAGAAATACATCAAAACCGCTTGGAAAGCACTCGCAAAATACCAGTATCCACTCCCAGAGATGCTAAACCTCTAACCCAAAGTTCTCCCAAGTGAATGGACTATATAGCTGGGATGGAAAAACCACTGATCCAAGAGTTAGTTAAAGAGGCAGGGTCACGTAACACAAGAAATGTGGGCTTTGGGGTCTCTTAATTTCTCTGAAGTTTCCTGTGGATGAAATGGGCATAACAACATCCACCTTAGTGGCTTGTTGTGAGGATTAAAGAGGAAGTTACATATACACAGCAGCTGCTCAGTCAAAGGTCGCTCCATTCTTAATCCTTCTTCAGGACCAATGAGAACCCTAAGCCCCAGAAAGGCAGGTCCAAGTTCACGCAGCTGGGCAGCAGCAGAGTGCGGATGTGCGGAGCCTCAGCTCTAGATGTGAATTCTTTGGCACTGTGGGCCTCCTCTCAGGACAGAACAGAGCTCAGGGAGGGTCTTGTGTATCAGGCTCATCTAAATCCAACTCAAATGACCTCAAATGGCCATTTCTCTCCTTCCCTCCCTGAACTTCTGCCAGAGCACTGGGCCAAAGAGAGCCCCTCGCGCAAAATAAAGCCTTAGTTTTCTTTACCCAATAACCAGGTCATATCCTCTCCCTACAACATTATACAAGCTTGCCTTTCAACATGATAGTGTTTGATTTTGACACATTTGAGCTTGACATTCTTTTCTGATAGAAGTATCAGTACGATGCCTCCATGGTGAAAATGCAGTCAAAGAACGATTTTTCAGCCCGTGTGGAAGGTGAGTGGGATGGGAAGAGAGGGGTGATGGACCGGCCAGCTGGAAGGCAGTGTCAGCAATTCAGACATGGGTGGAGGAATTGTGAGTTTTATGGGTTAAGTCTTTCCCTAAAAGATGTTGAAGTCCTAAACACTAGCACCTGTGAATATGACCTTATTTGGAAATAGAGTCTTTGCAAATGACCAAATTAAGACAAGGTCATGAGGGTGGGCCCTAATGTAATCTGACTGTGTCATTACAGAGGGAACTCTGGACATAGAGAGTGACATGCTCAGCGAGAGCACCTGGTGAAGACGAACGCTGAGATGGGGGTGAGGCATCTACCAGCCAACAAATGCCCAAGGCTTCCAGCAAACCACCAGAAGCCAGGAGAGAGGCAGGGAGCAGATTCTCTCTCACAGCTCTCAGAAGGGACCGATCCCGCTGACATACTGATCTTGGACTTCCAGCCTCCAGAACTGTGAGATACATTTCTGTCACTTCAGATATCCAGATTGTGGCACTTTGTTATGGTAGCCCTCACAAACTAATGCAGTCGTGTCAGATCCTTGTTCAAAGGACACATTGCCACAAACAGAGATAAAGAGCTCCAACTGTTTCCTTTCAAGAGCTAGAACTTCAGAAGAGTAAGCACGCTCGGTCCCACGGTGACTCTTAACCCACACTTGAGATGCCTGGCTTTATCTTCTGTAGGGATCTAGCCTTGAAATAAAGCTTGTGATCTAATTTCAAGATTACAGCCTTTTTTGTTGGTGTCCTCAAATATGCCTGCATCTGAGCAATAACTAGTGGTAATTTTCATACGGACTCTCTCATCAGTACAGTAGGTAATAACCCTTACCTCAAGCTTAAGATATGTGAGGCATTTTTCTAAGTGCCTTATGTGCATGGATCCACCCAATTTTCACAACAACCCTATTATGTGTGTACTATGCTTACACTCATTTTGCAGAAGAGAAAACTGAGTGAGACACATAGAGGTAGAGCAACTTTCCCAAGGCTGCACAACTAGAAATGTTCGAGCTGGGATGGGGATGCAGGCAATTTGGTTCCAGAGTCTGTGTCCTTCTACACCACAAAAATGGCTACCACATGCCGAGGGCTTACTCTGGGTAGGCACTTTCCAAACACTGACATTATTAATCCATTTTACATGCACAACCATTTATCTAAGCTCGCAGATTGTTAATTTTCCATATTCATACTTCCAGGGAAGTTATTTTAATTTTAAATATAAGATGGCCAGCCACTTACCCCCATTTCCCAAACACATACGCACAGCCTGGTCCCTCCTCTGAAACGGGTCACTGGCTAGGGATCCTATAGCTTCCTTTGGTGAGTATCTTCCAGCATCCCACGACTCACTTCTCCCCCTCTCATATGCTTATGCCCTCCCAAACTTCCAGTCCTTATCTCCTCAGCCAAAATTAAGAAGTGTTTCTTTGTAGGCAGCCCAACCTCCTAAGGTCAAGCTCATTGCTTTTCAAACTAGAATTTGAAGGGTCTTTTCCTCTCCTGGTCAGAGATGAGTGGGAGCTGTCAGATCTGGCCTCCCAGCTTCTGTAATTGATTTATATTTTGGTATAAAATAACTCTTGATTTTACTGAGGGAATCAGAGAAGGGGAAGAGGTACAGGGGAGCCACACGGAGGCAGAGAACGGACAGAAAATAAAGGAGGAGAGGAAAAACCAAGAATGATTACATATCTGTGCCAGGAACTGGGGCCAGGTACTCAGCACATTGCTCCTACTGCCAATAGCTGAGAGAGGTTAGGCCGTGTGTGGTAGGAAGCTGGATTGGAATCCAGTACTCCTTCGGCTGCACCTGAGTAAGAGTCCCAGGGAGGCTGCCGGCTGGCTCACTGTTTCTGACAAGCAGCAAGTCTTCTTCAGGAGAATTATCGGTAGGGTAAGGAGGCGGGTTATAGGACTCTAACAATCACTGTCACCTCTGGAAAGTCAAGGAAGGGAGCTCTCCAAGGTTCCCTGTGCCACTCAGGACGACACTGAGAAAGCAGATATGATCGCTTCAGAAGTCCGTGGCTATGCTGAATGTTACATAGCTGCATTGTAGCAGCCTAGGAGGTGGTCACACTCATGTACTTGGACCTTCTGACCCACCAGCCATAAATGCTAACAATGCCAAATGTGGCACAGCTTCCTTTCAGAATCAGTCAGCAAGACACCCTGTGGTTCCTGCTTCCCTCCAAATCTGCTTGCTAACGTATGAGGAAATAGATCTTTCCGCCTCAGTAACAACAAAATTGGTCTTTGCATCTGCGAAAATTATGCTCTAGATGACAGCAATCCCGAACATTAATCAAGTATCAATCACTGACATGAGTGGAAAATGGAGCTGGCATCTTTATTTAAGTCTTGTTTTGAGCAAAGCAAAGCAAGGACTGATTGCGGAGAAAACCCTTTAACGGGTTTGAAACAGCACGTTGCAGCGTGTGCTTGGAGGCTGAGGTCTGGTTCAATGCCCAGTTCTGTCTCTAAATGGTTGTGCTCCTTGAGCCTCAGTTTTCCTATTTGTAAAACAACAGAAACGTCATCACCTCTCAAGTCACCAAAGGATTAAATGAGACAACACATCCATACACAGAAGCAATGATCTATTAGATATATTCAGAATAACCCGGGAGGCTAAATCCACCAGGGACAGAGTCCCTTATCTTGCCCAAGAGCTTAGAGAATATTTAACAGTCTCCGTGCACACACCAGGAGAATATTCTCTTTTTAGGGGAATATTCAGGTTTCTGAGCTGCCCGGTCCCCACCCAAAGGGCTTGTTCTCCATGTGTCAGCAGCACTGCCCTGATCTCCCTTTGGGCTCATCCCAACTTGCCAGACTTAGATCTTACACCCTTAAAAAAGCCTTCCACCCCCAAATGCAAAACCTGAATCCAATCACAAGGAATCACCAGGTAAACCAAATCCAAGACTTGTAATCTTTAAAAACATGAAGGCCATGAGTGACAGGCTAAAGAGACACAACAACTAAATGCAATATGTACTCCAGGATTAAAACTTTTTTTTTTTTTTTGAACGGAGTCTCGCTCTGTCACCCAGGCTGGAGTGCAGTGGCACAATCTCGGCTCACTGCAACCTCCACCTCCTGGGTTCAAGCGATTCTTCTGCCTCAGCCTCCC